>NC_090931.1:837210193-837513223 GCF_040938575.1 Ambystoma mexicanum
CAAGTACTACTCCCTCTTACTGGTTCCTACGACCAGGATGCAGCAGCCCTCCTCGAAATATACACTTCCATCCAAACCTGGAAGGCAACCAATGGACTCTGCCTAAATGGGGATAAAACCGAGATCATCATCCTTGGCACCAAAGAGATACTACCCAAACTTGATCAAAAGTATAATAACTTCACCATTGACAACTCCATCATATCTGTTTCCAGTAAAAACCCTTGGAGTCTACCTAGACTCAACCCTCTCAATGACACGTCATGTCAGCGCCATTGCATCGGCATCTGCTCACACCACCAAACTCATGAATGCCATAAAACCGTTCCTGACCACTCAAAACCGCCTCTCCATCGTCCAGGCCACGATAGGAGCTAAACTAGACTACTGTAATGCACTCCTTGCAGGCACCTCTAACCAAAACCTACACAGACTGCAGGTAGTACAAAACAACGCGCTTCGCACAGCCCTCGCCATCCCTAAAAGGGAACACATCACCGAAGCCAGGCGAGCCGCCCATTGGCTCCCAGTTAAGGAAAGAATCAATTTCAAGATACTTACCGTAACGCAAATGCATCAATCACACTGTCCCATCCTACTTGTATGATACCATCACCAAGACCCCTCCACACGCCCCAAAAGAAGTAATCACGCCAATCAACTTGGAGTACCACCCATAAAAAGTGCCAACGCAGGTGGCATCAGCTTCCAACACATGGCACCCAAGTTATGGAATGCCCTACCCAATGCACTAAAAGCTGAACCCACACTCTTCTCCTTCCGCAAAACTCTCAAAACCATCCTGTTCATTTAGCCCCTCTCCACACCCTCTTCACCACTCTTATCTCTATCCTCCCCTTCCACCTTGCCTCCCACTGTAACTAAGTTAGGTCCACGCATACCTTGTGAAACAGCATGTACATGCATCTAAGTGTTGTACTTTTGCATACCCTGCTACGATAAGTGATATGTCTGTTCCTATGTAACTAATAAATAATATGAACTATAGGAGGAGGGGACTCTGGCAGTGGTCTTTACCGGAATGGGTACTAACAGATACACGGCCTCATTATGGCCATGGCGCTCCCATAATGAAGGGTGCCGGTACGGTAGTGTCTGGACTAAAAATAAATACACATAAATTTGAGGTACTAAACCTCATAATGCCAAGGGAAACAATGGGGGAGTTGTGGGGGGCGCACTGTTTCAGTGGGCAGAAGGGAACATCAAATATTTAGTTATTCACATTACAAAATCAATGATAACTCTGTACGATGCAAATTATCCCCATTTTCTTAGCGCCTTTAAGGCAGACTTGCGACGATGGAGCCTGCTGTATATATCGTGGATAGGGTGGATGGCATCAATCAGAATGGTGACTCTCCCACATTTTCTTTACTATTTCCAGGTTTTGCCGGTTCCCCTATCGAGGAAGTTCTTCAAATCGTTAATTCGGCTCTTAAGCGCTTTCATATAGAATAATAAAAGACTGCGGGTGGCCTGGCAGACACTTAAGGCCCTGAGGAGTAGAGGTGGGGAGACTGGCCGTCCCCCACTTCAGACAGTATTATCAGGCGGCTCAGTTGAGGGTGTTGAAACAGGGGCTCTCGGGGGATGAGGGTAAACTTTGGGTCTCCATGGACAGAGCAGTGGGTGGGGCTCCCCTGGATGAGGTATTATGGCTTACCAAGGGGTACCAACCCCCTAGAATGCGGCCGTCACAGGTCACTGCGCTGGTGGGGGAATTGTGGGATGACCTGATTTACACCATTATTTGTGAATCCCCAGTTCACACCAGATATGGGCACGGGAACCTTTAGGAATTGGAAAGAAGCGGGTTGTTTAATATTCAAAGATATGATGCAATGCCAGGAAGTCAAACCATTCGAACAGTGTAAGCAAACCTTTGGCCTCGCGGAAGGAGACCGGCTCAGTTATTATCCGCTGCTGCACTGGGTGGTGTGGTGCACCCTCGCAACAAACTAGCAGCAGGCAGACAACTTGCTGCATTTGAGAAATGCATCACATCTCACTCAGGGGACACACATCTCATCTCAACATTTTACACGCTAATAACTCAAGGGGCTACGCGAGAGAAGTGAACGTACATGGGCAAGTGGGGAAAAAACTCTGGGCCGACAAATACCACAGGAGGAATGGGAGTTCTTGTGGGGCAACATTCCTAAACTTACTCGGTCTATCCAATGAAGAGGGATGTGGTATAGAGCTCACACCATGGCATTATACCCCAGAGAGACTTGGGTCTCTGTACCCCGGAGGCATCATCGGATTGCTGGCAAAGATGTGCGGGAGGCGGGGACTAGGCGCATATTTGGTGGTCATGTCAGGCTTTGAGATCATTTTGGGGACAAGTGCACAAAGTAATGAAGGAAGTGGTGAGGGTGGACCAGTCAATGGGGGATGTAGAAGAGTCTTCTGGGCCTTTGAGGGCAAAGAAACCGCACCACAGGGAAGGACACACACTAAGGCATGCATGGTCCTGGTACTGGCACGTTACTTGCAATTGTCCGGAAATGGAAGAACAATTATGCCCCCGCACGCCATGATTGGCTCGTTGATATCTTGGCTATGGAGTGGGTAACCTATAATATACAAGGGGATTTTAAAAGGTTCAAGTTCATGGAATATTGGGGCTTTGTGTTTACAAATCTAAGCGAGGTCTATCGATTTTCAAGTGTCCCCACAAAAGGGTTCTGGACATTGTCTGAGGCCTCCGCGGAACCTATGAAATTAAGGAGCTGAGTTTACTATTTGTATGTCGAGAAGGAAGCAGCTCTAGGGAGCGGGGAAATTATTACTGTTACATTTTGCAAAATGGCAACTTAAAAGTTTCCAGGATTGACTAAAATTCTCAATTGACTTTGGTCAAGAGAGAAGTCGCAAAAGCACATGTCTTGTTTGGTTATATGTGTTTGCAGCATGTATTCAGAGTCACGTTGAAGTAAAATGGATTTATGCCATTTGACCCAGGTTTTTCATTTTTGGGTGAGTTGTGGCTTTTTTTTAAGCCACAAAGAACTATTTGGCAGTGTCCCGAATTACACCCAAGTTATTTTTGCTTTTGTTGAAAAAGCTCATCATTCCTGTGGGGATGGTGTTGGTATGCATGGGTTTTCAAAATTGAGGTTATCGCCTCAAACTCCGACACTTGGGTTTTATAAAAGTTGGAAAAACACTCTGGCTCGCAACATTCACTCAATTCTGTGGTGCTACTAATAACGTACTAATAAATGTGTTTATTAAATTGATCTACCACTTTGGGGTACCATTTTAGTCTAGTGGCTGCACAGGTTATTCTGTTCAGAGCTAAATGTGTGTTAATAAGTATGCATCCAATTTCTAAGTCAAGAATAGTTTGTAGAAGTGTGTGGTCACTCGCTGTGCATTCAGAAATAACGTTGTAGTCTATGGTGGAGGGCTGAGAACCTCCTTTCCATGTATGTTTAGGGGGAATGTCATCAGGGAAGGTACTGTTCATTCTCTGTAGTTACACATATTCATTAAAGCATTCCAGCGTTTACCTCCCTAGAATCGAGTTGGTCGATCCACCACTTCATGCAAAGCTGACGCCGTATGCATACAATAACAATTTAGGTCTGCCACCAATATGATTTTGGAGGACATTCCTGCGTTCCAATCTGCTAGGAGCTACCCCCAACATTGAAAAAGAGTTTTCTGATGAACTTCGGAGTATTCCAATACATATTTAAAAGCAAGCCAACAAAGTCCCGCCAGGAAATTTTATGCTGCCAGAATTTCGTTACACCCAGACCGTAATGGCATAGAGTTACTAATTAAGTTTGTGCAAATATCAGTTAAAAGACCCCCGGACAGGCGTTCTCTTGGATTATTTATGTGCTGGAATGTGAAATACAGTGTAACCGTCAATCAGTTGGCAATTAATTAACTATGTTTCTTGGAAACGCAGAATGTCACTGTCACAAAGAGAGAAACAAATTATGTTTTGAATCGTTAGAGATGGGAGTGACTTATTGTTGCAAGAAATCCATTTTAATAACAAGTGGTGGAGTTTTAAGGGGGATTCACATGAGTGGAGTTATCCTTACTTAAAACGCTCGTAATCTAAGACCCGTCTTGTTCCTCCCAGTTGATAGAGTGGTCAGTTTGATCCACAAAAGTTATCATTGTTAATATGAATTTTCATAGATCCAGACAGACCGCAGCCTACCTCATTCCGGTAATGACTGCTTAATAATTCCATGTGGTCAATAATGGAGTCGTTTAGTCTACAAATGTATCCCAGCTGCCCTAAGGCAGCAGCTTGTTCTAGGACAGTAGAATTAATTATACTTGGATGAAATTTTATATGGACCAGGTCTGTTCTGACATCCTTCAGAAAAATCACTGTCTATGCAGTGCTCCAGATAATATTTTGAAGTGGGAGTATTTTACTCCGTATTATTTTTAAGTTAGCAGTAAATGGAGTCAAACAAGTAAGTTCTATTCCCAATGAGAGTATTTTATAAGCGAGTAAACCTGTCTTAACTGTAAAACAAATGTTTATACTAAATATTTCTTTGCACCTAGTTATTGATGCACATTCAAATATAAATGTTACCTCTTCAGATCAAGCAGTAATAATAGTATTTTCGTCCTCTGGCATTATGTGTACTACTGGTCCAAACCTATCCATGGAGCTAGCGCTGTGAGTGAATGCTAGGCCACAAGCCCCTATGTGTCTTTCCTGTTTTTTGTTGGGAGTATTTAGATTCCCCATTTTTATTTTTTGGGAGTAGATCCCTATTTTTAGGGAGCAAAAGTGGCAGTTAAACACCTTATGTGTAGGGCTGAGTCTATGTCTTTGAATAATGTGTCTGTTTAAGGTAGATGATGTCGCAGTAAAGCTGCTTTCCAGCCCAATTGTAGTTTGCGAGGTACGGGATGGGCATGATTCTTTATCTGATTTCATGCTAATCTTACCAACTTTGTCTGTCTTCAGAATTGACCACCGGTTTTCCTCCAAAGTACGGAAATGCAAGGGGTAAGAGTTTCATTTACCCTAAAAACAGGTAGGGCTTCTGGGAGTTGTTGTCCGTTCCTCCTGTATTGAATATGTCTAAAAAGTCAGAGATGTTTAACACCTCTTCCTGTGTAGTTGGCGTTTCGTCGAATTCACCCTTGGTTCATCCGGTTGAGGTAGATTTATTTTTGTTATTGTAAATTTCTTCTTTTTTCTTACCAAAGGTCAGCCAACTTGGACTGTTTAGTTTTATGCAAATTGGAAGATAATTGACTCTTATTGGAATTATAGGAATTGGATGTTGATTGGCATTGGTAATTATTTACCTACCCGCTATTCTCTTCATTGGAGACCACTAATCGTGAAGAGTTTGCGTCAATAAAAGTAAGTTTACATTTTTCCCAAAATTTCCTTGAACCAGAATTTTTAGTGGGGCAATGTTTCTAAGATACTTGCTTTTTTCCCCTCTTTCCCAACCCTTATTTGGTTTTATATGTTGTTTCTGGGTGGTCGATGGAAGAACCTCGGTTGCCAGGATTAATGAACATTTTCTTTCAACGTCCTCCTGCAGTTGAAGGCAAGTCCCCTTTTACGCACACTCCAGAACAAAGATAACACGCTAGAGAAATAGGCTAGGAGATATCGTTGCAAGGATAATAAGGTTTAATTATACAGAATACAAATGTCATCAAAGGACGCTGCTGCTCGAGAGCACTCTAACCCTGCACAAACAGTGGCTTAAAAACACCACACAGGTGCCACTGATTGGAGGCCCCCTACACATGAGCCTGCTCCATAGGATATGTCAGGCAGTAATTGGTTAGTTCTTTCCCATCGGTCTGGATCCACGTGGGTCAGCTGGGCTCATCCTCGCGGTGAAGGTCGGGTCACACATTAATACATTGTTCCTGTCTGAACTAAATATGCTAAGCCTGAATATTAACTCATTGTGGCAGGCACCTGGGCAGCACGGGAAATGGTGCCAGGGGGAAAGGAAGATAAAATACAGTCACGCTGACCCACACATTCAGGGCTTCATTGATACTGCAGTTCCCGCACTCAAGGTCTCCACCCAGGGTTTTGATCTGTAATTTATCCCTCCCTGTACCTCGTGTTACGAGGGATATGTTTTCATGCTAGAAAGAAATACATCTGTGCATGCTTAGATTTTCTGGGGACACTTGAGTTGTGTTGGGACAGGGGTTTGCTTGCTTATCAGGGAATGCAAAAGTGTGGGGATCGGGTCAGTGGTGTGGGGCTAGCTCTGGCCTGGCTGGGTCGGGGTTAGAGGCAGTTTGATGGAGATGAATGGGTGCAGCACGGAGCCTGGTGTTGCCTCGCGCTCTTGCAGGGCGTATTCCTTTGGAAGATTCTAAATATTTGCAACACTGGAGGGACTAGGGGAAAGTAGACTCCCGTGGGAACCGGGCTCTGAGGAGTCAGGCTGCCTGGCAGAAATTAGGCCTCGTGAGCAGAGAACTTGAATAACGCAGGTCTGCAGTTTATCCCTTTTGGGCCTAATACCAAATGGAGTCATGGGCTCTTTCTAGTGCCGCGCATGTACTTATAAGCGCTACAGGTTCTCTACATGTGCCTTGATAGTGCGGATTACTCCCCCCTTTTACGTTATATCACCTCATATGGTGTTCGCCTTACCTGGAAACATCTGGTGGGTGGGATAGGCTAATTTCCATCCCAACATTCCCCACTTTCGTTACTTCTACAGTAACACATTCTCTCCCCCCGCCTCCCCATATTTACATTTGTTTGTACGCCTTTCTGCCTCGTCCCATGCTGACGTTCCCTTTTATGGGCATCCATGCCCTCCACACATGCCTTAAACTGTTCCCCAGACTGCACATATTGTTCAGGTGTGCAGGTTCTGTATATGCATCCTCCATCGCCTGCCAAATCCACCCATACTTCTGTTAGTTTTCAGGATCAGGGGAGGTACAATGGTTGTGTTGTACAAGTTATCAACCTCATCGCCAATAGGGATGGGGACCATGTGGTGTACAGGCCATCCTTTTGCTCAGTTTGGATCTCCACCTCTTTTGTATCACGAGGTACTTCACTATTCCCAATAATCCCGATCATCATTGAAATATTAGGCACAGCTTTGGCACAATACCGTAGACCTAATTGGCACGTGTAGAAGACCACCAGTACAACCACGATGATGGGGACTAGCATTTTCACCAATTTTCCAAGCTATGATGGGACCCAGCTGAAGACCAGACTGAACCAGTCCTCTTCCTTGACCCCAGCTTCTTTCTTCATTTTCACCCCTAGCTCGTGTACAGCAGTAATGACGTGTGACAATGTCCCGTTTTCAGCATCTTCAGAAGGTACGAATGTGCAACATGAACTCCTGATCCTTTTGCAAACGCCACCCTCCATAGCTGTCAGGAGGTTCAATACGTATCTGTTTTGCATCATCATCATCAGTCTTGGGGCCCTCAACTCCCCCTTGATGACGTTTAACCCTTGTTCAATATCGTTTGCCAGCTGGATTAATTCCCACTGTACTATTTGAAGCCACTTCGCATTGGCCCTTGTCTGGATGCTGGATACAAAAGATGCCGAATTGTAGAGTTTATATTCTTCAGATATTTGTGCCAGCAGCTCAGACGAGTAGTGGAAATCTAATTTGATGCTCCTTTTTCTTCTGTGTAGTTGGTCAGTGGGCTCTCTTTTAGGGAGCCTGCAACGGTTTGGTGGAGGCTGTGTGTGTCGAGCTTCTAGGGTGGGGGGCATGGTGGGAGCTTTGAGCAAGAGTTCCCCCCACCCCCATTAGTTGCTGCTTTGGCATGATCAGCAGGGCGGAATTCAACATTGCTAGTGAACAGTAGCCCCTCCAAGAAGGTGGGAGGTGAAGTACGCTTGCTGCCCACAGATCCACTAATAATCCATCAGTGCAGCAGTGCCTTTCTTGAGGTCGGGCACTATGAAAGTTCTGTTGCATTGTTCATTTGACCTGACAGTCCCTTCTCTGAAAAAACAAAAATGATTTTTGCGGTTGTACCTTCACTGGTTTCTCGTGGGCAACAAGCCAAGTTAACTTTGTGATATGTTCTGTTCATGTTTGCTCGCATGTCTGCTCCACTAGTATTGCAATTTTCTCTCAAAGCCCCAGAATTCCTTCAGCCCTGCATGCACGTGTTGTTTCTTGCCATTTGTTATCGACATACCTTGCTCCTTCGATCACCAGATGTGATTCTTTGAGAAAGAGAGGGTTTCTCAAACTCGTTTTGCACTTCCGGGGGTCAGGATCGATAAATTCTAGATGGACGTTGCGTGCCTGGAAAGTGCCTTTGATCCTACATAGTTCAAGGTGAATCGGACATTGTGTTTCTATCATGGGTACTTCTTGTGGTACTAAGACCTTGATTGCCCCAGATGCATGCACTATTAAGGAGCAAACGTAGCAACTCCCATTAGTCGTTCGCCTTCCCATCGCACTCATGTCGGAGTTCCAATTGTTTGAGTGCTTGGGGTGGCAAAGGTCTCTATGCATCATATTTACGTTGGTGCGCTTGCCTCCTCTTTCTGTCACTATGCAATGTGACATAGCAAAAACCCCCCACCCTAGAATGTGAACCTTCTCCTTACTGCTATTGTTTCTTTACTACTGTTAACCTTACATAGGGTTTTGTTTTACTCCTGGCATCAATAGTTTGAACATTGTACTATTGCATATTGTGGTTTGGGAGTTGCTACTAGTTACAAGGCTTTTATTATTATAACCTGTATCATTTGTTGGCATTATGAGAACCTCAGCTGTTGTTGCTGACATGTACACATTCATCCTTTCATTCAAATCAGGAAATGGGGTAGGGTCGATTTTAGCTTTTATAGAGTACATG
Source organism: Ambystoma mexicanum (assembly GCF_040938575.1). Lineage (NCBI taxonomy): Eukaryota > Metazoa > Chordata > Amphibia > Caudata > Ambystomatidae > Ambystoma > Ambystoma mexicanum. The sequence continues at coordinate 837,219,062 of NC_090931.1, forward strand.
CAAATGGAACTGGGGACACTGGGTGGCATTGCATTTACATTTAAGAGAGATCCAGTAGCATTTGAAAGCATTTTTGTTTCATTCGAATCTATGCTTGTAATGTTCAATGGTGTACTCTCATTCCAGGTCCATTTAAACTCCCCCCGCCCCCCTTTCTTTTAGATGGCCGTCCCAGATAAAGGATGCCCCCCAATAAATACCCAAAACAAATATACATATTCTGAACAAAATCGCTGTTATAACTGTAGGCCCTAGTAGCACTAATTCTACTTCTATTACTATCTATATTTGAAGAATCTCTTAGTGGTACCATCTCCATCATAATTCCACCTGCGAAACTTGGAAATAACGGGAGGGTAACAGATGGGGAGAGTGAGGGAGAGGGGGGTGAGAGGGTGATTTTTAGTTTCTGTAGCTCGTGATCTAGCAGCAATGCATGTACTGTAATTATTTTCACATGCACAAATATGGTCCGTGTAGAGCAACTGTTTTGAGGTAGTGTTGTTTTCTCTCTGGGCGCCCGGTGTGGTGTCCTGCAGTGCCCTATGAACATCAGAGAGGTGTATCCAATATCTCATCCCCTTCTCCTTTACTGCAAGAGTGGTGGAAAACATCACTTCATAGGGGCGTTCCATTTTCGTCCAAAGCTTCTGACCTAGACCCATTCCCCAGGCAACAATGGTTGTGTGGGGGTGGTGTCTGCCAATGGGGTAGTCGTTGTCTCTCTGTCTTCCGTGTGGGGCGGTGCCATTTCTTTGAGATGCATCTGATCGCACGTGTGAGTTGGGTTAGGTACTGCTTGAACTCTTCACCCAGAATCGTAGCTGCACTATGAGCATCTGATGCCCTTCTTACTGGTGATTGAGGTGGGGGGTGTTTGCTAGTCACTATTTTGTGGGGGGGACAGGTGGTGGTCCATACTGGGCTGTGTGCTCAAATGGAACACTGCTAGGGGCAGGCAATGCATCCAATTATTTTTCAGGGTGTTGCATAGTTTGGAAAGTCTGCTTTTACGGAGGCATTGATTCTCTCCACCAGCCAGTTGGCCTGTGGGTGGTAAATGGAGCACAGACAATGCTTAATCCCCAACAGAGTAGTCCCCTCCTTGAAGAGTTAATTGAAAAAATGTGTCCCGTTGTCTGATCGTAGGACATCGCACATTCCCTACCGGGGGAAAACTCTCCAACAAGAAATTTTGCAGCACACTTGGCATCTGGGTGGGCGCATGGTCCAGCCTCAACCCATCAAGAAAATTGACAAACCACCACAATTAGATATCATGCCCTATTGCATCTTTCTCCCATGTCTGCATAGTCAATGTGCAGCTCACGGAAGGGACCCATCAGGCGGGGCAATGTTCCTCTCAGAGTTCTCAGTGTCATTCCTGTACTTAACACTTGGCACGTTGTACATTGGACCACCATCTCTGCCAGGTGTTCCTGTAAATCTGGGATAAACCAATCTTCCTGAAGGTCTGCTGCAATATGTTGTTTGGAGCTGTGGGATGGAAAATGTAACTGTTCAAACGCTGTGTATAGTAACTCCACGGACATCACTACTCTTCCTGTGGCCTGCTGTCTCACAAGAGGTCTGTGGGTGATTGAATGCACCAACGCTTGAGCCATAGATCCTGTTCTTCTGTAGGTGCCCTACGCTCTAGTTCGATAATTTGTGCTATAGGGAGGGCTGTGTATGCATCTCTGCGTTCCTCTGTGTTGGATGTGGCCATGACATATTCTGCTGATGTAGGTACTGAGAGGTATGCTGCCTCCTTGGCTAACACATTGGCGGCTGTGTTTCCCAATGATAGTTCGTCTGTGTTGCGGGTGTGCGCTACGCATTTGACGAACGCCACCACAGAGGGCTCTGTGAGGGCAGCGATCAATGCGTTAGTGTAGTTAGTTTATTTACTTATATAGCACACCTAACCAGGGGCGCTTATACTTGGAAACATGGTAAGTTACAGATCACAATACAAAAGAGAACATAACATTTTTTCAAAGTTACAGTGTCAGGCATAATTACATATTAACATTAGATTTACAGTATTTACAGTAGTTACAATAACCAGGGATACAAACGTATAACAGAATGGGCAGTTTGTCTATACAGAGATATACAGTAAATTGGGTGGGAGAGAGTCAGTTCTGCTAGATAGTAGACTGGGCAAAGAGCCAGGATTTAGTCTTAGCTCTGAAGGACCAAAATGAGGGTTCTGCTCTAATGGCTGGGGGAGAGAGAGTTCCAACATTTGGCCGCTAGCACTGGGAAGCTGGAGCCTCCTGCCGTTTTAAAATTATATTTTGGGATGGTGAGTTGGTTGAGGTAATTAGATCTGGTAGGTCTGTTTGACTGAGTTCTAGAAAATGTATCAGTCAGATGTTTCGGGGCTGTGTTAGAAAAGACATTTGTGCATGATGACAAGGGATCGTAATGTGATTGACGCGCACGGGTATCCTGAGAGCATCCCTTCTGAAGGATGAGATGTGACTGGAGCGTGGGATGTTTAGGGCTGATCTTAAAGCGTTGTTCTGAAGAACTTGGAGTTTGTTTAAATTCGGTGAAGATGAGCCAAGGAATAAGGTGTTACAAAAATCCAGCTTCGAGAGGATCAGAGCTCTGGCTAATGTAATATAGCCTGGCTAATGTAATACAGCTGTTGGTTGATAAGAAAGGTTTGCACGCATTTATGAGTTTGTTGGTGTATGCAGTGGAGGAGGCTATGAAATTAACTTGTTTTTTGAGAGATATGGTGGAATCTAGGTAAACCCCCCCCCCCCAGTGTTTTAACTTAATTGGAAACTTTTATGGTGTTTCCATCGATGGTGAATGTGGAGTAGCGTTTGTCTAGTTTTAGACAAGCTTGGTAGCCGATGATCAGAAGTTCGGTCTTGTCCTCGTGTAAGAAATAGACTGTGTGGCCATCCAGGCTTGGATCTCTAGATAGATGTCATTAATCATTTTAGTGTCTTTAATATAGCAACCAGAAAGTGTGATGAGGATCTGGGTGTCATCAGTATAGTTAGTGTAGGTGAGATCCAGATTGTCAAGACGGTCAAAAAAGGAGCTTAGTAAATATATTATAGAGCGGGGCGAAATGCAAGAACCCTGCGGAACTCCACCGTGGATGGGAACTGGTGGTGCTGATGCTGAAAGCGCAAAAACTGTGGTGGTTCTGTTTTACAGGAAGGATTGGATCCAGCTAGCAGCATTTGGTGAGAAGGCTGCTGCTGAGGTTAGGTGTTTGGTTAGGATTTTATGGTTGACCAGGTCGGATGCTGCTGAGAGATCTAATAGGAGGATGGCCAGTTTGCCTTTGTCGTTTGAATCATCCATCTGTATTTTTAAGTCCAAGAGAGTTGTCTCAGTACTGTGTCTCGGTCTGAAGGCAGACTGTCAAAGGCCTAATAGATAGTTATCTTCCAAATGTTTTTGAATTTGGAGATGGGCAGCACAGTCTAGATTTTATATGAGAAAGCGAACTGTTGTAATAGGCCTATAAATGGTTGGGATGGTCGGGTCTAGGTTAGGTTTTTTCATAAGCGGCATGACCCACGCTTCTTTGAGGTTAACAGGAACTGAGCAGTTATTGAAGGAGGAGTTTATCAGTATTGTTATGAACGGTGCTAATTCTCTTGCTCCTTCCTTGATAACCGAGGCTGGGCATAAATCACCTTGGCAATTAGAGGGTTTTATCTTGAGGATTATGTTTTCAACTTCTTTGATGTAAAGAGGGGAGAAGTGGAAGGGGGTGCATAGCGGAAGTTGGGGGGCTGTTGTTTCGGTATTATTTGAGCTCGAAGGTAAATTGTTTTTTTTAGTTTTCACTTTTATCTTGTAGAAGTGCTATTGTTAAGTAAGGCAGCGTGTTGTACCGGTGAGCCATCTGCTCTTCTGAACCCCCTCCTTCTCCAGCGCGACAGACCCGCAATAGTGACATAGGCAGAGTCCGAATAAATGGTAACATAGCACCCTTTTGAAGCCCGCAGGGCTTCTATGAGTGCAATGAATTCTGCTGCTTGTGCGGAATAATGCACGGGTAATCTTTTCATGGCCAGTGTTTCGTATTCTCCCTCTTCTAAGTGCACCACTGCCGCCCCAACATGTTTTCCACCGGTGTCCTGGTCAATGGATGCTGACCCATCAATGAAAAGTATTTCTCCTTCCTCTAAAGGGCTGTCTTTAGCTTTGGGGATATCGTCACCCTCCCCTTCATATGATGCGCAATCATGCTGTTAATGTCCTCAGCCGTGCATGGCCCGGTGAGTGACCTGGCGGGATTTACTGTCCTACACCGCACTACATGGATATGGGGGCTGGACAGTATTATTTCATGTGCTGATGTTCTTTGTGTGGTGAGTGTGGACTTGGAGCAATATAATATCGCAAAGAGTGAGTGCTCGACATATAATGTTACTGAGCATTCCATGACGATTGTGGAACTTTTTTCAATGACAAAGGCTGCAGCAGCGAGGGCTTGTTCGCAAGCAAACTGTCACTGTATGACAGACTCTAGCGTGCCGCTGTAGTACATTAGGGGTTTGTGCTTGAACCTTTTTGCGTGAGCGCTGCTGTCATGCGTGTGCCATCTGAGTGAGAGAAAATGTCGAATTCCTGTGTGTAATCCGGGGTGGTGAGGACAGAAGCTGTTGAAATCACCTCCTTTAGATCATTAAAACTTGTCACCATTTCTGTTGTCCACTGAATTGTGTTGCCCTCTTTCTGGGCTTCTTTGAGTCCTTGTAGGAGTGGTCTGGTATATGCTGCGCAGTCTAAGATCCAGGCTCTACAATAGTTGCATAACCCCAGGAACCTTTGCATGTCTTTCACAGTGAGTGGTTTGGAAGTGGCACACACTGTAACAGCCCTGTCTGGAATTCTCCTCGTGCCTTCCTTGGAGAGAATTGCCCTAAGTAGAGCATTTCCAGTAAACGGTAATGAAGCTTTTTCTTGGCCAATTTTGTACCCTTTCTTTGCTAGCAACTGTAGTAGTACGATGGAATCCCTTCGACAGCTCTGTTCGCTGTAGACCAGTAGGTCATCTACGTATTGAATGATCGTGCTGGGCACCTGAATGTTCCCTAGTTCTTCGTGCAATATCCTGTTGAAAATACTGGGGCTTTCACAGTACCCCTGGGGCAAGCAACAGTGTTTATAGCGCTTTCCTCCCAGGGTGAATGCTGTAAGGTACTGTGAGTCTGGATGGAGGGGCACTGAGAAAAACGCATTAATCCACCGTGAAATGAGTAGCCTCTTGGAATGCTACACAAAATGGATGCTGGATTAGGAAAGAATGGAAACTCTTTCTGTACAAGGTCGTTAAGTGGTCTTAAATCCTGAATTGTCCTCCAACTGCCCTCTCCCACCCCTGTTGCCTTTTTAATCTGGTATGTAGCCGTATTACATGGTGAGGTGGAGGGCACTATAATCCCTTGCTGTAACAGGCCCCATCTCCCAAAGGATCCTCGTCACAAGGAACGTTTCCTGTCTGGAGCCTGTACCAGCATTATTTCAGAGGACCCCCGAGGTGCAGGGGGCTAGCCCTCCACCAGAGTGCATCCACCCTAAGGTAGGCTCCCTGCCTATTTTTAGCCCCCCCGGGCTCGAAAATCCCACCCACTGAAAAGTGCTCCTCCTAGCCCCATAATTACACATGAGCAGTGTAAATTATATTTTTATTGAAAAAACGACCTAAAAAGTGCATTTCGAGAGTTTTTTCTGTGCCTCCATTGGAACACATGAGGTGTTCCTGCTCCAACATGGCCGCCAACCTCCTCCTTGCCAAGAAGGCGACCACATGACATCCAGGAGAGCCCCCATTGGCCAACTGCAACTACAGAAGGCCAATCGGGCGCCGGCAGGCAAACGCCGGCCCCTCATCCAAAGGATCTTCATCACAAGGAACTTTTCCTGTCTGGAGCTTGTCCGGAGGCACCTGAGGCCTGGGCTAAGGACTCTGCCCATTTTCTGGTAAGCCTGCCCTGACCCTGCAGCTTGCCCACACCTCCCCAGAACCTAACCTTTCCACCTAATCCCTTCATGCAGTACACCTCATGGGTGCCTCTGCTTTTCACTGACTTTGGACAATTGCTTGCTATCACCTGGTCTATTGTTGTTATATAATATCTCACTATACTATTTAGCGCATTTACCAGTATTGCTTATCCGCTTGTACTGTATCCTCTTGTGCAGCCAACTGCTACCTATTATGCCCTGCCACCATTTAGCCTCTGCCTGCCCCACTTAGAAAATCAAATTTAGGCATTGTATTTTGTTGAACTGCCACCTATTATGCCCTGCCTCTGAACTACCTAGCACTAGTCGCACGATCCCCCTGTCATTTCTGACACACACCAGCTGCACACACACACACACAGCCACTCTCCACGATCATGATGCCCTAGAATGCACCTCCCAATCATAGCATAGTTTCACTCTCCCGCACTCTCCCTGCCACATTCCGCTCAGCCAGCCTAATAGCCATCCTTATAGCCCTCACTATAATGGCCTCTACGCCTCCCCACATATTCCCAGCACTCCTCACCCAGTGCCCGGCACTAAATTCACATGCCGCAGCACCAGACTACAACATCACACAGTCTCGGCCAACTAGCCTAGCCACCAAACTCTGCAATCTCAGAAATCGATCACTTCCTAGGTATTTACTCTGCTCACCCACCTCAACTAGAAACACCAGATTAGGCACCCGCACTGCACCACTACCCCATGCTAAGAAGAGCATAGGCACTGCACCTCTCCCCCCACCACCCTAACATGCCTCTACACTACTTCCCATTAAGCTCCTCACTACCACACACCACAACAAGCACCCCATACTAGTACAAACAAAAACATCAAAGGCACACAACACCCACCTCTTAAATGTGCACTGCTGAACGTACGCTCCCTACCTGCTCATGCCCTCGAGATAAATGATTTACTATCCACACTTAATCTGGACTTATTTTGCATCACCGAATCCTGGCTCAATGATGCCTCCTGCACAGCCATCACACTAGCCCTACCCACAGGATACACCATCCTTGGGCAAGATAGATGTGATAAGATTGGAGGTGGAGTCGCCCTTATCCACAAAGACTCACTATCCATCAGATTAGCAGACCATAGTACATGGGGTGGTAAGGCTGATATCCACATCCTATACAGACCTCAATGATAGGATCCCAAAGGCCAACTCCCAAGCTAAACAACTATTCGCAATCTTTAATGAATTAGTCACTCCGGCTACCGCTGACGAGATAACTAAAGACAAAGCCTGGTGTGCCAGCATTCAGTCCGCCATGCTCAACAAAATAAAACTCCTCCAGAACAAAATCCAAAACCACTGCAAAGCCCTCCCAAACCAAAAAACCAACCGCCCTACACAAGACAAGTGTAGTAATCTCAATCACGCTCAATTCTCCTTCAGAAACGTCACTGAACCTGAGGTCCTTAATCTCATCAAAAACCCCAAACCATCCCTCTGCAAAGCAGACATTTGCCCTCCCAAAATCATCAAGGAATGCGCCAATGACCTAGCACCCCTGATTACTGCCTTCATTAATGCATCTTTCCAAACAGGAACTGTCCCAAACAATCTCAAGGAAGCCTGGGTGCGGCCACTTCTAAAAAAGGCCACACTTGACCCAGCGCAACCCAACAACTACAGACCGATAACGACCGTCCCGTTCCTCCTAAAAATCCTGGACAAAGCAGCTCACATCCAGATCCAATCATACATAGAAACTAACTACATACTAGGCAAAAGACAATCTGGCTTCCATATCAGGCATGGAACAGAATCCGCCTTATTAGACCTAAAAATCAAATCTCACAGATCATGGACGAAGGCAAACCTGCCTTGCTCCTCCTCCTCGATCTATCGGCTGATTTTGACCTGGTAGATCACCAAACACTCACCACCCACCTCACCCATGCAGCCCATTTCTCTAATAAAGCAGCATCCTGGATCACTTCCTTCCTTGAAGGAAGAGCCATGAAGGTCTACTCCGACACAGCTAACGCAGATCCTACCACTATAAACTGCGGTGTCCCCCAAGGATCTTGTACAGCCCCCACCCTCTATAACCTCTTCACAAAACCCCTCTTCGACCTACTTGACTCCATGGGTGTTGCATATACAAACTATGCAGATGACACTCAAGTACTTTTACCCCTATCTGGACTCTATCACCAAGACAACACGGCCCTTCACAACATCTATGCCACTATCCAAGCTTGGATGGCAATCAATGGCCTCTGTCTTAACGGGGAGAAGACTGAAATTCTCATCCTGGGCCAGACAAACACATTATCGAAACTAAGCCCCCAATACAACAACTTCAACATAGACAACTCAACCATCTCCGTATCATCCTCTGTCAAGACTCTAGGTGTTCACTTTGATGCAAATCTATCGATGAACAAACAAGTCAGCGCCATAGCCTCTGCATCAGCGTTCAGCACCAAACTCATCAATGCCATGAAACCCTACTTATCAACCCCCAACCGCTTGGCCATAGCTAGAGCAACTATAGGAGCCAAACTCTATTATTGCAACACCCTTCTAGCTGTCTCCTCCGCCAAAAACATTCACAGACTGCAAACCACACAAAACAATGCCCTCAGAGCTGCCATGAGTATCCCTAGAAGAGACCATATATCCCACGCCAGACGTGAAGCATGGTGGCTCCAGGTCAAAGACCGTATTACTCTGAAAATCCTCACCATCACTCACAGGTGCATCAACAAAACCGCTCCAGCATACCTATCTGAAGCAATATCAAGGACCACATCCACTTGCCCCACCAGAGCTCAGTACACCAACCAGCTACACATACCACGCATATAGAGAGCCACAGCGGGAGGTCTAGGCTTCTCCTATATTGCACCAAAACTCTGGAACTCACTCCCTGCCACCCTTAGAGCTGAAACTTCCATCTCTGTCTTCCGCAACAACCTCAAGGCCACTCTCCTCAACTAGCAAGTGGAGGACTGCCTCCTTCACTTCTGCCATGTATATTGTAATATAACACAAATGTAATATAACTATATTGTAACCTGTATATATACTGCTGATGACTATGTAACTATATTGCAACTTGTATATATATTGCTAATGACCATGTAACTAAGTAACTAAGCTTTGTACTGTAACAAGTACCACAATGTCCTTGTGCTGTTGTGCGCTATATAAATATGAATAAAACAAATGGGGCCTGCAGCATTTCCTGAATCCCTTCTTCTTCCTCTCTGGACAGAGGGTATTTTTTGACCCGCAGGAGTATTGCTCCTGGTTTGAGTCTTATCTTCACAGGTGTTGCCTCTTTCAACATACCTATATTGTGTGGGTTTGTTGTCCACAAATGTGTAGGGACATATTGCAAATCACTTTCACTGAATGGGGGTGGTCCACTGACAACAGCAAAGAGGGGTCTCTGCACTTTCCTGTATTGTACCATTATGTCACAAGGTATACAAATCTCAAGGATTATTTCTCCATCTTTATTGCCATCTTCAAAAAAGGTCCTCGTCTGTCACTTCTCGTAGAGGTACATTGCGGTCAGTACACAACACAGTGCGCCATTGCCACCCGTGTAGTCATTTCCTAGCACTACAATTCTTTTAGCAGACACAAGCAAGCCTTCTAGATCTAATGACAAGATTGTGCCAGCAACCACTTCGGGAAGCGCCACAGGTCGGAAAATGAAGTCTGCAGGTACTCTCCATTCCTTCCGGGTAATCTGGGGGACAGCTCGAGCATGTACTCTGATAACATAAACAAACACGTCTTGGTTGGCAGGGATGCCCCTAACTACCATCTCACTGGCCACAGCATGTATTACCAGCATCGCTCGGTGGGAACACATGCCAGGGGTGGCGCAGACAATCCCCCTGTCTGTGAAGGATATTGTCATGTTCAGTTTGCTAAGCAGATCCCTACTCAGAAAGTTAACTGGAGAACTCTCGGAGTGGAGTAGGGGTGCTCGTACAAACTTCCCTCCCACCTTGACATCTAAGACCTTTGTGTATGGAACCGTTAAAACAGCCCGCGAGAATCCCTGCATGTCAAAAGTCTTTACTGATAGCGGGAAGTTTCCTTCACTAATACACCTCTCCTGAGTCCACCATAAAGTTTAATTGTTTATTTCCTATCTCTGCCCCCACTAGTGGTTCCTCTTCTGGATGTAAGGTCATTGACAGTACTGGACACGCAAGTGCTCTCTGTGGGCTGTCTTAGTCGGGGGTAGGTGTCTGTCCCCGGCAACGAGAAGGGCCCCCCCCTACCACCGTTGCTCCCTGGTGTGGAGCTGCTGTTCCATTGGGCACAGTAGCAAATGGGTGTCTGCTTTCCGTGGCTTGTTGTTTGGGGTGGGGTTGGTGTGGCTGCAAAGTCTGCTGCTGGTGTGGTGGGTGGTAAGGGCTGGGGATTTGGGAAGGCAACTGTCTATATGCCGGGTGGATTTCATATGAGATTAAGGACGTCCCCTGGACTGGCCCTTGTGGGTTACCTTGGTGGGGGTATCCATAGGGTTGTTGATTGTAATTCTAATTCCCTCCCTGTCTGCTGTGGCATTCCCTTGAAAAGTGTTCCCACCTCCCGCACGACCAGCTCTGCCCTGCAACCCCTTGGTCCTTGTCCATCGAATCCCCCTCCTCTCAGCCCTCGGGACCCACCTCGTCCTCGTTGTGGCCCTCCTTGTCACTGGGGCCCCAAAAAGTGTTGGTTTCCTCCCTGCTGTCCATTGTGTGCCCATACCGCTTCCATCCTCGCTTGTGTTGCAACGGAGGCACACCCTTCCTCTCCCATCTGTACTGGGGGCGGCACTGCCCATACCGCTGCTACCTTCACTTGTTTATTTTGAACTAGTTTTGTTTCCTCTGCCTGCCTCCTCTGAATAGTTCCTTTCTTGCGTTCTTTGATCCTCCTACAATGGTGCACTATGATGCTTTGAATCTCGGGCCATCCCTTTGCCTCCACCCCAGCTATTTTATTGATGCCTTCAGCACCTTCTTAGGCAGTCCTCTTTTTATAATAAAGTAAAACAAGGACGTGGATTGATCCCAGGCGCTGCCCCTTTCTGCTCTCCACATCTCTTGAACCCTAAGAATGTACTGCGCAGCGTCTTCCTCATTTCCCCATTGTGCGTTGCATTATGGATTGTAAATCGGGTGTCTGGAAATGTCTGCTACAGTGCATCCTATACTCTTGCCCTGATCTTATTGAATGATGCCCCATTATGGGCACTGTAACTTAATGTTCGATCCGGGTACCCTGCTTTAATCCACACTGTCTCTGCCTGATCTCCAACTGCCGCTACCAGCAAGCTTTTAATGTCCCCTATAGCCAGGAGCACGCCCTGCAGAGTTTTTCTCAAATACATAAATCCATTTCCTTGCTCCCGCAGTGAGTTGGGGGAGGGCCTTGAGGAGATTGTTTTTATCCATTTGCACCCAAGGGACATAATGGGGTGGACCTGCGCCCTTCTGGATTAAGGGCATTTGTAGTATCACCTTTCCTTTCCCACCCTTGACAGCACTTCCCTTCTTTGCTAATCTTCCATCCCATAGACTTTCTACTCTCGGTGTAGTCACGGGTGCTTGCTCTGCCACTCCCTCTGTCATTGAAATCACTCCAATATTCTGTGTCCCCTCATCGGGACCCCACATTCTCATACCCCGGGCTGTTTGTTTCTTCCTCCCGCTCTACATGAACAGCTCTTATGGGTGCACTATCAATCCTGAACAAGAAGTCCCCCGACTTCCATTCATCCCCGGGCGTTTTGGGGGCGTTCTTGGGGGCAGCATCAGAACCACTGCGAACCTCTGCCGCCTGTTGTTTCACAGACTGCCCTCAACCTTGCCAATTATGTACGTGTGGTGGCCAAGGCTACCACAGTGGGTGCAATATACGGTGGGGGCGGGGCTGTGCTTGGACCGGCCACCGTCGTACCTCCGGACATATAGCTCAGGTCAGTGTATCCTTCTGCTGGCCGCATGGCGAGCGGGTAACACCCCTTCTTTGTCTCCCCAGTCGCCTCTGTACTCATTTTCTTACTATTATTAGGTGTTGCCCCATTCCCCTCAAGGGCCTCTGTTTCCTCACACATTCTCTGAGGTCCAATATCTCCCTTCTATTCTGTAATGGTCTCCCCTTATACTTTGCTGTTAAGTACTTCGACATATGGTCCAAGGCGCATCTGTCAAATGACTCCCTCTCTGGCCCACTGTGGGGCATTCCTTTTCCTTTAGTCTAAGATACCCATTGGTTGTGGTACTTCTTAATTTTCTCACAGTACAGGGGCAGGACTTTACATATTCGGTATAGGGGTGTGTCCATCCCCATGGCTACGTCCAGTCAGTATTGTGTGTTAAAAATGTGCTTGTACAGTTGTCCCCCCAACATAACCCAAAAATACACTTCGTCCAATATTACTTTTTAATACATATGTACTATAATCGTGTCAATACTATCAGTCAATTCCGTCAAACTGTTTATAACAAAAACATACATTTCACCTTTTCCCCCCAACAATTGTTCCCCTGGTGTTCATACATTGTGTTCTGTGCATCTGTGCCATCATCTTTTTTTGGGGGGGGTGGGGGTGAGGTCGTTCAGTCTGTTCAATGCACTTTTTCATGCAGCTGGAAGTGGTGCAAGAAGAAATGGACGACCTGTCCCAAGCAAGTCGGAGTGGGTAATGGGCGCAATAGTGCTCAGGCTTCAATAGTCCTCCCTTTTTAGCTGGTCCCATAGTTCCCTTCAGTCTGGTTGAATGAGGACAAAGGGTCAACCCACTGTTGCTTAGACTCCCGTGAGACGTTAAATTCTGGCTGTTAGCAAATCTCATTCTCTATTCATGTACTGTTGGTAGTTTTATTGTTCGACTAGAAAAGCACAAGACCTCAATTACAAGAATGCACAGTGATGACGATCTCTTACCTGGCAGGAGTGCACTTGAGGTTTGTGTGCAAACATTGATTGGGCAAATGAGGGCCACTTGTTGCACTGCTAGAGCCCTATCACTGAGCTACATTACTTACATAATCAGGACTGTCCACTATGCCCCTCTTTCATTGAGAATGCATTAAACGATACACTGACTACCTGGACAAGAAAGCGAAAAACCCTCACACTTGGACACTATCAAATCCCTGTGCTCCCCACACCCATCAATGCTAGAGGTTCCTGCCTGTAATTAATAGCGAGTCCTCACCCTTCTTTTGGATGAGCTACGGCCTCTAGCCTAGATGGGAGAATAAACAGAATTTTTGTTTGAATGTATCAGTTTCTATGAGGCAGAATGTCGTATGCTGCATATATGGCGTGCCATGTCATCTTTTGATAAACCTCTAACCTTTGGCTGACACCTGCCTTCATCTGGCACAGCTCACCCTTGTTTTCAGTAAACTTAATCTAATGTCCTAAAATACTATGCATTGCTAATCGCTTGTTTGAGAACTAATCGCTTGTTTGAGAACTGCAATATCTTTCCACTGCCATTAAAGCGTTTCCCTCGCTGCCAACATTACAGTTCTCTATCCTTGCCTTTGCAAAACCTTTTTAGGTTGGTCGACAAGGGTACAGAGCCACCTATAAGCCGATATTGCGTTAGAGTACTGTTTGAGAGAAACGGCATATGAGGAGGGACACAAAGCTTGAAGGTGTTGTTTGCCCACTGTTAAGACTGATTTTCTATACTCTGACCTGGGGGACAGATGTAGAGCAGGCTACCCTATATTGTGACAGGGACAACCCTGGGAGCTGTAGCCACACCAGTTCAAGGTCGGTGACGAGTGGTCTAGGCTAAGTCTCAAGAGGTGGTGAGCTTGTTAGGGTCCACAATGAGTACACACAATGGGAGTCACAAATTACACTTCGACAATATGTATAAAAATACAGTCATTTATGGTCAAACAACACTATGAAAAATGACTTATCAGGAAGAAGCATCACACAATGCTAATAATAGAATACATATATACAGTCACTAGAGTAGGGCATAATACAGATCAAACCCCTGTAAAGGAAAGTATAGATTAGTTTATGCACTACAGGTTCACAGCCATAGTTTCAAAAGCCCTTCACTAAATTGTCTTGGGCCTTCTGCCTAAAAGTTCAGGAACATTTTGGACAGTTTGTAACGCTGGAAAAATGAAGGGGGGTCCAGTGAACAATTCTAAGGGTTAGAGGACAAGTCCTACTAGTCCACTAAAGTGTCCCCAACTTTCGGAAGGCTTGTGCAAGCAAGCAATGGAAAAGCCAAAGTGGTATAAACGTTTGTAAAAGTTAGCAACATTTTTAAAGGGAGTTTAGGTGCCGGTAATAACCACTGTAACTCACCCTGCGTATTTTCCGATTCTCCACAGTACTTGGCAGGTCGATGCAAGAAGGTAAGAGGTCACATTTCCCGCCGTCAGCCTCAGCCCTTGATTCGCAGGGGTTGCAGGTTGGAGCAGATCTCCAGTCAGTGTCTTTGACTGGTGCAAGGACTTTTGTGGAAGAATGCAGCAGAACACGATGCAGGACCCCTCTCAGGGCTGGACTTGACTCAGGTGAGGTGTTTGGGATGGCGGTCTGCACGCACGGCGATGCAAAGGGACTCGCTTGTCGCAGTCCTCCTATTTCAGGTCCTCTTGACGCTAGGACTTTGCAATTTCGCTGATGTAAGTCTTGTAGGACAAGTTGAGGATCCCCCAAGTTCCGGGGCCTCAACTCGGAACGGCGACGTCGGCAGCGCGATAGCACAAACTCAGAGTTGGCCAGCCACAGGGCGGTCCTGGGGGCACTTCCGAAGGCTCTTCTTCGCAGGGTACCTAGCAGCCGTCCGGAATGGATGTTCCCTCCACTCCACAGGTCGCAGCTATCTCGCAGGACTGTTGGAGATCACAGCAAGACGGCACTCTTCCAGGACAGCAGCAGAAGTTGGTCACTTTCTTTCTTCCTCTCCCCTGCTGGTGCGCCTGACTGCTCTGCGCACTGGTCATCTGGTCACCCCTGAACTCGGGCCCAGGCTCCTGCATGTCCAGTTGCCCTTGCACTGCCTCCGGGCTCCCCACCACTTAAGGGTCTGTATCTGTAACCCTACAGTCCCTTCTCTCTGCACTTCCCCCTTCATCTCCCCCCTGGCACTTCTCCCCTTCCCTGTTCCCCGCACTTGCACGATCTGAATGACACAATGCCTAGTAAGATTGTTTAATGTCCTCCCGTTGATTTCCCCCTCCTTGTCTTGTTGCGCCTAGAAACTCTTGTGTACAGGCGCGTTATAAATGCCACATCATATCATATATCATTGCTTTTGATTTAAACACTAGTAGTCTGGTCTTCATGAGGCACGCATAATTTGCAGCCTTACGATTGATATCAGTTGCCTACTACAATGATTCATGTGCAATACAGACCCATGTCCCCATTCTCTGTTTGTTTGTTTTATTATTTATAGTGCGGACCAGACCCGATGGTATCGGGGCGCAGAAGGCAGCAAGAGGATTTCCAGCTTTTGATACAGTGCTGTACAATATAATGGCGCAATAATATTCTGTCTAAGCTTTAGTTTTTCAGACCCTCAAATCGCCACATTTCTGCCAAGTGTGGTGACACTTCCGCAACAAGTGCAATGTCTGTCTGCCACTGTGGGCTGATTGGGTAGCTTTGACACACTTTCATGCATAAGTCTATAAGGCCATTGCTTTCTTATCAGTGTAGCACTTCTCCCTTCTTGGCCTCCCCTCGGTGGCCCAGAGCAACTGGCAAACAACATTTTAGTGTGCAGCGAGCAAGATGTTCCTCGTGGGCTACACTCGGATGGCTATAGTTCGGATTTCTTTATTTTTCTAGTTAAAGCTATTTTTTAAAAACATTTTCTTAGGCTTTCATCTTACTTGACTTCCTTTTTTGTGAGACGTGTATGATGGAGAAATCGTGAGTGTATTTAATCCTTTGTGTGATAGTCAACGGACTTTACTTCATTGTAATCTTGTGAAATACCATTTCAAACTCAACTGAGCAGCTCTTCCTTCTGCTTTGGGTTACTTTCTTCATCGTCAACTGTGCAAGCATGCACTAAGTTCACAACAAGCCCTTCAGTCTTGCTACTAATGAATGGGCCTTTAAGACACATCCCTCTCTTGAAATTACAGGGCGGGGCATGCCCACTGGCATTCTGATCTACTGCTTGATGTATCTGCATGTCACCAGCATACTTCTGAAATATTTACAATCAAAGGAGGGATTTATGAGGTTCGACAATTAAACTTCTTTAAAACCAATCCACACCAGTGGTTATCCAAATTAACAAACTCGATCGTTGCGGTTTACAGAGATGGTCCATCAAAGCTACATTTTGTCATTTGCATTTTTGCCTCAAGGCATATGCTGTTTTCCCTCTGAGACCAATCAAAGGTGAAGTGCACAGTCCAACATATTTGGTAAATGTGTCGATGGAACGATAATCTAGATCCTACAGTTTGCTTCCTCTTCATAGGATATTTGTTGATTTAATTTGGTAATGTTTAAAGCTTTTATACTGTGCCGGTAGTGGTCTTAGTGAGAGGCTTGTCTGGATAGTGATGTTGTGGTCCTGCCACGGGTAAACCAGCCCATGATCTGTAATGGAGTGGTTTTCAAAGTGCAGCAAGTGACCATTTGGTTGCATCAGTTGCAGTTGGGACAGATCGGGAAGATCATGAAGCAACTGCTTGCCCCACAGTACCATGTTTGGCCTTTCGAGCCAACTTTCTGACATTGGTCATGTGGTTTGAGTTACATATTTTCTTTGGGGATTGTTCAGTGGGATTCTGAACTGCATGATGTGTAACAACTTTTCTTTTTTCATAAGTACAATTAGGAAAATCCATGTTTTTACCACCAGATGTCTGGTTTGAGACGCTGTAGGGAAATGGGAGGTAGTGCGGAGTGCGCCATGCGCATAGGACGTGGTAGTATTGAATTTGAGCTATGCCGGGTCAGTGGAGGTTTTTTGTAGCGGAGTGCTTCTGAAGGAATATATTTTTGGGAGATATGTGCGAGTAGTGGGAAAAGGCATAGGTAGGGTTTATTAGAAGGGGATTAGGCGATCATGTTCACCTGGAAGAGAGCAAGTTTCAGCTTTGAGGTGGACGGGGACAAGGAAAGCAGATTCTATTAGTTCCAGGGGTTGATGGACTAAAATTCTTGATGACTAGGTCTGCACAGCATTGCAAGTGGGTAAGTCCTTGTTGGAGGGGAGTTGAGGTTTGGGCTAGGAGTGTTTACATAATGAGTTTCTGGCGCGGAGCCAGTCGCTGAGGGAGTCGCAGTCCTTGCAGTCTACCCTCCACTCTGGTCCTGTTTCCAGTCTTTCTACACCCTCCATTGAAGAGGGAAGTGCTACAAAACCACCCTCCAGCCGCGGAGCGGCCGCGGAGCCAGTCGCTGAGGGAGTTGCAGTCCTTGCAGTCTACCCTCCACTCTGGTCCTGTTTCCAGTCTTTCTACACCCTCCATTGAAGAGGGAAGTGCTACAAAACCACCCTCAAGCCGTGGAGCGGCCGCGGAGCCAGTCGCTGAGGGAGTCGCAGTCCTTGCAGTCTACCCTCCACTCTGGTCCTGTTTCCAGTCTTTCTACACCCTCCATTGAAGAGTGAAGTGCTACAAAACCACCCTCCAGCCGCGGAGCGGCCGCGGAGCCAGTCGCTGAGGGAGTCGCAGTCCTTGCAGTCTACCCTCCACTCTGGTCCTGTTTCCAGTCTTTCTACACCCTCCATTGAAGAGTGAAGTGCTACAAAACCACCCTCCAGCCGCGGAGCGGCCGCGGAGCCAGTCGCTGAGGGAGTCGCAGTCCTTGCAGTCTACCCTCCACTCTGGTCCTGTTTCCAGTCTTTCTACACCCTCCATTGAAGAGGGAAGTGCTACAAAACCACCCTCCAGCCGCGGAGCGGCCGCGGAGCCAGTCGCGGAGGGAGTTGCAGTCCTTGCAGTCCCGGCAATCCCGCATGGAAGAGATGGATCCTGCTATACAGCAGCCAGTCGACCTTCAACAGACCCACTCCAGGGCGGGAGAGGGGAAGAAGAGACTCTTAAGAAGCTCAAAACCACTAATCACTACAAAGGGCAAACTCAATTCAACTCCTGGGGGGCCAAGCGTCCAATCGCCCCTCACTTTCCCAAGACCGCATGCCCAAAACAGGGCCAACCTCTCGGGGGGGACAACAGCTTGTAAAGCTACTTCTGAGCTCGAGCCCCCTCTCCGAGCAGCGGAACTCTTAGAGGGCGGCCTCGGCCCCATGCTCCAAGCCGCAACGGACTCCGCCGATCTCCAACCAACCTTCGCCATAGCCCTAAAGGGACATGACAGCACCAGACTTTCAGGGAGCAACCTAAATTCTGCACCCCTCCACACCCGAATCAGGATGGCTAACCACAGACCCAATGCAGACTGCAAGCCTCTCTCATCGGGCTTGCTCGAGCAGCAGAATTCGCGTATCCCGCCAGCTCGCCCATCGACCGTGGCCCGCCGCCCACTGCCGGCCGAAGGGCTGAGAGGGGAAGCGGAAGACGAAGATGGGGAGAGCGGCGTATGCAGCCGCGAGAGTCCAAAACAGGGCGGCCACCTGGAACACAAAAACCCGCCCACAGCACACGACAAGGCAGCTCTTATCTGCCTTCCGGAAAGCCCACCTGCGGTGCCTCCTGCGGGGGCTGGGGCCCCCGGGGTTGAGGAACCAAATGAGCGCTGCGTTGACCTGACGGTGTTCGAGGAGGAGCTCCCGCTCCTACGTCCGCCCCCGGAGGAGAGCGGACTAGTGAGAGTCGCCAAGGGAACGCTCGGGGAGCCACTCGACGAGGCTCCACCAGTGGAGAGACTTGGAACAACATCGGAGAGCCACAGCCGCGGAGAGCCGAGGGAAGCAGGCGGCCCGCCCCCTTCAGCACCAACAGAGGAATGGGCAGACACGGAGACACAAAACAGTCCCGTTCATCCCACAACACCATCGGCAAGAGCGACCACTCCGCGCTTGCAGAAAAATGGGCCGTGGCGCAAAAACAAAAGCCCAAAAAAGAAACAACAAAAAAAAAAAACTGCAACATCTAAAAGTAAAGAAACATCTCCAAGTGCCCATCTGCACGAGCTCAACATGAAAAGCTCACAACAACACCAAAGAAAAAACTCCATCTTCTTCAATACATCAAGAAAGAGGGGATTAGCAAAAACCACAATGTGCAAAATAAACCAGGGCATGTCGGTAAAAGACTTCTTCAACCGTCTGGGCAAAAAAAAACTCGTCACAGATGACGAAATCTCTGACGCTGAAATACTAGAAGCACTTATAGATCTTGCTCCAACCCCCAAGACGAGAATAACCGAAGAAGACTCTGCAAATAGGAAACCAGTAGGGCGAGACAACCCTCCGGCCGCCCTTCAGTGCGAGAATCGGCATCCCATTCCGACACCCTCCAGCCACGAAACAGGGCTGGGAAATAACCCGAAGGGTCCCATGGCAGTAAGCGCACTAGGCAGTTCTGCCACTCCGGAGCAACAAATCAGCGAAATGAAGGGGCGACATCGAAATGGCCCCCTCGTCCTCACAACCCCTCGAAAAACGAAGATGGCTTTGCCGACTGAGAGCCACGACAATACTAGTGACATACCAGCGGATGACTTGGGATTAGAACTACAGAGCGACAGAACCGCCCGGACTCTAAACCCATTGAACACAATCCAAAGCCCGGACATCTCAGAGCTGTTATGCCCGGGAAATTTGAGTCCAACTATCAGTCCCATTACTAACTCAAAATGGTCAGCACCAGTAAATAGCAACAAACTTAGAATTGAGCCACAGAAGGAAGCATCGCCCACAAGCCTAGTGGCTGTTTGGACGCAGACTAAGGGAGCAAACTCCTCCACACAGACTTCCCCAAATGATAAACAAAAGAAGCCAGCTCCTCAGAACTTGCCAAATCCACGCCCATACAAAGGACATAACCTGCCCCAACAACTTTCATTGGACGAGTCCCTCGCTACCCCAAACAAAGCCAGAAGGAGCAGTGAGGCTTCCGCCCCCAGCAAAAACGAGACCCCAGGGAAAAAACACGACACTCTGGCTTTTATGTCAGCAATAACAATAGCGCTCGCCCCCTTCTGTAAACTTTATGAAGCATTGAGCGACTCACTGAAAGACCAGACCACGCTACTAGCAATGACACACACCAAGCTCCTATTCCTTGAAGGATATATTACAGCACTGGGAACACGCCCACTCGAAAAGCCAACGGGCGCACCAGGTCGCTCTTCCCCTTTAAGGGGACAGGAAAAGGAGGGACAATTCCTAAAACCTGCTGTGCTCATTTCAAGAATAAACAAAGCTACCCAAACCGAACCATGCTGCCATCCGATGTCCATGGGAGAAAATTTGTCTTCTGCCTTAAATCGATCCCGGGAGGGCCACTTTCCGCTCTTCTCCGCTTTTTCCTCTAAATCAAAACCTTGCTTGTCTCGGATATCTGCATTAAAAGCCCCCAAAGGGCCAGCAGAAGGCACTAACATCTCAAGGGCCACAAAGCCGGACAGTCCACCAAAGTCCAAGTCTTCAACCCTAACATCCCTGTGAGCGGACCAAGAAGAAATAGTCCTAACTCTCGGAGCCCCGCCGAGTCAATCTCGTGAAAAGAGACAGAAAAACCAAGGGGAGATCGTCCTACAACAGCCCTCTGAAAGCGGAACAAGTCTCAAACCTTCCCGGGCCTATGAAAAAATGTCTGCCATTCAGCCACTAACAAACTCACCGAAATCCGTGGACGACTTTCTAAGAGACAAGACCTCTATGAACATTTCTCAGCATCTTGATTCACCAGATGAAAGCATTCAAATCGATTTAACTACAGACAAAAGAACCCCGTCCCCAAAACGACTGGCGGAGGAAAGTGGTCAAAGAACACCCGGGCACCACCCGCCCTTGAGCAAAGCACTGAGAACAGAGAGAAGAACCCGGGGAGGATCAAAGGAACTGAGTTACTGGAAACAGCCATTAGGAAAAAAAAACAGTTCTCCCCGCGGAGGTTACAAAAATATCTCGAGGAGTGGGAAATAGCCCAAGGTCTCGCGAACGCCCAGAAGCCCAGAGAAGGCTGACAGAACTCAATTCTCTCATAAGACAGAAAAAACACAGACAAGAGCCAAAAACAACAATCTACAAACTGGAACAGAAACCCGGGAACACCAAGTACATAACCTTGAACAGAAACATGATACTCCGAATCTTCGGTAAAACTACCTCGCTAAAAAGCTTGAGGTCAGACGACCTGGCACTGGTTGAACCGTATCACAAAAAATCAACAGCAAAAGCCTACCTACATCTAAAAGCGTCATTCGTGATTAAAGACCTTGAGGACACCAGGCGAGAACTACATAAATCCGGAATCAGGATACTAAACTGGTCGGAGTCCAATAGTGAAGCAGCAAGGGAGAGAGAAACAATAAGAAGTCCGCATCCGAATGCCCGAGACCGCTCAGAACCAAAGAGACGGGACTATGAGACCTCGTCCCGCACCCCGCGTTGGAGAAAACAGAAGCGAGTGTCTCCGCTAATCCGACACCAAACTTCAAACTACGAAAGAACTAACTTGGAAAACCGGAGGGAGTACGCATTGCTTGAAACACCTAGGCAAAATCTGAGGAGAGAACTAGTCCGCGAACCTACATCCCACGCGGAGGGAAGAGAAATTGAATCGAGAGGGAACAGAAAAGTCGAAGGAGCAAAAGTGGCAGACAACCTCTTCTATTCCTCCCTGCGTCTCTAAAGCATCAGAGAAACCGACCACTCAGAATTCCATCCAACAAAGAACCGGCGCGCCTGTTGAATCCCAGGACAGCCAAAGCATAAGGAAGCAACTGTGGTCCTGGCTACCGAAAGCCCTTCTCAAATCACCACAAAAATAGCAACTAGCAGGGCCTAAACAGCCGCCTCGATACACCGTGGACGAAACAAATGAAATCACCCTAAAGCTGGGCTCTTGGAATACATGCGGATTCAAACATCTAACACACAAAGGAGGAATCAACTTAGGGCTGTTTGATATCTTGGCCCTACAAGAAACTTGGCTCACGGAGGTACCGTCCTTGGACGGCTTTGAAATTGTTCTCTCCCCGGCAGTGAAAAGCCGCTTGGGCAGGCCATCGTCTGGAATTTTACTAGCGGTTCGTGCAGGGAGTGGAATCAACATTTCGAAAGTCCTGGAATCATCCAAACACCATCTGGTAGTCTCCTTGGAATGGGCAAGCCCCCGTGCGTCAAAAATACATCCAAAAAAAGATCCTCAGAAGGCCAAGCTCGCAGTGATTGTTGTATACTGGAATTCCCTAGTAATCTCTGACGCAAAGTTTCTCAAACTGATTGAAAAATCAATAGACACCCTATTTGTGGAGGAAAACACAGTTCACATAATAATCTGTGGAGACTTAAATGCCAATTGTCTGACCGGAAGGGAACGGTCGAGTGAGTCTAAAAGGAAGAGCACAAAGGAAGAAAGAGGAGCCCAATGGAACGACCTCATGGCTTCCAGAGGATTCAGCAACATGGCTAAGGACTTCCCTGCTACAAATAGACCTCCGACGTGGAAAAGAATGAAAAAGTCTGCGACAATAGACTACATCTTCACATATGCAGAAAGTGATGTCCTTATTCGAGGTGATTAAAACAGAAGCTAGCGATCACAACTTACTACAAGCAACGTGGATCTCAAGTTGCAAAGACAAAAGGAGGTGGAGGCACACGGTCGAAAGTAACAATCAAGGAACCCGCCTAAGGCTAACAGCAGAAAAAATCGACCAACTAACTTTAAAATACTCTTTCTGCAATTCAACAGTAGATTACCAACCGCTGCTCAGCCCTCTCAAAATCCTCTCGAACAAGAAAAAGGAGACGGACTCAGCCAAGTCGCACCAATTTGACAAACAGGTGGTGGCCAGAAGGGCCATAATACGAAAGCTAAAAAGGTGGACGAAAAGAAACAACTCGACAGCACTGCAAGAAGAACTGAAAGAAGAAACGAAAAAATACAAAGCATGGATAAAAAGCCATCGAATAAATCTGTATCAAAAAGACTCTGAAACAATGCTGAAAAAAGGGGCGGGAAAAGATGCTAGAGACTTTTGGAAACTGCTAAATCAAGTGTGCACGACCAACTCAAACACCCCTTGTAACGCAGTAAGCGAAGAAAATTGGATAATGCATTTCACTGATCTGTTTCGAGCACCATTAAAGGCGAACCCTTCAAACCATGAGGAAACCGAAACAGAGTGGATTGACGTGTCCGATAAAGAAGACATCCATGATTTGCTGAGAAAACTCAAAGCTTCCAGAGCACCTGGTCCAGACGGGATCACAAACACCGATCTGAAAACATACTCCGAAAACTGGGTGCCTTTCATAAGCCAGGTGCTCAGCAATTGTTCAAATACCAGAACCGTCCCGAGGTCCTGGACCTCAGCTATAGTGGTACCCATCTATAAAAAAGGCGAAAAGTCGGATCCACGCAATTACAGGCCAATTGCCTTGTTGGACACAATCGGGAAAATATACGGTTCCCTGCTCCTAAAGAGATTCCAAAACTGGGCAAAGAGCGCCCCCTGCGCCGATCCATTTCAAGCTGGATTAAAAAAAAAAACAAACGGCCACAGTTAACATCATGCTACTTAGCATAATCAAAAGTAAGTCTCTGCAAGGATCCTCGAGAACTTTTCTCGCTTTCATCGACCTATCGCAGGCATTCGATATGGTGGACAGAGAAATGCTATGGGAGAAGTTAAAAACATGGGATTGTCCCCCGAACATCCTTGCTCCAATAAAAGCTCTCCACAAAGGAACAACCATGAGGGTCAAACTAGATCATCAGGGCTTACTTTCGGAAGAGATCGCAACCAACCGAGGAGTGAAACAGGGATGCCCGTTGGCCCCTGAATTATTCATTGCTTTTCTGGGGGACATAAAAGAAGCAACCAAGCAGACTCGATCGTTTCCTGTGAAAATTGGTAATACACCAGTCTAGATAATGCTATACGCCGATGATATCACCCTGCTGGACAAAACTGAAATTGGTCTCCAGAGACAAATGAACGATCTAGCAGAGTTCATCAACCAGGCCAACTTAACCATAAACAAAGCAAAAACAAAAGTGCTTATACTGGGAAACAAAACCAAAAAAGCGAAAGACTTTACCTGGAACCTTGAAAAAGTCAAAGTGGAAACAGTAAAAAACTTCAGATACCTGGGTGTAATAATAGACAGCACTCCCACGGACTCAGCGATGCAAACAGAACTCTGGAAGAAAGTACGTTCCCTGACCTCCCAAGCTAGAGTGCTGGACAAGAAATTTGGCCGCTTTTCTCTGATTCCGAAAATTACTTTCTATAAAGCCAAGGTTGTCCCGGCCCTGACATACGGAGCAGCTGCAATGCCATTGGTTCCAAACACAATATGGAAAAAACTTGAGGGTTACTTCTGGAAATCAGTATTAAATCTGCCAAAATCAACCCAGATGGAGGCAATAAGACGAGAACTTGGCCTCGTCTCACTTGGCACGACAGTGGAATTGGCAAGTGTATCCCTGTTCAGAAAAACAATCCTTCCCGACGCACCACCTCTTTACAAACTAATTGACTTAGAGATCAAGAAAGACGCATGCAGTATGATTCTGAATTGGGCCGAACTTATAAAATCAAAGCTGACCCAAATTGCGTGCACAAAAGAAGACCTCATCACGAATCCAAATAAGATTAAAAAAAAAACTGGAAGAGGCTGACTGGATTAACACCGAAGAGACAGCTAAAAGAAACAAGACCTTGTCCACCTTCCCTCAAGCACCAAAGAAGCTAAATGAGACAACCCAGCTACTCAGAAGATTTCCAAACAAAACTATGAGACACTTTCTTCTAAGAGCTCGCCTAAATCTGTTACACACAAACGAGATTCTGTTTGCAAGAGGACACTCGACCTCCAAAAGCTGTCGTCTATGTAAAGCTGACTCTGAAACAGTAAGACATTTGCTAATGGTATGCCCAGCGATGCACCAGCTTCGTTTACTATATCTTCACCCGCACCTTGAACTATATACTGATAGCGAAGAGGAAATATGGTGGAACCGCCTAATCAGTGGACAAAAACCAAACTGGTCGATCGCAACTGCAAAAATCCTACAGAATGCCCTACTGCAGTGCACACAGAGTACGCCACCGACTGCAAGCACATAACTTAAATGAAGCCCTTTTTGTTAAATCCAGATTTTGGATAAACACAAATAAAAAAATTAAAAAAAAAAAAAAATGAGTTTCCAGATTTGCTTGGGTCCTGGCATTTGTATGGAGTCCAGGTTCTTCAACCTAAGATGAAGACTCCTTTCTTTTTCTTCCCATTGTTAGAGCTATTGCATATGTACTATGGGGGCAAGGTGAAGTTAGGGGGGTGGTTCTGCAGGGATGTGGTAAGGTGACATTCTGTTACTCTTAGCTGCTGCCCCTTTCAATTGGGGCTCCATGAAGGGGGTAAGAATGGGCCAGATTGGAGTAGGAGCAAGGGGGGAAAAGGAGGGGGGGGGTCCCTGTTTTTGATGGTGGTGCCATTGAGATAAACATTAATAATGACTCTGGAAATGGCGAAGAGGTCAAGGAGAACCTCCAAGCGAGTGCCACCATTAATGGGAGAACGGAGAAGAGGCATTCGGAGAGAGAAACCCGACCATGTAGCGAGTCCATAGATCATGTGTGTTAACGAAGAAGATTTCTGTGATAGTCTCTCTGGCGAAAGCCATGACATAGGTGTCTGCAATTGGAAGCCTGGGTTGGATCCCAGTATGTCCTTTTTTAAATTTCTTCCAGACAGATTTAGTGATAGGAGATAGTGAAGCAGCAGGAGAGCATAGGAGAGATAGATAGCGACATGTCTGGCTGAAGTGGAGTGGGGGAAGACACTCAACCAGGCTGAGGGACTGATGCACTCGGAGGTAGAGGGTAGGGAGTGGTGAAGGGTGCAAGGGAGGGGGGAAGCAGGTGGGAGCTTGCCAGCTAGTGATGAACATAAACGGCCACAAGGCAAAGCTAAAATCGATTTTTCAACAGGGCAGGTCAAGTACATACAGTGACTGGGCAAAGCTAGTTTAGTCAGATTTCAGAATGACGTGGAGAGGTCGAACAGTCCCGGTGTGTAGGAAAGGATCGATGAGGTGAGTTAAAGCAACAGACCTTCAGAGAAGTAATTGAGTGGTCCATTGCTTACTGTGTGTCCAGAGAAACATGGAGTTTTGCTCAGCCTCTATGTGCACGTGGTGGGGCTGTAGTAGAGGATCCACAGACCCAAATAGGCAACAAACAGGGCCTTAGAATGAGGGCATTTGATGTGGGGGCCGGCTAAAGCCTGCCAGTCTACAGTAGGTTGGTTTTGTGTTTGCCAGCAACCAATCACTTGCAGGCAGTAGAGGAGGCAGTTCGCAAGGAGCCTCTCTATATCAAGGAAGGGCGGCGGCCATGTTGAAATTGCTGCAAGGCCGGCAAATAAGAAGGCCTGGGTTACTGATCAGACAGTTGCATTCTGCCCCCAGATTGATGGTGGGCAATGGTGCAGCGAGTGCAAGCAAGGCACAGCGAAAGATGTGTGCTACACAACATTAAGAATGAAAGAAAAAATATATAATTTCGGCTGTTATTTAAAATGCTTTCATGGTGTCGCCTATTGTCCGAACTCACCACAGAACTCCAGTTGGACCCATGGCACCTGTTTATCTAGTGAAGTTTCTTTTTTAACAGACCATGGGCAGCGACATAAGGAGTAGAGCTCAAGCTTTATCGAGCAATGGGCTATTTGAACTTTGTTGTGGCTAGTATTTATAAGCAGGACACTTAACTTTTTGTTAGGCTATGAGTGTATTCAAGCATCTTGCACACTTTAACCCTATAGGTGGGTCTTCTCCATATCCACTTCACAGAATCCTCTGTGCACCAGGGATGCACATCTGGTTATATAATTCTTGGGGGCAGGTGTGGAGGGGGGGCTCTCACAGGGCCATGGGGACTATTTTATCCTGCTGGATATGTCGAAGGGGGGGCCTGGAAGTGATTGTCGTGGCACGCGTTTGATTTCCTGTTAGGCCCTACCCTCTACTTTATTATATATTGGCCCCCAGCAGACAAACCTTTGATGGTATACGAAAAGGTCATTCATCTCCTGGACAAGGTGATACGATTTCCTGCTGGCCCACCCACTTTCCTTGCAATAGGTGCAGAGAAAGTGTTTTATATGGAGTTCTTCGTGGAGTGGACCGCAAGGGTGTTTGGGGGTAGGAGAAGAGTATCTTAGGGGAATTATGGCTTGCTATGTCAACCTATCGAAAAAGGCTCCTTTCCCCATTATTATTTATCCTCGCAAATGGAACCCTTATTATTTATCCTTACAAATGACCCCCTTGAAATTATGCTGAAATACACAGAATAAGATGTTTCTTAAATGGATATGAAGTGGCAATGCATGCATACAATGCCATGGTCTTCCTCTTAAATCCAGTTATGTAATCGTATGTTAAGCAGTTTCCTGACCACAGAAAAAGGAGACCATTTGTTATTCTGATTTCATAGGCCCTCACTACGAGTTCGGCCGGTAGCCATGGCGGCATGGCTGCCGCCGAAGTCGCATCCGTGTCCGGGTCCTCGAATGAGGACTTACCGGGCCATTCCGAGTTCGGATGGCCCGGTAATTCCTCCCTCAAGGATCCGGACACGGTCCTTCCCCATTCCCATTTCAGCCCCCATAGGGCTGAATGGGAGAGGGAGCAAACAACGGGCCATAACGAGATGGCCCGTTGTTTGCTCCCTCTTCCCCTCGCGGGACCCAGTAAGCACTGGGTTTTTCCAGGCGTGCTTAACGTGTCCCGCGAGGGGACCTCGTATTGTGGCGGAACAGGTTGAACGGCGCCTTCACCTTTTACGGCGCCGTTTAACCCGTTCCGCCAGGCTCGTAATGAGGCCCATAGTCTTTAAACGAAAGGAACTAGTTGGTGGTGGGTAAACAGTTTACAACAAAAAAGTTTCCCAGGTTTTGGAAAGACCTAGGTTGAGACCTTGAGCAACTCGTGATGGTGTTTATTGCAATAACTAATATGCGCCACAAGGCACTTTGTAAATTTGCCAGAAATAGGAACTTTATATTCAAATTACTTTGGGGAAGAATGTTGGGAAATCCCATTTCATTGATTTGAGCTGTTTTGAAATTTTGGCATAAGATTTCATATATACAAACTTCACATAAATGATGAATTGATTACTAATGTTTGTATTTGTGAGATGAACAGAGTACGTCTTTGCTGTATGAATGCATAAGGTTTGTTTTTTACACCACACGTCATATATAATAAAAATTCATCAATAATTGCAGCATTTTCCAATGAAATTCTATACATTTGTTTGGGTTCTGTGAAGGACATCCTGCAAAATCTTATTTCAATCTACACCATGAAAGGTTTGTTTTCTTTGTAAACAAATTACGTACTATATGTGTATTATGGGGACATAATTTGTTCTTAAGGTTTTTTATTTTGTTTAATTGCCTTCATTGAGACCTCACATTCTCTGGGAGTATTTGGCTTTTACTTCATCTGATCCGTCTTAGAAATATGGATTGTTTGAGAGATAATAATTCAAGGTACTTCAAAATAGGAGAACATATCTCGGAAGCCAGAAGAGGCCCACTGACTGCCCATCCAAGACTGCATCACCTTCAAAACCTTGTCCATCACCCACAAGTGCTTATCCAAAACAGCTCCCCCCCACCTTTCACAGAAAATAGCCAAAACTCACTCTACAAGACCCACAAGAATACCTTACACTGACCTCCTACTCCTTCCTAAAGTAAAGCGAACCAAATTCGGCGGCTCCACCTTGATCTACATTGCAGCCAAACAATGGAACTCCCTCCCCCTTCGCTTAGGGCAGATAAATCCTACTGGGTATTCTGAAAAAAGCACTTAAAACACAGCTGTTCTCCTAAATCTGAAACTTCTCCTGTGCTTTGCACCAAATGCACTGTATGTCATAACCTAATGCAAAATACCTGTACCTGTAAAAGCTCCCTTTACCAAATATATTGTATGGTAAAACCTAATGCAAATAATCTCTTGTACCTCTAACAGCGCCTTGATGCCTCCGGGCTATTGTGCGCTTTATAAATGAAATAAATATATCTAACAATGGGTACTTTCCAATTAATTTGTTTATGAGGGACCGGTTTCAACGTGGGAAGAGGACTAAATAGCAAAAAACGAGTAGGAAACTGGTTACCACTCCCTTTGCACTTAGCAACGTGTGTACTCTGATATCTGGCCTCTAGTGGTGTTAGTACCAGCAGAAGAGAGGCATTTTGCGATCTGGGTCAGCCGCATGTGATTCAGCCATAGCTACATAGTAGCGAAGTAATTTCACTACCCGCCACCTTTCATAGAGTGAGAGAGAGGGATACATTTATTTGTATTTATTCATTTGCATTTATAAAGCGCCTAAGCCCGTGGGCATCTTGGCACTGTTGCGAACCTGTTAGATGATACATATACTTGGCAGAGGAGAAATAAACATAAAACTTAAGCAAAAGAGGATTATAACAGATAATAGTGAGGGCGCCTGAGATGAGCAACATAGAGGGACTTGTTGCTTCTGAGGTACGGAGTTTGTCAAGACAATGTCAGGTAAAGAGGAACGATTTTAGTGTTTTTCTGAACGCCCAATGTGAGCTCTCTGCTCGTAGCGCTGGTGGGAAGGAGCTCTCCCCACCTCCTCTGGCACGCTTGTATTTCGGTGGGATAATCCGGTGGGCGAAGGGGACTCTGACCAGTCTTGTAGGGTTAGCCTTGACAATTGCTTTAGCCAAATAGGCCGGTGCTGTGTTATGAAGGCATTTGTGGGTGATGTTGAGGATTTTAAAGTTAATCCGGAGCCAGTGCGCCTTTTTTCTTGATGCAGATATGTGGTATTTTTTGGAGATGTTGAGTGCCGACCGTAATCATTGTTCTGTATTAGCTGCATTTTGCAAATGTTCTTCTTAGCGCTGCCTGCGAACAGAACATTGCAATAGTAGAGTCCTGCTCCGATTATTGATTTGGCAATGGCCAGATAGCTAGTTGGTGTAAGAAAGCTCTACATACACGTATAACTGGCGCAGAGTGAAGTTGTTCCAGTACTGCTCGATAGAAATGATGACCTTGACTTTTGGACTTTCAAAATTGGGGTTTCCATTGCAAATTAAGTCTACGTCCTGATGAGGCCCCACTAACAAACGACGCAATTACAAGGGAGAAAGCGCATCGCACTCCAAGACCCAAAACAAGTGTCTACTATCACAAGACTGCATTGAAAGTCTTTGTTTTTTGCCCCATTTGTAAGCATTGAGAATTGTTAGAAGTGGAGAGACTGCTTGACCTTGATCAGAATAGATACCAATCTACCTAAATATCTGGGCACTGATGATATCAGTCAAATGTCGCATAATTGATGAATAAGTCACCCACTTCTAACCCCCAGTCACATTGATGAATACTTTGTCTTATTTTGTCTGACAGCTGTTTTTATGTAATCGTTTTTCTATATGAACCTTTTGAATAAATAGTATTTTTACATATGTTTGTCTTTTTATGTTGACCAAGTAATTAGGCCTTGTTTATTGATAAGCCACAATGTATTGTTTGAAGGTCTCAAAACAATTTCAGAATTTGTCATAAATTATCCTTTTTCTTCTCCTGCATAGGAATTTTGTCCCAAATATCACTTTTGGCCATCCAGTGGTGGAGTGCTTGCGAAAGAACCTAGGGCAAGACCCGTTCTTCGGTAAGATATTATTCTTTGGAGTCTCATTTATGCACATGACCTTAATGCAATTCTAGCCAACTGTCTTCAATTCCATTGTTTTCTTTTATTGAAAATTAGCACTTTTATTTCCTGCCATTTGGTGAGCTCTGTACAGCTACCGTGTGAACAGTTAAAAGTTGAAAAGATCCATGGACATTTCCCAGTTTACACTTCTACAAATGCTTCTGAATGTTGATGATAAACTGCATCAGTAAAAGGTATACAGTAGAAACGAAGCGTGCTCGAGTTTATTTGATACAGAGGTCAACGTGCACTTCTAATCCAAAACCCTTATACCCCCCACCCTGTCCTTTCTGTGTACCTGCATATAAATAATTCTGTCACTATTCCTCCATTTAATGATGCAAGTAAACTTTTTTCCAACTGTAACATCGATACTTTCTCAGCATCTAAATAACATAACTGCAGTTGGGGATGTCCCTACATCATTTTATGTTGCTACTTGTTCTAATCGAAGCACCTAAAATCCACTTTAATGTGTCAGCGCTTTGCAGGTGCATAAATAGGACTCTGGTAATATGAGTGCCTATAAAAATTACTCCTTGTCATTCCTGGGCCCTTTTTAAAAAGGAAAAGAAAAAGTACCTCTTCCCTGCTTTTCATCTCTATGGAAACGTATTGCATTTCTATACTTTTTTTTGACTTGCTGTTACTGCTTCAGGAGTGTTTCAATATGCATTTATGAAACATTTCAATTTCTTTTTAAATCTTGGTTTGCATCAATTAAAGTATAATCCTGTTTTACTGTAACTATGTAATCTGGATGCTCAGTTAAAAAGTTTAACCAAACAAAAAAAGAAACGTATTGAGAGTAGAGATTACTGTTCTCTTATTTCAAAGCCACTCCTAGCCTTCTTCGCTCATACTCGTGGGGATATCTTCGCTGGGAGATCACATTTTGTTGAGCATTGCGAAAACTACATAGGGAATCCCAAGTTCATGTGTCAAGATTCTTGCGGCTGTTCCCACCATACTCTATTGATCATTGGCTTCCCTTCCTCAGTCTATTTCATTTTTGAAAGACACTATTATTTTATTGTTGAAGATGGAGGAATGTATTTGGAAAGTGGGGGGCTAAGTAAACACAGAGAGTAACTTTTACTTTCTCTTAAGTGTAGGTCTCTATTTCCTCATAAATTTGGGAAAAATCACAAGTAAATCTTTATTATCTAGGTAGGATTAAATTAAATGGTCTTTCTTAAACTAAACTAATCTGTTCTGCAGAGCAGAGTGGTGTAATCTTGCATCTGCTCCAGGAATGTATCTAAGGCAGTGTATTTTATAGAATCTATTCATAGTAGATCAAGGAAACCAATCCAAACTATTTTGGTGGAAGCACTACGATGGCAAAAAGGAGCATACCAAAGATGGCAGTAACTGTACAGGGAGGAGATAATACAAGCAAAGAAAGCTCACTAATCCGAATGCCTAGAATGGTCCCACGGCTGTAAAATGTGATGTTCAAACTCCCTAGAAACAAACACAACTCCCTACAGCATCACTCCGACAATCTCTGTGATGCAATAAACACTCAATAACAAAGTGGATTTGATCCACCATCAAGATGAGAAGCATGCAAAGCTGGGCTGGGAACACACATTTCAGGCAACAAAATGCACATTATATACTCCCACAAATGTAACATTTTGAAAAGCACATTGAACCATGCAACCAAGCTGGTATTCTAACAGGAACATGGACACATTGAAGACCATCCTCATTCTCTAAGCTCACTCAAGCCTATTCCAGGCACTTTTCAACTCTACTCTAGAACAAGTAGTCCTACCCAGGTGCGCGTAACCTACCTTTTACAATCCCCTCCTTAAGAGATTGGCATGAGCCCAGAGGGCCGGGCCAGCTACTGCCTTATAGCTGTTATGTCATATCGGGCCAAACTCCTGTACTTCATTGAAACAAACAACATTTTATACCACTCTGGGCTAGATTTCAGGCAAGTAAGAGGAACCTGGCCTACTCTAGATCTGGGGTAGTCTAAAGACTGGCACAGATAACCATGCACCCTCACCCTCAAAATATTTGCAGACCAAATAGCAACCACCTTACTACAGTCTTTTCAGTCACATGTATAGTCCCAGAGATCAATCTTCTTTCCCCCCGCTTCTCCAGCATCTATATGGCACTGTTCCTAAGACTTATCCAAGTGCATAACTTAATTTGAAACAACTATGGCAATGACCCACAAATTGGCCTCACACTATAACTTGATAACCCCAGGCAGGCTCAGCTGGCTCTCCCCAGATGTCTCGCCCAAGTGAATGACCAAGAACAAAACAAATGCTTATCCGTATAAAACGTAAATCCTAATGTGCCCTGCCAACGCATGGATTGCCTGTTAGGAGAGAAATGATTACTGTAAAATCTGGCTACTGTTCCAGCACTTCGATGAGAGAAATTGAACCATTGCCATGGCTCCACAACAAGTAATGTATATGGGCCAAAAAGTATTTTCCAGGACGGAGTGCTGTCAGCGCCTCCATCCAGACGTCCCCCACTTTTGACATCTGGGCTGGCTGGTCATGTGTTTTAGCACGTCCTAGTTGCTGGCTTGTTCCTCATCCAAGAAGGGGCTGACTATACCACGCTGAGTTTACTGCGTTTGCCTTAAATCTATAGAGTAGTTGACTTTATTCTGTGATTAGGAACATAGTGGCTCTCTAACCCGTTCATATGAAAGTCCACACTAAGAATTTGCTTTGCTTTTGTTCAACTAAAAACCTTTACAATGCTAAGCTCCACTAGAAAAGCAATTGTAACATGCCAAATATGGATAACTTCAGTCAGAAAGCCCTGATCATTTTGACAGTAGAGCAACTGAAAGAAATGTGTAAAGTCAGGAATCTCCCTGTTTAAAGGAAAGAAAAATTAACTAATTTCAAGATTGTTGAATCATCAAAGTCTGGGTAGTAGGCCTGTCACACCTGCTAACCCAGGAAATGTGGAAAATGATGATGATGAGGATGATAATTCAGAGTGTAACTCTAATGTCTTAGAAGAGTAAGAAGAGGGAGAGGAGTCCCAGGAAGGGAGCTCCTCTTTACCTCAACAGGCCCTTTTGCCTCAACCTTTAGCCACTGGGACCCCATAAGGTCCATCATTGAGTCCAGAATTTGTGTCTCTTGATAAAATAAGACTTGAGTTGGAATTCAAAAGATTACAAATCCAAGTTGAAACCAAACATCAGGACATCAAACTCTGGGAACTAGAAATGCAACATGCTCTTGAAATGAAGAAATTGTCTTTTGAAAATGTTTCTATCCCAGAGTCCTCTCGGTCTTCCAGTCCAAAGAGGCCTTGCATGCCCAAAGAAGCAGCAAGTATGTATGATGTGAAACTTGATATTTTGGATTGTTGGTTGCTTTTGAATACAATTATGGGATTCAGGATTTCACAGGGAATCAGTTGATTCCTTGGCTTTTGTCTAGGCTCCCCCAGGTTGCAACTGATGCTGTAATGGAGGTGAACTTGAAAGATTGAGTATATAAATTTGAAGCTAGCTTTGATAGCTAGATTTGGAAAAACTTCCCAGTACCTTAAGAGGTTTAGGACCCTCAAAAATACAGATGGTACCCCTTGGGCTACCTGGGTGTATGAATGTTTGAAAACCTAGATGGTTGGGTTAAGGGTTACAGAGTGAACTCGTTTGAAGGAATGAGAAGTCTATTTTTGATGCCTGCTCTCCTGAGCTGAGACAGCACTTGGCTGACTCGAAAGAGATTGATACCAAGAAGCTAGCAAAAGCTGCTGACTTGTGGGTTGCCAACAGGGCCACTCACAAGGATACTGGGGCCACTCGCAAAAAGTATGAGGGGAAACAGCACAAGAAAGACGACAAAGAGAATTCTAAATCCTCCCATCCAAAAGAGGGCCACAAA
The DNA here is from genome assembly GCF_040938575.1 of Ambystoma mexicanum. Classification (NCBI taxonomy): domain Eukaryota; kingdom Metazoa; phylum Chordata; class Amphibia; order Caudata; family Ambystomatidae; genus Ambystoma; species Ambystoma mexicanum. The sequence continues at coordinate 837,253,829 of NC_090931.1, forward strand.
CATAAGAAGGGTAAGCCATATGTGAAACCAGGTCAGTCTAGTGGAACCTCTAATGCCAAACCAGAGGGAGATCAGCAGAAACCCCCATTCCAGAAAACATTTGGTAAATGTTATGCTTGTGGGTCTTATGAGCATGTGAAAGGGGATCGTAGATGTAAGGGTAAACCTTCAGGGGTCCACACTGCCTCCTTAGCCTTCATTCCTGAAGAAGTTCATATGGCAAGTGGAAACTTTCATCTATTGGCTGAAGACCCCATTGGAGTCTCAGTCAGTGTTTCTTTAGTGCACCTGGGTCTGTGGGAACACTATGCTTGCTGCTGGCCCTCTTCAGATGGTTCCAATACTACCAGCTCTCATCCAGTGCAACAATATGACTCTAAGAATACCTGCCAGTGTACAAAGTGAGGTGCCTGGGAGAGTATGTTGGGGAATGACTTAAAAACTCTTGGAGTTGTGTCAAGCACCCCCAGACCACCCAGTAAAAGGAAGCAGGAGCAGACTAGAAAGGCCAGAGAGCTCACTTCAGATGACTCTGTGTGTTGTTACAGAGGAACCTATAACACCCAGTGCACAGGAAGAGAAAACTTCTACATCCAGGAAGAAAGAGATAAAGGGGAAACCCAAGGTCTCAGGAAACAAGAAAATTAGCACTCCTGTGCACGAAACCAGGACATCCCAGAGTGGACAGTCCAATGTCACACCTGTGACCCCTCCACCAGCTGAGGCTGAGTTGGAGAACCAACCGGAGGATGGTGAAGCAGCTACTGATGACACAGAGCTGGAAGAAGACCTTCCCCCTGTTGGAGATCTGGATCCTAAAGATCATCCTGAGCTGCAGACTTTACTTGCAGCAGGTGGCCCCTGTAGGTCCGACTACAGCAGAGGTCAAAGAGAGTGTCCTACTCTTGAAGGACTTCGCCAGCAGGCAGATTCCCAGCTGGAAGGGTAAGAGCCAGGGAAGCACAGGCTGTACTGGGAGGATGGCCTCCTCTACAGTGAGCCCATCGAGTCTACCCCAGGGGACTACAGAAGACTTGTAGTGCCTCAGGAGGCGAGACCCCAGTTTCTACAGTTAGCCCATGAGATTCCTTTAGCTGGTCACTTCAGTTTTAAGAATACCAAGGAAAGGATTTCTCTTTATTTCTATTGGCCCAAGAAGGGGTCTGATCTAGATGAATTCTGTAGAAGCTGTCACACTTGTCAGACTTCTGGCAAGAGTGGGGCCAAGAATGTGGCACCTTTGGTGCCTCTCCCAGTGGTGGGAGACCCTTTTGAGAGGGTAGGAATCAACATTGTTGGTCCCTTAGACCCTCCCACATCTTCAGGCAACCGATTTATATTGGTTATGGTAGACCATGCTACTGTCACGATCCCTGCCCCCAGACATCCGGAACAGGTCCATCTGTCCAGGGAACAGGCACCCAAGAAGACACAGGAATTCCCAAAACCCCGCCTAGGGGCTATATGGGTTCAGTCCTGGCCCCATAGGCTGCAGGCTCATATTGCCAACTTTAAACTATGCAGGTCATCCTGCAAAGACATCATCTACAGGCCATCATGAGGCCATGAAGGGACTACTTTCCTTTAGGAACTATTTTGCTGCTTGGGTGTGCTACTGGAACTTCTTACCAGGGAACTACTTTTTGATGCTATTTAAACCACGCCCGAAGAGCAGCACACGTTTCGCGTTATTCCGCATCTTAGCAGCGGAACGCTCACCGTGTCTGCAGTCCAGCATCCAGTCTATAGCCACACCCATCTTGTGTCCGTAGCCGTTCCTAGAGAAAAGGAAAGAAGAAGAGAAGGTTAGAACAAGGAGATTTCCATTTGGTCATCATCTTTTCCTGGAGCAGCCGCAGCTGTGGATAAAGGAAAAATACATTAAAATAAACCGCGTCGCATTGCCAGTTGCAGCGCCCTGCCATACTCGCCTGTCTTCGAGCATCTCCACGACCCGGCGCAGCACCCATTGAATTGCTGCCCGAAACATCAGCATCTGAAAAGACAAGAACAAACAAAAGGTGAGCGGGGTTCCGCCAAAGACATTCTTTTACTTACCGCAAGATACTTACTCGGAATTTTACCGCTCGAGGCAGTGCTGGTCACCATCCTTCGTTAGACATTTTCGGCAAGGCGCCGCACCTGCAAAGAAGATAGAGAACTATTGGTTAATTACATTTGGAACAATATTACTTGCTAGACAGTGCTTGGTACAAACTGACTTACCTAAGCGCTACCTTCATCCATCGAGGCGAACTCGCTCCTTGGATCACGCTGCAAGGGAAAAGGTATCAAAGGAGCAAGATTGAATTAACAGACATTTGAACTCTAAAAGAACTATACATTCGGTTTACACACTACTTACCTTGGAGCCATTGTTGTCTGGAACTCTGCCAAATACCTTCGGATCAGTGAAGTAACTGAACTTCTACGCGCCCCTGCACGCCACGCAGGATGGAGAGTTCATCCTTCCATACAAAAAGGTGAGACTTTATGAAGGGGAATACTGGAAGTTTTCAGGGAAAATAGTGTTCGTGTAACCTCTCTACCATGGCTGGATAATCCTCTTTACTGCTTTTAGGAAAATATTCTTGCGGGCCAGGCAGACGAAACTGAGTGGGCATGTGCAGTCGATCATCACTTCGCTACGAGTCACATTGGTTGAGACCGCAGCAGTCCAGCTTCGTTCGACGCCCCTGTGGAATCCAGGTGAGCGTAACAGCTACCAGGTATCCTGAAGCCATACCTATGAGGACTGTTCCTGCTCAGGCAGTGGTTAAGGCCCTCCTTGGTATTTTCACCAGGGTAGGTTTTCTCAGACAGGGGGTCCAATGTTCTATCACACTACGTGCAAGCCATGTGGAAAAACTGTGGAGTGACCTACGAGTTCTCAACAGCCTACCATCCCCAGACCAGTGGGTTGGTGGAGAGGTTTATGAGAACTATGAAGAGCATGATTGGTGCTTTAGAAGATCCCCTTAGAAGAAAGTGGGACCTTCTACTGCCATGCCTTCTCTTTTCTTATAGAGAAGTCCCTCAAGAACGGGTTGGCTTCAGCCCCTTTGAGCTCCATTGGCGCTAATCGAGGAGGGGTTGGAGAGTGCTCCTTCCCACAAGCCAGTGAGAGTCACTGACTATGTGTTAGGTCTCCAAAGGAGAATGACACACATGATGACAGACGCTTCTGATAACTTGAAAGCAGGTCTGGCTCTGGTTAAAAATTGGCATGACCAGAAGGCCAACCTGCTTTTAAGTTTACTCAAGAGCAGCTAGTTCTAGTTATGGTACCTACAAGGCAGAGGGCCTTACAGGACAAATGGATCAGACCCTTCAAGGTTGTGGGCAAACTTGGAGAGGTCTATTATTTGGTGGACTTAGGCAACCTTAAGGAGGCCCCCAGGGTCTTACATTCCAACCGCCTAAAGGCCTATGTCTCTAGACCAGAACTGGGGGGGGATTAAGGGAGGAAGGGAGGAGAGAGGAGGACTGTCAGTTTGCCGCTCTGTTCTCACCATCACCAGGCTTGACCACTTGAGGCCAGCTATCTATCTGTAAAAAGCTGGGGTTACAGAATGTCAGACCATGTAAGAACCCACATAAAGGAAGAGGTCAAGAAGATGCTTGATCTTGGGGTAATAGAGCCATCTACAAGTCCATGGACTAGTCCAGTTGTACTAGTGCCAAAGGCAGGATCCAAGGAGTTGCAATTCTGTGTGGACTATAGAGCTCTTAATGCAGTCACCACGACTGATGCCCATCCTTTACCTAGGATAGATGTGCCGGTGGGCAAACTTGGTTCAGCCAAGTACCTCGGTACATTTCACCTAACATCAGGCTATGGCAAATGGCTCTGGAAGACCATGCCAAGGAGTAAACTGCATTTTCAACCCCAGGAGGCCTCTACCAGTTTAAGGTTATGCCTTTTGGACAAAGAATGCACTTGATACATTCCAAAGGATGGTAAATAATGTTCTAAATGGGATGGAGGACCTCTGCATGGCATGCTTGGATGACATTGCAGTGTTCAGCCCTACTTGGAAGGAAGATATTGACCACTTAGGATATGTATTGCAGGTACTTGAGTAGGCCAATCTGATCCTAAAGGGTAAATGCTAAATTGGTCAGAGTAAAGTGGTCTACCATGGACATGAGGTTGGAGGAGGTGAAATAAGGCCATTGCCTAGCAAAATACAAGCTGTACAAGACTGGGCCACCCCTACTACTCAAACCCAATTGAGAGCCTTTCTATGTCTCACAGGGTACTATAGGAACTTCATTGAGAACTATGGCACCATAGCTTCTCCCTTAAATGTGATCTCCTCACCCAAATTCCCCAAGAAGGTTAGGTGGAATGAGGGGGCACTAAGGCATTTGAAGGACTCAAGAAAGCCCTTTGTCAAGCTCCAGTCCTAAGAGCTCCTGACTACAACCAATCCTTTATTGTACAAACAGATGCTTCCAATACAGGTATAGGTGCAGTTCTGAGTTAGCTGGATGAGAAAGGCAGGGAACACCCAATCTGCTTCATCAGTAGAAAGCTGAAGGACCCTGAAACAAGGTGGGCAACCATATAACGTGAATGTTTTACCATTGTGTGGTCTTTGAAGAAGTTTAGACCATACTCGTATGGATCTACTTTTGTGATTCAAACAGACCACCAACCCTTGAGATGGTTAAGATGGTCAATCAGCCGGCAGGGGTTTGATTTTACCATAGAACACAGGTCAGGGTGTAATCACCAAAATGCTGATGGTCTCCCCAAAAGTATGACCGACTGGAGTAAGGAGGTTTATCCATGGGTGGATTAAATCCTCCTGTCCCTTAGTCTGGGGGGGACGAGTGTTGGGGAGAATTCTCAGAAATTTGCTAATTCCTCTCTACCCTAGAGACCCCCAGCAACATTGCTGGATTTTGAGGACTTGAATTTTTAACCTGGAGATAGTGAGACCCTTTTCCCACTCTCATGTATTTTTAATGTGATTTGAACACTGTGTTTCTTTTGGTTGTGGAGTATGACAAACTATATAGGCATCATCTTTTACATTGTGTCATACAGCACCTTCAGTGCAGTGGCACATGGAAGTCCTTCAGATTTCCCCAAGGTTTAAATACCTTCTCTTCGATAAACTACTGTTTCCAAGAGCAGTGAAGTGAAATTGGCTTCACTTACACTTTTAACTTTCTTGACCCAGCACACACTATCTTACAACAGGGTGCTGGAGGGGTTCCTTAGTATCCTTTGTTTAGCTTCTTATGTAACAATCTTAGGTTACCCTTTTCGTCGATGAATGGCTGGTGGCAGTGGTTTTAACTACTATGGTGTGCTTTTACAGTGGGCAGCATTAGCAGCTGCAGTAAAGCACTGAAGGGTGCCATAATTGTCAAAATGGCCCGGTCTTCTTTTATCGCCATTTCTTTGTGGAAAGGTCCTTCTTGACATTTACTCTGCGTGCCAAACTAGTTTTGGTCCCTTTGTTCGTTTTGTCATTGGCGGGATTCACGAGTGAAGCCCGCCTCTGGCTCCAGGGTGTCTGGCGGGGGCAGGAAGTGAGGGAGGTGCCGAAACTCCCTGTGCTTAGTCTCCTAGGAGACAGGAATGCATCCTAGGTGATTGGCCGGCTGGCTGTCCGGCAAGGACAGCCACCCTGCTGGGTGACTGACAGCTGGGCTGGAATAAATGGGAGAAAGCTGCATAAAAGGCGAGGCTTTTTAGCTTGGAAAGCAGAGTCAACCACTGGACGAAGGAATCCGAAGAAGAACTTGGAAGAGATGCCTGCTGCATCTCCTGGACCGTTGGTTTGCCCGTTGAAGCCCTGCTGCTGAGCTGAAACTCTGAATTCGTCTTGACTAGAGAAGCCCTGCAAAGACTACTTCTCCGCTTGAGTTGGTGGGACCAATCATCTTCAAAGTAAGCCACCTCGACATCCTCTCGTAGCTGGTTGTAATTCCACTGCAGTTGCTGCTGGAACCAAAGAGCCAGGGAGAGGAACGCCAGTTCATGTGCGTTGCTTTTAAGTTGGCCAAGAGCTCTGGGAAGATCCTGCGGACTCACAAGAAGCAGGACTAACCAAGCCTGAGTCACCTCAACAGAGTGCTGGACCCCGGATGCAAGGAAAGCCCATCTCGACAGCCAAGAGTCTGCTGGTGTTGCTTTTGCTTAGATGCGAGGAGCTGAAACCGCAAAGTGCCACTGAATAGAAATTGGTCCTTTTCTGTCGCCGATCATCCTGTTGCAGTGCAGACGTCCTCCCTCTTGTCCCCACGACTGAGGCCCAGGAACACAGGATATGCAGAGCTGCACAGGAACAGAAGCCAGCTGAAACCGTTATTCTTCTAACCAAAGGTACTGCAAAGTCTGAGAGAACTTACCTCTTGCTGTGTAACCTCACTTGTTCTCAGTTGAGACTTGTCTTGGTTGCTTTTGTAGAGTTGCTGTCAGCTTCTCATCCTCACAAGCCTAACCAGCTTGTGGCCCTGCTTTGATTTCTTCTCTTCTACAAAGACTTCTAAAACATTGTGCAAGACTTTTACTTACCTGCAAGAATTGCTTCAGTTCACCTAGACATTTGCCCAATTGACTTTGGCCTGGCGTGGCTCCCTGAATGACTCTTCTTCCCTTTGACATTTTGTTTGGCCTTCCTTCCAGGAAGGGGTTAACTTATTTTGCGTTGGGGGGTTACCAAAAGTACTTGCCTGCTTCAGAATGTTTGTGAGATCTCTTGCTTTATTCTAATAACCCTTTACTCCTATGTCCCGTCCCCTTTCCTCCATACTTATGGGACAACTCTCTGTCCTGTGGGACGGGACCGGAGCACTTTGTAAAAAGCATCCAAACATTTTTTTCAAAAATGTGTCCTTCCTCTCTTTCTTGCGCGGGGCCCGGCACGCGCCCGTATCCCCACCCACCTTGGCACCGCCCCGTGCATCGCCCATCAGTCCTTTTCTCTGCTCGTTCGGGACTGGACGCACTTGCATCCGTGGAAGAGTTTCTTGCCTTTTTCCTCTCGGGCTCTCCGTAGCGATCGTGTACTATCTATGTCGTTCAAACTAGACTTTCCAGATTGTTCAACGTGACACCGACGCTTCGCGAGGGCGGATCCCCATCCTCTTTGTTTAGAGTGTTTGGGTCCGGATCACCGTTGGGACTCCCTTTCGGTCTGGGCACTTCAACGTCGTTTGGAGCGGTGGGAGGAGGTGTTCCGACGAACTCCTCCTTCGCATTTTCAGGCGTTCATCGACGAAAAGAAGAAACGCCCGGTAAGTTCTTTACTTTTCAGAGCACCCCGGCCAGGGGATACCTTTCTCGGTTCCTCCTGGGCCAGGAGGGTCGTTGATCGCTCTGTCACTGGGGATTGGCCTGAGGTGCCTGTTGGGCCTAATAATTGTACCAGAGTTTTCTCCAAGGGTCTCCGGCTTCCCTCAAGAATAAGACCGGAGTGCGCCCCGAGGCCTTGGTTGGGCTTGGTGTCACCGAACAGATGTTCGAGGCCTGCGCGAATAAGGCTGTTACCAACATTTCTGAGAGGCCTGACAAGGCCTTATCGGTGAAGGTTTTCTCACCGATCCCGCTCTTGCGGCGACACCAGATCTGTTGAGGGGGCAAAGAAGGAAAGTTCTTCTTTTACCGGCAGTGCCGAGGTCCTTCCTGGGAAGGCTAATTTGGCGGTTGGTATGTCGCAGAAACATTCCAGGCCTCATAGTACCGGCTCTGCCGAGGTTCCTTATGTTAAGGCTAAAGTTAAGACCCCTGATCATCGACGGGGACCCCTGCCTCACGTGCCGCAGTTCCCCGCAGGAGGGCGTGCTTTCTGGGGCGTTCACCATGTCTCCTTTGGAGTGTACCGGCCTGTTCTTGCAGAAGGACGTTCTGGCCGAGGTCCGCAGGGTCTGGGAAAAGCCACACTCTGGACTTTTTGTCAATAAGAAAATTGACGCACGATACAGGCTGCATTCTTCGGAAGAGGTGGCCCTGTCATCTTGCCCGCCCCCCTCCTCCACAGTGGTGGATGTGGCCACTTTGCAGTCCAGGCCTGCAGCATCCTCTTCCATGACGGCTACACGGGTTCTGGGAAAGGAGGATAAGCTCCTTGACTCCCTTGGGAGAAAGATTTTCGCCAACTCGGCCTTGCAGCTCAGCAGGCCAATGCCGAACTGGTGTTAGCAGGGGCTATTATGCGGATGTGGAAAGGTCTGTCGGAGTTTGAGGAGTTCATCCCGGTCGAGAAGCTGGAAGACTTTAAAGCGGGATTATCCGATGCCAGGGTCTTGGCCCAGGATCTCCTGGAGGCTGTTGCTCATCACGTAGACACCTCGGCTCGGGGCCTTATGCTGGGGGTTGATATCTCACGACAGGCGTGGCTGCATGCCACCAAATTCTCAAAAGAAGTGCAGGACAAGGTGTTGGACCTTCTGTTCAATGGTAAGGAGCTCCTTCATTCTACAACAGATGTAGAGCTCACCAAGACGAAGGATAGCACTCAGACAGCTAAGTCCTTGTCGGTCCTTGTTAAGACCCCTTTCAAAACCCAGAGACCATTGTCGCAAAGCCGACCTTCCTCTGGCTTTAGGGGCTTCCTAGACTGGAAATCTCGCAGAGTGGATACCCCTTCGGGGAATAACCACCGTAGGCAACAATGGACTCTGTTTTTCTCCCGCTCCTCAGCCTCCTCCTCAGGTTCAGTTGGCAACACCACCGAAAAACCTACAAAAAGAGGGTTCTCTGCGCTCGCACGAGACCCCGGTGGGAGGACGCATTGCGTCTCATTGGGAGGCGTGGCAGACCATCACCGAAGACAGATGGGTCTTGTCAGTCGCTCGGGCGGGCTTCCGCTTACCCCTATCCCTTACCCCCACCCTTCAACCCTCATTTTCAGCTGTCGGGCTCGCCCTCCCTCAAAGCCGAGGTTCAGAAACTTCTGGACCTCAGAGCTGTGGAACCCATCCCCCTCGGGGAACGAGGGGAGGGCTTCTACTCCTGGCTGTTTACGCCAGACTGGCCTGCGTACCATCCTAGACCTTTCCCAATCAATCTTTTCCTACCCCACGAGAAATTCAAGATGATCACGCCCAGCCAGATAAGGTCCTCCTTGCAGAGGGGCGATTGGCTCAGTGTGGTGGATCTTCAGGATGCGTACATGCATGTTCTGATTTGGAATCCACACAGATATCTGTTTCTCTTTACGAGAGGAGCACTTCCAGTTTTGAGTGCTTCCTTTTGGCCTCAGCTCTGCGCCACGTGTCTTCACGAAGATGATGTTGCTGATTGCGGCCTATCTTCGTCTGCAGGTTATCCATGTGTATCCGTATTTGGACGACTGGCTCTTACGCAGTCCTTGCCCGTTGAAAGCAGCGGGCAATCTTCAATCTCTCCTTCAGCTCCTGTTCCATCTTGGGCTGTCAGTGAACTGGCGGAAATCTTCCATGACGGTCTCGCAGGACTTGATTTTCCTGGGTTTTCGCTGGAACACGATCGACTGCAGAGTGTACCTGACCGGGGACAGAATGGCAGATCTGTTAGCCACGTGTCAGATGTTTGCGCAGTCGGAGAGTATGTCAGCTTGGTGGTTCCAGAGGCTTCTGGGCCTCATGGCCTCGTGCGTGTTGGCTCTTCCTCTTGCTCGCCTCAAGATGAGGCAGACTCAGATGGCTTATCGGAGTTCTTGGCGTCAGGCTGTGGACCCGGACTCCAAGCTGATAATGATTCCGGCTTCCATGAGAGTGGACCTGGAATGGTGGTCATCTCTCAGCAACCTGTCGGTGGGCGCGGGGTTTCAGGACCCAGCCCCTACGGTGACGATCACGACGGACTCCTCCCTCCTGGGGTGGGGTGCAATGTTAGATCCTCTTCAGGTCTCGGATCTCTGGTCGCCTCAGGACAGGCTCCTCCACATAAATCATTTAGAGCTTCTGGCGATCTTCCTAGCGCTCAAGGCGTTCAGACCGATCATAGCCAACAAGGTGGTCCGCATACGCACGGACAATGTGGTGTCGATGTATTACATCAACAAGCAAGAGGGAACCAAGTCTCCCCCTCTCGTGGATCTGTCTATCCAGATTTGGGAGTGGGATGTGCTTCATGGGGTTTGGCTGCTTGCAGTGCACATCCTGGGCCAGCTGAATGTCACAGCGGATGCCCTCAGCAGGCGGTCAGTGGTCAGCTACGAGTGGGAGTTGAAGGCGGAGGTCCTCTCATGGATTTTCTTGCGTTGAGGGACACTGGAGGTGGACCTCTTCGCTATGACGGTAAACAAGAAGCTTCCTCAGTATACCTCCAGAGGGGGGCTGGTAGCCTCCTCTCTGGGGGATGCTCTCGAGATCCCATGGCACAACATGAGAGTTTACGCCTTCCCGCCTCTGCCTCTAGTTCACCGAGCAATTTGCAAGCTGAAGAACTCTGTGAACTGTTCCCTTCTACTCATAGCCCTGTGGTGGCCGGCCAGGTTTTGGTTCTCACAACTTCAACACCTGTCGGTGTTTCCGCCGATCTGGTTGCCAGTGACTTCACCAGGGGGAACAGCAGCTGTGGCACCCCTGCCCACAATCGCTCAGCTTGGCGGCATGGTGCCTGAGTTCAAGTCTTTAGAACATCTTAACTTGTCTGCGGATAACATGCGTATTATCCAGAACCCTCGACTAGATCCCAATACAGAAGTAAATGGCTCAGGTTCTGTCATTGGTGTTTGGAAAAACAGTTGGACCCAAAGGGGGCTACGATTGACACGGTGCTGTCCTTCGTATCCTTCTTAGCAGAGTCGGGTGTTCATGTTCTGTCATGCAGAACTTACCTTTCAGCGGTCTCTGCTTACCTTTCTACAGACCAATGCTCTTACTCTCTGTGTAATCCAGTGGTTAAGTGGCATTTTGCAGGCTTGACCCGCCTCTACCCTCCAAATCGTAATCCGCACCCGCCGTGGGATCTAAATGTAGTCCTGACGGCGTTGTGCCATAAGCCTTTTGAACCAATGGCCACGGTGGACCTCAAGTACCTATCCTGGGAAGTGTCCTTTTTGGTCGCCGTTATGTCAGCGAGGCGGGTGAGTGAGCTCCAGGCTTTGTCGGTGGAGCACCCCTTTTTGGTCTTTCACAAGGATAAAGTAGTCCTAAGCTCAAATCCTGCTTTCCTGCCGAAGGTGGAATCTGAGTTCCATCTGAATCAGTCGATCTCCCTGCTGGGCTTTTTTCCGAACCCTGGCTCAGAGGCAGAAAGGGTTCTGCATTGTCTCGATGTCAGGAGGGCTCTTAAGTTCTATCTGGACAGAACATCCGAGCTTAGGAGTTATTCTCAACTATTTTTGACTTTTGGTAACCCTCAGGGTAAGCAGGCATCTAAGGCGACTATTACCCGGTGGATCGCCGCCTGCATTACGGAGTCTTTCACCGTCCAAGGGCTGAAACCTCCTAAGGGTATTCATGCACACCTGGTGCGGGGCAAGGCAGCTGCGGTTGCTTTTCAGAAATATGTCCCCTGGGAGTCCATCGCTAGGGCTGCTACTTGGGCCTCCCCATCTGCTTTTTGTAAGCATTATTGTCTTGACATGAGCTCAAGAGCCGATGCTCAGTTTGGTCAGGCTGTGCTGAAGAACCTTTTTCTGTGTGGGGTATTTCCATCCACCCGTAGTTCCTGTTAGGAGTGCTTGGGAATCTCCCATAAGTATGGAGGAAAGGGGACGGGACGTAGGAGTATAACCAGGTTACTCACCATAGTGACCACCTTACTCCTAGTCCATAGTCCCCTTTCCTCCATACGCCTGCCCGCCGTCCCCTCTAATAAGGTTCCTCTGTTATTGCTAATAGGTCTCTGACCTGGCGATGGAAAAGGACTGATGGGCGATGCGTGGGGCAGAGCCAAGGTGGGCGGGGTTACGGCCGCATGCCAGGCCCCACGCAAGAAAAAGGGGAAGGACACATTTTTGAAAAAAACATTTTGGATGCTTTTTACAAAGTGCTCCGGTCCCGTCCCACGGGACGGAGAGATGTCCAATAAGTATGGAGGAAAGGGGACTCTGGACTAGGAGTAAGGTGGTCACTATGGTGAGTAACCTGGTTATTCTTTGACATACTCCTAAGTATTGCAATAAATGCAACAGTGATATATTAATGTCCACAGTTTCCTAGTTATTTAAGTCACCTGAGGGTGTAGGAAGTGTCTGTGTGACATCCCAAATGGGTACTAACTGATTTAGTGAAACTAAGAGTGTGTATTTGTGTGTTACTATTATATTGCTTATTCAAACTGACTGTTAAATTAATAATTGTTTACTCAAGAAGCCTTGTGTGTAAGAGTTTATTTGAATACTTATCACTGTGAATCTCTGTGTAACTCTCCTACAGCTCACATTGACCCCTCTTGAGATAAGCCTGGCTGCTCAACACGCTATCAACCTGTGTAGTACAGACTTGTACCAAAGGTTGGGTTCCCATTGCCAGGTGGTCGGGGTTGTTGTAGTGCACCCAAAGGGTACTGCGTACAATCTTGTCTAACAAATTTATATCTATTTTGACCTATTTTACAACATGTCATATATTTTTTCATATGTAGAAAATATATGTAGAGAAGTGATTCCAGAATTAAGACAAGAAGTCAAAAAATCAGTAGTCTTAATGATATCATAGTCTGTGACAAACTGATCTAAATTACACATCTATATGGAACCAAGCATAACACATTTAGTAAATACATGTTTAGCCGTTTCCATCTTATCCGTTATTTTGCGAATCCAGCAGAATCTCAGCTCGGGAGGTATATTTAGCTGCGGACCGCACACTGTAAGAAGAGGGAGCTGATTAATATGCAGCAATACAATTAGCCTGCGTACTGCCGGACTGGGGCATTGAGTGAGATGGGATTACATTCTCTTAAATGTATGTACAACGGAGATATGCTTATAATTCTGTAGTTTGGATAGGTGTACAGAATTATAGTTCCAATCCCACAGTCCTACTTTCTTGTAAGATTGCTTAAGCAGATAGTAATTCCTCTCACTGTCAAACTGGGGAACCCAATTTATAAGTGCATAGATTAATATATTTAATTCCTCGAAGTTACATTTCTTATTAGTAGACTCAGTAGCATAATTCAATCCTATTCTCGACAGCAACAGACATGTCGGTGAAGACCTAGATTTTATATAAAGACCCCCACGCCTTCTCAATGCCTCACCTCGAAGGGAAAACAATCCCAGCTCTAATCTTAGATATTTCATGGTAGCTGCTGGCGGTAAATTTGGAATTTTCCCCCAGAGCTTCCCTTTGTATCTATTCGGTCACTGAGTATCTTTCATTGTCAATGCCTCAAGGCCATATAGCACTGCAGGACAAAAACATTGCTGGTAGAGGGTCAGAATGATAGAGGTTATTTATCATGCGCCGAATACCCAGAGGTTTCTAAGCGCGGACCCAAGGCGAGCACGTTGCCGCTGAGCTATCCTCCCGAGACCGAATGCCCTCTAAACTGTATCCAGCAGGTTGCCTTGCAAAGTTATAGAGCAAAAGACCTAGTTGACTCGCCTTTCTACTTTTTGCAGAAATTATGTCTGCATAATCAGCTTTAGGGTTTATCAGTAAACCTAGATATGGATAGCTATCCACATATTCAATTGTACCTAAAGGAATGGTCAAAATTAAACTACTGATTGTTTTACTTGCCACCAGCATAAACATAGTTTTATCTAGGTTTATCGCCAATTCGTTTTCGGTGGCGTAAGACCCCACATCATTTAGTATTTTTTTCATTCCAGTGAAAGTGAGGTCGAACAAGACCAAATCGTTAGCATATAGCAGTCTTAAAATACATTTGTCACCAATCTTTGGTGGTGGCTTGCCATAGCACGTAGCTTAATTGGCAGATCAGCAAGATATAAATTAAACCGGTCAACCCTTATAGGCCAACAAGCAGAATTCTTATAATCAATTGGTGTACTAGGTACAAGTGTATTCATATTCATGTATATGCATCTCTTCCAGTCATCCTCACTAATAGGATTAACTGTAAGACTAGCTTTTATTCCCATGGCCTTACCCAGTAATTGCCAGATAGATCGAGTATTTTGACTTTTTTAAACAGACAACATACTTTGCCATCAGGCATTTTTTGTGGATAATGTCCACCTTTTTAACCAATTGTGATTTCTGCTCTTCATTTTTTTGACCTTAAGAATCTAAATTGGGCAGCATATGATACTATAATAGATGCTTTACTTATATTATTGCTTGACTAATTTATTCAAATGCCAGTATGATTTGGCTCTACATCCAATGTTGGCAACCAGCATCACCTTTTGATCAGTCGCTAAAGTAAGTGTTAGGACTGAATGGTCACTATGATCAATAGGGGTAATGACGAGTTCCCTGACCGAGCATTACTACCAAAAAAATGGAAAGCCGCTTGGTTAGATCCATTTCTCCATGTGCGTTTCCTCGGACAATCTCCTTTGGTCCGTCCATTTCACATTCTTTTAGGTAATCTACTGTGAGGAGTCAGGAATGAAACTCGCCCACAAGTTTGCCATGTTTTTGGTTGAAGATATTTATTGAAAATAAAAGGGGTTGGGAAAAGGCCTCTCTGTCTCTATTCTAAGTGGAATTTACCTACCTAAACCAAATCCAAGGATCTGTCTGTGTCAGGATTTCAAAAACAAAACTGTCATGTGTCCATATTCTGACCCTCACACTATAAACTAAACTCTAAGGTTTAAGGGGAAATGTCTTTAACCTTGGAAGGTTCAGAAAGGTGTTCATAAAGGAAGAATAAATGGTTCAAACAACAGTTCTGCAAGATGGAAAGTCTTGGCTCCAGAGGGTAGTTCCCTTCCCATAGATTCTTCTTTACTACTTGCAGGTTTTTTTACACAACAGTTCTTGGGTCCTCTCTTGGCTAACTACCAGACTTGCCCACAAAAACTGTCTGGCTTTACAATTTTGGTTTCTTTCAGGACACCTGGTATTTCTCTCAGGTGGTGTGGTTTCTTCTTTCTTGTTTAACACCATCTTCTTCAATTGCCTGGTGAACTCTGCTGCAAGAACCTCTGTTTCACACACTTGAAATGGCCTGGTATAATCCTCCTGCCAGAGCTTCTGGTTTTCACACACCTGTGACTGCGTGGTATACTCTCCTGCCAGGACTTTGGTTCCGTCAGTGTCTTTGCCTGCTCCAAAAGCTGCTTATATATAATGTTGGATAATGTATCCCTCGATATAGCATCTGCTGTCTGCTTCCAAGTATTTGCACTGTGTACATTCACACATTAGAATAGGCGTGGTTGTAGATTTAAGCTCCCCTCTTTCAATATGTCAATTCTTGATCTCTTTCTCAATTAAGTGGTTCCCAAATGGTCACACTCAGCATGCTCACCGATATGTCCCGGTGTTCCTGCTGCTTCTGGGTGGGCTCACATGTTTTCTTTGGTGTTGGTGAATCCTCTCGCGGTCTGCAGATGAAAGATTCCCGTCTGCCTCTTTCTTGCGGCCGCCTTTCCTTCTCTTGCCATTCCACGTGGCTTCCATGGACACGCCTGCTTTCCTCTTGGTGCCGGTAAGTGAAATGCTCCTTTCCTTTGTCTGCTAAAGCCCAGGGGTCCCGCACCGACGCCTGGCATTCCCATAGCTTCTCTCGGCTCAGCAGCTTCTTGTCAGTGAGCCGCCTAGCTCCATCACACTTGTGCTGGCTCTTCGGTTCTCCGCTCCTCATATAGCGGTGCAGCTCTCTCTCGCAAGTCGCCACAGCAGCTGTCATTGATTATTGGTTTGAGCTGCTTAAATTTCACAGGCAGAGGTGTGTCCCAGGAAACGCTGGAATGCTTGCTGAGCTTGCAGTCCTTTTGCTTCACATTGCTCGATCTCTCTTCTTCGTCCCAGTATTTCGAAGATTCTGGGAACTGAAGTCCATTTGTTGACATTTGACTTTTGGAATTGAAATACGCATTTTTAAAAGGTTTTGATGGCAAGTCAGTTCTGATTGACAGGTGGATTTGAAAAAGGTGATTCCATCAGATTGGCAAGGTCGAACAAAGTTGGAAGGCTGGTTCATAGATTTTGTGAAAGGAGTGTCCCTGTTCCTCCTAGGAAAAGGAGTAGATGCATGACAATAGGCCATGAGGGTTTCAGACGTGGGGATGTTCTTTTCAAGGGAAAATAGGGGATACCATGTCTCACCCGATGGAGCTACTACATCTCCCCAGAGTCAGTCTCCTCCCATGTGATCCTCCCTCATATAGCCACCCTCAGGTTCAGGATCAAGGAGCGACCGCCGTCCCCTGGCCCCATGGGAGGAGATTACTGCCGGAAGATCAGTGATGACTCCACCGCGTTCATCACACTACCCATAGTTTACCTTGCTGATTAGTAGTTCTCTGGAGCATCACACTTTTCCTCCTGACATTTTCAAAGGGAGCGTACAAGTCGCCATCCATGCATCCTGCATTTAAACCCCCCAACCCCCTTCCCAATATTAACTTTGGGTAACCAGCCATTTAGCCAGGATTAAATCAATGACCTCACAGATCGCATCTGTAGAGATCGCACCCGGACGGTCATATGTTATGTTATGTTATGTTATGTTACTTGGCAATTATATAGCGCTCTATATCATTAGTATGATCTCAAAGCGCTGGTAGGTTGAACGCCCTCGGGAACCGTAGTTCTGGTCAGTCGAGAGAGATAGTGTTGTAGGGTGCGTGGGTGCACCAGCTATGTGTGCAGCAGATGTCATTGTCGGATTGTAGCTGCATCCTAGCGTTGGGTGTGGTGCTGAAGATATCAGTTAGATGTGTGCAGTCTGGTGGGTGGACAGACTGGGGTCTGGCTGTGTTTGGCTTGAAGGACGCATATGTGAGCAGTTAGCCGGAATGTCCTCGGCTAGCTGCATTTTATAGGGTGATGAGGTGTTCATGGGGATGTGTTCGTATGTGGACTGCTAGGCCGAATTAATCAGGGGTATAGCTGTGTTCTAGTTGAATGATGGTGTATAGTAGAGAGTAAGCGTAGTGAGGTGATATGATGGTTATAAATTAGGTTGTTCGCCAGTAGCGCGGTCAGGATCTTGCTATCTTGATTTAATAGGTACAGTGGTCTTTAAGAGCTACGATCTGTGCCTTCCTGGTTAGGTTTGAGGAGTGGAATTATAACCGCCTCTCGCAAGCTACCCGGGAGACTGCCCAGCTCATATGCCTCATTGTACACCCTATTCAGCAATGGAGCCGACATATCTACATAAGCCTTATAGAACTTCCCCCGGTAACCCATCCATACCAGGAGCTTTCCCGGAGGGCAATGTTCTAATGGTAGCTAAGACTTCCTCGGGTGTAACCGGCTCTTCTAGGATGCTCTTCTGCTGCTCATCTAATCTCGGCAGTGTGATTAGGTCTAGCACGTCCTGCATTTCCTCGTCTCGCGCCTCATGTGGGTCCGTGTACAAATCCCTGTAATACTCTGAGAAAACCTTGTTTAATACCGTCTTGTGTGTTGACCGCCTCCCGTTCTGAGTTCCAGATGGTGTGTATAGGAGATCTCACTTTCCAAGCCTTATATAACCAGGCTAACATTCTCCCAGGTTTATCTCCTTGCGCGTGACTTCTCTCTAGATATCTTGCATAGCTAAATTTCCCCAATCTTTCGCAGTGTGTTATACACTTATGTCGCAATCTGATCACCTCCTCCAATTGATCCTCTTTGACTTCCCCCCCACCTTTCCATATCTAGCAACTTCCCCTTGGCATCATTCAGGTCACCAATGATGACTTTCTGTATCCCCCCAGCTGTGGCTATCATCTCGCCTCTGATTACCACCTTATTTGCTTCCCAAATCGTGCCCACCCGCTTCCCGCTGCCTTCATTAGTTTCCAGAAACTCGGCCGTGGTTTTCCTGATATGTTCTAGGAACGCCTTATACTGTAGGGACTCATTTCTCAATCTCCACGTGGGTATAGGCGGTTTATGGGGTGCTACCATCCAAACAGCCAGCAAAGGAGCATAGTCTGACAGCACCCTGTCTTGATATTCAGCCCCCACAAATTCCCCGACGCATTCCTACACCGTGAACAAATAATCTATTCTAGTGTAGACCTTATGGGGGGCCGAATAATGTGAGTATTTTTTTATTCCCATGTATTGACCTCATACGTCCTCAAACTGAAAGTGTTGCATGAGGGTACGCAGGACCTTGGCCGGCGGGGCTGGCCTTTTATACTTGGTGTCGGACCGATCAATAGTGGGGTTCAAGGTACAATTAAAATTACCACCCCATATGACAGTTCCCACCCTTAAAATTACCACCCCATATGACGGTTCCCACCCTGTATGGGCCCAACCGAGCATACAAGGACCTAACAAGTATGGTGGCATCATGATTGGGGGCGTAAGTATTGACTATACTTACTTCACGATTTTCAACCATGCCGTGTAGAATAACCATCCTCCCTTCATCATCAGCCTTAGTACTGAATCTCTTGAATGGAAAAGCGGGGTTAACCCATATTAAGATGCCTCTTGCTTACTTTGAATAAATTTAGCTCACTGTCACTCCCCCCCATGAGCTCCCCAACTTCCCAAGTTTTTGTGCATTCAAATGTGTTTCTAGTAGCAAAGCTTTCCCAACCTTTTGTCTTTTCAAGTAAGCAAATACCCTCAGCCTTTTAACATGGCTATTTAGCCCTTGGACATTCCATGACCTGATTCTTAACCCTTCATCTATCGCGTGTTAACTTCCACCCTTCCCCTACAGTCTTAGGAATATTCTCCGCCCTCACCTGGACAGTGTGTAGCCATTTATTTATTGTGTCGGACCTCCCTCCCTTGCCCTCCCTCCCACCATGTCCCATCCTCCCCCTATGTCCCACCCTCCCCCTGTTGTCAACATAGAAAAAAACCCCCAAACCCCAACTTTAACTGTCCAGCAATGCACTGCATTCTTAGACACTCCCCGCTTCAGCTCCACAGAACACCCAGCAAACGGGCTCCTAGTGCCCAGGATGTGGGTACAATATTGCACCCTATAAACAAACAAAAGGATATGGAGTGGTAGACGTACTCCTCCCTTACAAGTCCTTGCTCCTGCATGGAGCTGCCCATTCTGGCGTCAGTCATTATCATTTCCCGAGGTAGACAGTCTCACTTCAGTCCAACGTGGCTAGTCCCCCAGCCTTATTATATACAATCTGTCTCAGACTTCTCTTAGCTGCCTCCGGGCATCCCTCCTCTTCGCTCCTGCGCTCACTCCTCGAGTGATGGGATCTTGGCAGTGTCCGTCCAGTCGTTTGCTTCCGATGGCATCTCAAAAAACAAGGCCTTTCCATTGTGAATAATTTTCAATTTAGCAGGGTATATCAGCATATATTTGAGTCCGGCTTTTTTAAGTCTCACTTTCATGTCGATGAATTGTGCGCTGTTTTTTTGCACTTGGAAGGTTTAGTCCGGGCATATGGACAGCTTTGCAGAGGCCCTCTGTATATCGATCCCGTTCCTGGAGAAGGCAAGGATCTTTTCTCTATCCTTGTAGTTGAGGACCTTTGCTATTATGGATGTCGGTGGCTGCTTCCTCACCAGGGAGCAGTGAGCCTGTTCGATGGTGAACCCCTGAGTCAAATTCCCCGCTCCCAACTCCTGTAGCAGTAGGTTTTCAACATAGTTTGTCAGTCGGATCCTTCCATCCCCTCCGGTAGGCCAACAATCCTTATGTTGTTCCTCCAATCCCTGCCTTCCGCATCCTCTGCGCTGTCCTCCAGCAGCTTCACCTTTTGTCTCTGTATGTCTACTTCTTCAACATCTGCTTTTTATCAGTGGTTTTCTCCTCGACCTGCTTCTTCGGCTTGGATGTGCGCTCTGCTAACACACGGACGTCTTGCCGCAGCAGGCCAACATCCACCCTCACCTCATCGATCTTTGCTTCTATTATGGCCTACGAAGCTGCTATGGCGTTAAGGATCATCTGATGGCCTTGATTTGCTTCATCCCCCTGTTTCTGGGTTTGTTTTTGCCCACCATGCTTGTCAGTGTCTGCCTACGCTCCCACCGGACCCTTCGCGAAGGCCTCCATAGTAGTGTGCTTGCCCTTAGTCTTGTTGCTTTTTCCAGCCATCAGTTTCGTCCTTCTCCTTGCACCGCAGTACTATCTCAAGTTGCTGCTTGTTTGACTCTGCTCCTCAGGCGCCGTTGCTGGGGTCACACCAGGCCCCCTGCTGACTGCCTCCTCTTCTCCCAATCAGACTTCCACAGCCAGTCTCTGCATGCCAATCCCACCACCGGCGTCCAGCAAGAACAGTGTTAACCCGTCTAGCCTAAGGCTTCTTTGTGGCCCTTGCGCTTGCAAATGAGCTATTCGTGCCACGTCAGCTCACTGAGCTCTTCACATGGGACAGCTAGCATGCAAGGGCGACCCCTCAGGGTAGTCACAACCTCTGCCACCCCTTTGTTCTCACGGTGCAGTGTGCTCCTCCGCTTCCAGCTCCAACAAGGGGCTACCATGCCCTTCTCTGGCCCACTTCAGATGCTTTAACTTGTTCTTTCAACTTAAGCCTGGGTATTCTTTAATGCCAGTACGCCTGCACCTCACGCCCCCACTGTTGATTTATTGTTTATATTTCAGCTCTTCATAGCGAAGAATGAAGTATTGAATTACTGCCTTTTTCGTTAGAAAAGATTGCAATTCAGATCACCCGACCCTAAAGCTGACATATGCTCCACCTATTCTCATGATGTTCGTGGACAGCATAGCCAAACGTACCCTGTCATCCCCCAAGTCATAACGTAACCTAACGCAGAACCAGGAATATAAACACACAAATCGCAAACGTTTTGTTTCTTTTCACAAAAAGGAGCAAATGACATATGTTGAAGAAAAATGTAACAAGTAGTTCTCCGGCATGGGGTCTGGCATGGATTCACATGCTCATGAATATTCCCCGTCGTCGGGCTGGGAATCCTCGGTAAAGAAAAAAATCAGTTTCAGTTTCACTTCTGAACTGTCTTTCTCCTAACAACCAATAACTGGGCTCTGGGTCATACTGCCCCCAGCCAAAGACTGCCCTCTACCTAAGCCCCTCCTCTGGCAGCCATCTTCAGATTTTTACCGCACGTTCAAGTGTTGGGAGTGGTGGTGCTATAGCTGTGAAGCTTTTGCTGCGTTTTGCGTTTTTTTTTTTTTTTTTTTCCTTTTTTTTTTTTAAAATAATTTAATTTTTTGGGGATAATTGTGCTCTATTTTTTATAGCCAACGCTCAGGATCTTCAAAGAAGAGGAATTCGGACCATCCTGGCAAGCTCTTGGAGACGGCGCAGACAGGCCCTACAGAGAAGATCAAGGGGGAGCAGGGCTCGGACCCTCCCCCTAAGGTGAAGGCCTCAGGCTCGAAGGCCCAGGTTCATCTGACGAAGGCCCCGTCGTTCGAAGGAGTGGTGAGGTCCCTCGTGCGTGGCGGATCCGCAGGGCACAACCCCGAAGGCAAGAGTATCCCTTCCTGCCAGGAGGGAGTCCTCTTCTCAGCCCATCGAAAAGACACCGGAGAAGATACCTATTATTTCACCGAAACCGTCGCCCTTGCTTGCAGAGAACGGGGGGGGCAGGTAGCCCTTCAGGGCACAGATATCTCCTCGGAGGAGGAGCATACCAGCCTCCAGAGCTTCCAGGAGGAATGATGCGTCGAGAGCAGGCCCTGCGAGAAGGATCCCGACGAGGGCAATGACGAGGAGACTGACGAGGAGCAGCAGGGCGTTGAGGGCCTGACGGACTGGCCCAAGCCACAAACACCCTCGCCCCTGTCGTCACAATCACCTCAGCAACCACCTGGGGATATCTCGGACATTCTCACTACTCTGCATACCCTAAGCTCGGAGATCCGGACGACGATGCCTCTTGCGCCAATGGCCCATCCCGCGGCGCTGGGACCATCGGGGAAACCACTATCCAAGAAGAGGAGAGTTCACCCCCTCCCCCTTGCCACCTTTCGTTTCCCCCCCAACCCCCCCCCCGAATCCCCCTGTGGATGAGACGGATACAGACACAGCAACAACGGGCACTGGCACAGATGATGACGACGGCGGATTGGGGGATCTCCCGTCTCCGCCTCCCAGATCTTCACCGCCTGACGAGATGGGCTCATTCCACACCATGATCTCAAGGGCCTTGGAGCTGCTCCAGCTCGTCCGTGAGGAGAAGGAGGATTTCATTTACCAGCGCTGCGAGGCGAAGAGGAAGACCGTACTTTCGATCCCGCTCTTGGGTGACATTTGGGACGGGGGGGTTGTGCCTCATGAAGAACCTTTCGTCGGACCCGGCGAAGAGGGACCGTTATGAGAAGAAATACAGGGTGCCGGACTCTGCGCCCAGGTGCTTACGGTCACAGCCGTCTCCGGACTCTGTAGTTTCGGCGACGGCCAAAAAGAAATCTTCGGGCTCCTCCTCGTTGTCGGCCTCCTCCCCCTCGGACAGTGAGAGGAAGTAGTTGGATGCCATGGGGCGAAGAGTTATCACGTCAGCAGCGACGACCATCAAGGCCGCAAAAACGCCCTCGCCATCATGGCACGTAACGACAGGGAGCTCTGGTTCAAAATCGCTCCCCTCCTGGACTTCCTTCCCGACGACAAGAGGGCGGAAGCTTTGGGGATCCTACAGGAAGGAGAGGTGGCATCGGACCACGCCATTACAGTGGCCACGGACATCGCCGACACAGGGTTCCACCAAATGGGCAACAGCGTTTGTCTTCGTCGGTGGGGCTGGCTGAGGGCCACTCATTTTCGCCAGGATGTTCAGTCGAAGGTGTTGGACATGCTCTTTGACGGGACAACTTGTTCGGTAAGACCGTGGACGAGTCTCTTCAGGCCATCAAGGTGGACACTGAGATGGCTCGTGCCTTGGGCATGCACCACCAACGATGGCCGTCCTTTCGGACTTCCGGCAGAAAATCCCAAGGATTCAGTGGTGCTTTGTCCTACCGTCAACCCTCCCTCACGTCAGCCCAGGAGACTCACGGGGGCCGTGCCAAATCTGGAGGAGGACGTCGCCAAGGCCCCCAAGGCGGCACTTCGGCATCAAAACAGGATTGAACCGGCCGTGGCGTCAGGCCTCCACCAATGCACCCCATTAGGATTCTGGCTGGCGAACTTCGTCAGCGTGTGGAAGACCATCTCCACCGACCGTTGGGCGATGGACGCTCTCGCCCACAGATATACACTGGAATTTCAACGAAAGTGTCCACGAATACCACCAGTGGCCTGGCAGGAAAACTATATCCCTCAGCTGCTGCTGGAGGTGCGGGCCATGTTAAGGAAGGGCGCGATAGAACTCGTCCCAAAGAGGCTGCGGGGTGTACTCTCGTTAATTCATCGTCAAAAAGAAGACCGGCGGATGGAGGCCCATCCTAGACCTTGTGAGAGACGGGCCTCAACGACCGGTGGGGGGTGTCTGTACTCCCACTCCCTATATGGTGGAGGAGAGGCACAGGAGACCCCAGCCAAGATTCTCTATTCGGTAGCAATGGTCGAGCAATCAAGGCCTAGCTTCTCAGGAGGTGATGCAGGCTGGTTCTTAAGTACAGTGTATCCCCAAGCCCCCACAAAGGAATATCCACACTCTGTATTTGTTAGAACACAGTCTTTATACAATCAATAGTTAAGGTTATGTACATTCATCATGATAACTCACTTTGTACTCTGGCAAAATCTACAATGACAAATATTTACAATCCTAAAGTGGTACCACCCTAGATCTCATTGAAGTGCATGAACAATACTGTACAATATCACACAGACCAATAGAGTGAAACCAGCAATAGAGAGAGGAGAGAAAATAAGATGGTTGAGCAATAGGCAGAATACTGACCCCTACCACTGGGCACAGTTCTGTGTGGAGATCCCCCCACCTGGGCAACCTGTAAAGAAAGATATAGCACAAGCCCAGTCCATATATTGCTCTGCAAGTCTTATTCTCTCCTATAATGTTTTTACCCCCCCAATGTACCTGGTGGAGTCGAGCTCCTCGAAGGCGTCGACAAACGTCGAGGGACTCGCTGTTCGGCGACGGGAAATCGACGGCCCTTCTTGAATGCCTTCCCTTTCAGGCGGGAGGCACGGGGCGTCGAACGTCTGTCGACAAACGAGGTAGAACGATGTCGAAGAGGCGGCAGCTTCGTCCGAGCGGTGCTCGTCGGCGTCGGGGCGTCGGCGTCCTGCAAGGCGGAGGTGTGCGGGGCACCTCGATGACAATAGTTCTGGACCGCAAAGATTGTAGAGACGGGAGCCCGGCAAGGGCGTCGAGTCGTCCGAGTCTTTGAGGTCGTCGGGTGGCGGGAAACCCACCGGCAGGTTTCTCCTCAGCGCGTTGGTCGGCCTCGACTTTCTCCGGCAGGATAGGCGGTCGACGATGCGGTTGAGAGAGTCCTTCGATTGAATGTTCTTAGGCAAAGGAGCGGACGGCTCCGGTCGTCGGTGGCACGGCGTCAAGTGGTTCCCACGGCTGGGCAACACAACTTCGACGGGCCTCCAGCGGTTACACAAACCTGCGAACCCTGGTCGACGGCAATGGACTTCGACGGCGTCGATGTCCGGGTGCTTTACTTCGATCTCCTCAGCGGTCCCGTCTCGGGTCGACAGCCTTTCGAGGGTCTGTCTTCCAGGGCGCTTCGGCGAAGATGGAGCGGTGCTCGATGGTCCCTCGGAGCACGGGAAGAGGGCGCCTTACCAGGTCCTCTCTCGGGTCAGCCCTCGACGATCTCGTCAGCCTTCAGATCGGTCGAAGCAAATGCCACAGCAAGTCTTCTTCTTCCAGCTGGACGTCGAGGATCAGCAGTTCCAGTTACTCGTAGAGTGGAGACTCAGCTCCCTGGCTGCTGTAGGAGCACAATGGTCGCTTCTCAACCAAAGGTCCCTTCTGAACACTTTTCCAGTGGTGAGAGGTCCCCAGATATACTATCCTCTCTCTCATCCACGCTGCTGGCACACACTCAGCAGCCAATCATACTGCAGGGCATTCATGCAGTCAGTCAGCCAATCAGGCACACAGTGCATTCAGGCCACACTCCTCCCTTCCAGACACTCACAACAGGGAATGTGGATTGGGACAAGTACCCAGCCATTCAACACTACACACTGCATTCAGGCCAGTTTCGGGCAGGGCTGTCTCAGTCTTTGTCTCTCATGCCAGAAACCAGACAACCACAACAAGAAGTGTATATTGGTCACACACTCCATTCACCCAGGTCCCACCCACAGGAGGTACCCACAACATACAGTCACTGGGAAGGCTCCAGTCAGTCTAGCTGGGCCTTCACAACAATACCATACATGGAACTTCCACCCAACAGCCAGTCAGGGGAAGGGACAGAGACAGGGCTTCCCAGGACTTTGGGAAAACAAGATAACAGGCAAGAGAAAGCAAGAGGCCACAGGGGCCATCTTGTTTTCTATTAGGAATCAACAGATCCCAATGGCAGGGCCAGGGTATCCCAAAATGGAGGACACCCGGAGCACCTGTCGAATTCAGCACGGAGCTGCCACCAGCCCATACCCTGCTCTGGGGCCACCCACAGGTGCCCAAAAACATACACTAGGGGCACAGGGTTGCACCCCTACCCATGGGTGCCATAAGGGTATCCCATGGGTCTGTTCACCAAACCAAAAGAGAGAGCTGCACTGCCAGGAGTCCCACATGGACTCCGGGGCAGAAAACATAACAGAACACACGGTAAAAACAGAAAAAGGACAAGGATTCAGAGGCCCTGTCCCTCAGATGCATTTCCAGCATCACAGACCTCTGTTGTCTGAACAAGTACATCAGGTCCCAAAAGTTCTGGATGGTGACTCTGCAGCACGATCTAGGACAGCTAGAAGAGGGGCGTTTCCTGTCGTCGCTGGACCTGGAGCATGCTTACTTTCACATCCCCATCCACAGGGGGCACCACACGTTTCTTTGCTTTGTGGTTCAAGGGCAACATTATGAAGCCCTTCCCTTTGGATTGAGTGCCTGGCACCGGGGGCGGCACAGCTGCGTCTATGAGGGATCCACATATACCCTCATCCGGACAAGCTCAAAGGACATTGCCATCGACCACATGGCGAGGACCGTCCGGCTCCTGACGGATCTGGGTTTCTCGATAAACTATGCAAAGTCATGCTTGACTCCAACGCAGGACGCGCTGTTTCTAAGAGCCCGACTGAACACAGTGTCGCGCCTGGCGTCTCCGTCGGAGGAGAGGATAGCGGCCATCTTGGGCAAGATACAAGGCTGTTGGCCATGAAGATCGCAAGGGTGAGGTCAATCAAGTCTCTGCTCGACATGATGTTGTCATGCATATACCTCATTCGATTGTGCAGGCTGCGGATGTGTCCACTACAGGAGTTCCTCGACGCCCATTGGATACAAGTGTCGGGAACCTTCGAGGACAAGATCACACTCTACAAGAGTTTTCCGTCGAGCGATACAGTGGTGGGGAGTTCGCGCACATCTGTCCGGCGTTCCAGACCCCACCTTACCATGAAACGGTTACGACGGGCTTCTCCCCGGAAGGATGGGGAGCTCACACCGGAAGCCTTCACGCAAGAGGCCTGTGGCTGCCATAGGAGAAGGTCTTGCTACGGGCAGTGTTTTGGGACCTCAAGTCTTTCCTTCCGTCCCTCAAGGGCAAGGTGGTGCGGGTCTTAACGGGCAACACCACCACCATGTTCTACATCGGGAAGCAGGGGGGCACCAGGTCCCCAGCGGTCTCCAAAGAAGCACAGGAACTGTGGCACTGGGCCGTTGCTCAGGGGATGTTCCTCATCACATTTCATCTAGCAGGAGTGAAGAACACTGTTGCCGACTCCCTCAGCAGGACCAAGTGGATCACCTGTTCCGCAGATGGGGCAATCCCCAGATCGATCTATTTGCGACGGCAACAAAGTCCCGGAGATTCGCCAGCAGGTTTCCCCAGCCAGGGAGCATGGGGGAACACATTCTCATTCCCGTGTGACGGACTGTTTCTGTATGCGTTCCCTCCATTGCCGTTGCTTCTTCGACTAGTCCATTTACTCAGACGGTCCCGGTGCAAAATGATCCTCGTCGCACCGGTGTGGCCTGGACATGTATGGTACCCGGACCTTCTCGACATGTCAGCGGCCCCTCCAGTCAAACTTCCGGTGGTCGCAGATCTTCTCGCCAGGGAATGAGGCACAATTCTGCACCACGAACCAGGATTGCTGAACCTGCAGACATGGCTCCTGCAGCATTAGAATTTGGGGGCTACGCTCTCCCAGCTGACTGCAAGGAAGTGCTTGCCAAGGCCAGAGCGTCGTCTACTCTTAAATGCTACGGGCATAAATGGAAAAGGTTTGCCGTTTGGTGCCGTGCACAGAAGATCAAGCCTCTATGAGTCACGGCTCTGCCGGTACTACCGTATTTGCTGTCGTTGGCCAAGGCTGGACTGGCCAATGCTTCCATCAAAGTTCATCTGGCGGCTATCTCGCGCTACACCAGATCTCCTGGACGATCATCCCTGTAGTCTCATCAATTGGTCAAGGAGTTCGTCAAAGGACTGTTTTGCTCGTTCCCGCCGGTGAAGGCTCCGGCCTCAGCATGGGAGCTCAATGTGGTGCTTACTAGGCTCATGGGTCCTCCGTTTCAGCCTATGCATTCAGCGCCTCTGAAATTTTTGTCATGTAAAACAGCTTTTCTTGTGGCCATCACCTCCACACGACGAGTGGAAGAGAGATCCAGGCCCTCTCTTGTAAACCACCTTATTTAACATTCCACGAGACAAGGGTGGTACTGCGGACGCACCCCCTCCTTCATGCCCAAGGTGCTGTCGGACTTTTATCTAACCAAGCCCTTGGTGTTACCTGTATTCTTCCCGATGCCTTTGTCGCCGGTTGAGAGGACTTTGCACTTGCTGGATGTGGCTAGAGCACTGAAGTTCTATGTGGACCGCACAAAGAGTTTCCAGAAGACGTTGCAACTTTTTATGAACTTTAGCCCTGTGAACCATGGGAAGGACCTCTCCAAGGCTTCCATTTCCAGGTGGCTCGCCAGGTGCATCACCCATTGTCACCGGTTGGCAAACCGACCGTTGCCTGGCCGCCGGAGAGCCCATTCGACCAGAGTGATCGCTGCAACTACGGCGTAACTATCTGGTGTGCCCCTGCTTGACATCTGCAGGGCTGCTACGTGGAGGCTGACGCACACCTTCACGAAGTTCTACTGCGTCTACAGGGATTTCAGGGAGGAGTCCAGAGTCGGCCAGGCAGTGCTGTGCAACCTGTTCGCTTGAAGATGAGTCTGGTGAGTAGGTAAGAGATGCTTAATGTTCAGATGCTTAATTTTGAGCCTTGCCACCTCCTGTGGTTGTACATCTGTGTACTGCTATATATTCTTTATTCATGAGTATGTGAATCCATGCCAGACCCCAATGCTGGAGAAGCAACAAGTTACTTACATGTAACTGTTGTTCTCCAGCATGGGTCTCGCATGGATTCACATGCGAACCCTCCCGCCTACCCCTCTGCGGCTCTTCTCTTGTGCCTCTTTACGTGCTACCAAATCTGAAGATGGCTGCCAGAGGAGGGGCTTAGGTAGAGGGCAGTCATTGGCTAGGGGCAGTATCACCCAGAGACCAGTGATTGGTTTTTAGGAGAAAGACCATTCAGAAGTGAAACTGAAACTGATTTTTTTCTTTACCGAGGATTCCCAGCCTGACGACGGGGACTATTCATGAGCATGTGAATCCATGCCAGACCCATGCTGGAGAACAACAGTTACAGGTAAGTAACTTGTTCCTTATATCTTTGACATAACGCTCAAAACAGAAGATTACGTCCACAAAAACATTGATTTGCCAATAGAAGTGTTAGCTAGCAAACATCGCATGCTTTGCATTTTTCTTTTTTATATATTTTTAAAAAATATATATTAGATTTTTGCAACAGTATACATTTCCAACATACATGGATTTTAGTATAGTTTGTTAACTATGAAGCATATATGTATAGTAATAATCTATACTGCCATAACAACAATACTATCTAACAGTATCCTACAATCGTATGCACTAAACTCTACAGTGATAGTTCATCTCAAATCCCATGTAAGATGTGAAGAAATGAAATACAATAAATTAGCACACACATAACACAGGACAAAACAAACAAAAATAAATAAATAACTCCCCCAAATTTTTCACCAATATACATTATTAAAAGAACTCCACAATGAAAAATCTATGTCCTCACACCCTTTATTTATTAAAGATACCTTTTTTCTGTAACTGTCAACTTTCATAAAATATTGCTGATTGCGTTGGTCTATTGATTAATCGCTGTATTTTAATTCTTTAGTCAAAGTTCTGTGTTGTTGAATCTGATGCGCTTGTGTTCCATCACCTGTGTTTGATCGACACACATGGTGTTCCGTTAGTGAGAAGAAAGGAGTCGTTTCACTTTGAAATGCAACACTTTTCCATGCGCATGTTTTCAGACCATAAAGGCAGGCATGTTGCTGTTTATTACTGCTATCGCAAAAGGACAGATTATTGCCTGGTGATCGTCCCAGAATATTGATATCACAGATGCGTTGTTGATGGTCCAATTCCGATTGACAAAGCAGTCCACAGGAAGATTGTATCCATGATAAGCGTACATCGGTAGAACGTAGCTATGTAAATTAGAGAATGCAAAAATATATTTCAGTACCCAGTTACAATAGAATATACACAGTACATAAATATGTTAACTAACAATTTATGTTAAAGTTAACATGTACAATGTCTATTTTTTATGTCAAATTGAACATTCGTCCGTCACATCGTTATTCAACAAGCATACAGCACACATGCCATCTTCAGTCGCCTAAATAATATTTAAAACTATGCTTACATTATTTGTTATTTTACATTCTCTCTGTTAGAGTGAGCAACCGCCTTGAACAACAGATCTCGGTAAAAAAAAAAGTAGCTATATGTCCAGTTAATTATATAGAATATTATCAATTGTTTGTGGATATTCGACACATTGTGTCCTTGAAATTGTTAGTAAGGGTGATTCAAGGACAAATGACAATGAGACCTTTTACTGTGTGTTTTCAGCCAGCCAAGGGTTAGTTTTCTTTTCGGGAAAACATGCCACAGAAATGATAGCTTTCAATAGCAAACTGTGCAGTGAAACGCAATGAACAATTTCATCGCAAAATATTTACTTCCATTTTAACGCTCTTAAGGTGCCTTGTGCCACACCATTTTTGGCTACTTTTACAGATGCTGTTGGGAGATTTGCAGAACATGGACACTACACGTTGCTGTGTGCTATTGTCCACAAGCAAGCATTTGTGCCGTGGGCATGTATGTATTGTTTGGTATAGATGCCCGGAAACTGAGCCATCCTGCAGTAGTGTGTGTGAGGTGCACATCTGCATGCCCATACAGTTCTTTTTTTTTTAAAACTTTATTTTTAGGTATTTAAATCACAATACAACTTCACAGCCACATTAGGGTGGACTTTAAACTTTGCGCCTTGTCCCAGGACCCGCCCTGTGTCCCCCCCACCCCCACCAACATCCACGTCTCCCTGATACAGCGTCCTCTTTAGCTGAGTATGTGCCTCTTCTAGCTCCCGCTCCAAGGATGTGGAGATACCATGGGCCAGCCCTCACCGAGGGGAATCCTCCGAATCTGAGGTGTCAGATACGTGTTCCGCCGCTTCACCCATCCCGCTTCGCCCATCAAGAACAGTGTCAGAGGTCCCCAGATATCTGGAGGACGGGCGTGCAACAGAAGGAGTTTAATGAAGTCTGTTTCAACATCTTGGTAATAAAGCATGTCTCTGCGCCAGGCGGCGACTGCTGGGGGGGCCTCGACCCCAGGCCATGGCAACCCTCCTACGAGCCAGAGTCAACAGAACCCCGGCCAGTTTCCTTATTGGTGCTAATTGGTGCTAAGAGCAGCCTAGTCATGCCCAACAGGGCTACTGTATGGCTCGGCTGTATTGGTTCTCCCACAATTGCAGCTGTCGTCTCCAGGACTTGTTTCCAGAAAGGGGTTAGTTCGGGGCACTCCCATGCAAGGTGAACAAAGTTTGCTGAGATTGTCCCGCATCTGTTGCATTTCGCTTCTGCGTCTGGGTGGTGTTTGTTGGTTTTCGCTGGTGTGTGATATGTTTGATGGAGAAAGTTGAAGTGGATAAGTTTTAGGCGTGAGTTAAGCGCCACTTTTTGAGTCTGTTTCAGGCTATAGTTCCAGTCCTCATCCGATATGTTAACATACAATGACT
The DNA here is from genome assembly GCF_040938575.1 of Ambystoma mexicanum. Taxonomy (NCBI): domain Eukaryota; kingdom Metazoa; phylum Chordata; class Amphibia; order Caudata; family Ambystomatidae; genus Ambystoma; species Ambystoma mexicanum. The sequence continues at coordinate 837,285,040 of NC_090931.1, forward strand.
TTTCCCATCTAGCTTTTGCACCAGTGATGGCGGGGGTTGTGGTGGGAATGGGGGATTTATAGATCTGTGACACCAGCCTACCTTCACCTTGTGCTTGAATGACATTATGCAGCAAATGCCAAGTTGGTGGTTGACGCGGGAAGTCTGGCAGGAGGGCCTGAATGGTGTAGCGAGTCCTTAAGTAAAGGAATACATCCAGAGCAGTGTTGCCCCCTTTACTTTTTGCTTGTTCTGGAGTTAGAAAGCCCTCTTCTGTGAAGAGATCCCCTAGGGTTTGTATGTTCAGTTTGTCGACCCAATGGTGGAACACCGTCTCTGAGGTCAGTGGGACTCTGGCAATAAACTTGAAAGGTAGGAGTGGGGAGTACCGTGAATGTACTCCAGTTTCTGGGCCAGAGTCTTCCAGACTTTGTACGTCGTGAGCACCACGTTCATCGTGGAACTGGGAACCGGCGTGAGACTAAGGACGACCGCGGTTAGGAAGTTAGGTGTTGCGAGGGCTCGCTCCACTTGTACATGTGGTCGGATAGCTTGAGAGGCATACCAATGGCTGAGGAACTGTGCTTGAGCTGCCCAGAAATATCTCTCAAGGTCTGGCAGAGCCAGTCCCCCACTGGTGACCGGGAGTGTCAGTGTAGTGTACGCCACTCTGGCTGGCTTGCCCGCCCAGAGTAGCTCGAGGACCAGGCTTTTCAATTTTTTCAAGAAGGTTTGTTGCAGCAGCAGCTGAATGTTGTTGAATAGGTATAATAGTTTTGGTAGGATCACCATCTTCACCAGGGAGACCCTTCCCCAGAGGGTTAGTGGCAGAGACTTCCATCGAGAAATCTTGTCTTGGAGAGATTTGACCACCTCTTCGTAATTATCTCGGAACACTTCCTGGCAATTTAGAGATAGTTGTATCCCGAGGTACCGGACCTTGGAGAATTTCCATGTGAGTTGGAAGTCGTCTGGAAACTGTTTGGTGGCTGGGGTCATTGGGAATACAATGGATTTTGACTGGTTGATTTTTAATCCTGAAGCTGCTCCAAACTTGATGACTTCTCTCATGACTGGATTCAAATTGTCTTCAGGGTCTCGGACAAACAGTGCAACGTCATCGGCGTAGAGAGAGATGATGAGCTTGCGAGGGCCTATGATGAGTCCCCTCTGCTGCCGCTGCTCCCGAGGTTTGGAGGCCAGTGGTTCCATCAATAAGCCGAAAATTAAGGCCGATAGTGGGCAGCCCTGCCTCGTGCCTCGTTGCAGATCTATTGGAGCTGATTTGGCTGTGCCAACAATAATACTAGCACGTGGTTTGGTGTATAGGTGCGAAACAAGGTTGATAAAGCGGGCTCCCAGGCCCATCCTGGTGAGAACCGTGAACAGAAACGGCCACTCCACCAAGTCAAAAGCCTTCTCGCCGTCGAGAAGAACCGCCACAGCCTGCAGCGAGGGATCCAGTGCGGCGATGACACCGAACATTCTCCTGATTCCAAAAGTCGTGTTGCGGCCCGGTATGAAGCCGGCTTGGTCTGCCAGTATGAGGGCAGGCATCAATGGCATTAACCTCCCTGCCAGCACCTTGGTGAGTATTTTATTGTCAAGATTGAGGAAAGATATTGGTCGGTAGGATGAACAATCTTCCGGAGATTTGCCCGGTTTGTGCAGCAGGATAACGTTGGCTTCACAGGTAGTGGGAGGGAGGTGACCTTTTTCCAGCGCCTCTTCATAAACGGCCGCTAGGAGGGGGGCCAGGGTGCCCGCAAATGACTTGTAAAATTCTCCCGTCAGTCCATCCGGGCCCGGTGCTTTGGTGCTGGGGAGGGACTTTATGGCCTCTATAATCTCTTCTTGCGTGATCAATTCATTTAAGGGTTCTCGGAGAGACTGTTCGACCCAATAAAGTTCCGTGTCTTCCAGGTACTCCAGTGGGGCGGTCGAGGACTTGCTAAGTTTAGCACTGTAGAGATCTTGATAGAAGATCCTGAACTCCTCTGCTATCTTCATCGGTGTGAACCGACCTGCCTAGGTTGGTCCGAATCTGTTCTGTTTGCGCAAGTTTGTTATCAGCTCTGATTAAATTTGCTAGCAGGGCACCTGGTTTTTGGCCCACCCCGTATTGACAGACTTGGCTGTTGCGATTCAGGAATTTTACCTCTCGGTCCGCTGCGAGATTGAATTTTAGCAATTCTTCCTTCAGGGCTGCTGATATTTTGGGATCCACCCCGTTTGTGGCTTGGAGCTCAAGGAGCTTTAGCTTCTCTTCGCTGGTTGTGAGCTTGCGCCTGATGAGCTTGAGGACGCCGTTTTTCTTGGCGTGGCAGACTCCTCTGATAAAACATTTTGGGGACTCCCAGATTGTGCCTGCGGAGGGGACCGATCCGACGTTGGCTTCGAGAAACACGTTGATCTCCTTCCTCAGTTCAGAGGCAAACACCTCGTCTCTTAACGAGCCCGTCTTGAAGCGCCAACGCTGTAGTGGCGGAGTGGGAGTGGAGGGCGTAAAGTTGAGAAAGAGAGGGGAATGATCGGAGAGCGTTCTCGGATGTATAAAACATCGTCCACTTAACAATTGACCGCTTGCTGAGACGAAGAAATAGTCGATTCGGGAGCTCGTGTTGTGTACCGGTGAGTGAAATGTGAATTCTCGCGACTCACCATTCGAGACCCTCCATATGTCTAGCAGGTTGAAAGCATTGCAGATTTCTTTTATTTAAGTCCAGCTTTGGTAAGAGGTTGTGGAAAAGCTTTCGATCTGTCTCTTATTGGATCTAATACAGTGTTCATATCTCCACCGAAGATTATGGTTGCGGGGTCTTGCGTGGAAAGCTGGGTAAACGCCCATCCAAAATTGTCTGGGCCATCTGTGCTTGGAGCGTAGGAGTTAACAAAGGTCACTTTCTTGCCTGCTATGATGCCGCTCACTAGGATCGCTCTCCCTTCTGTGTCTTTCGCCGTGCGGATCAAACGGAAGCGCATCCTCCTGTGTATGAGAATAGCGGCGACTCTGGAGTAGCTTGAGTAAGAGGAGAAGTTTCTGTGGCAACCCCAGCTCTTGGCCCACTGGTGGTCCTTCCCTGGGAGAAGGTGTGTCTCCTGAATCATGGCCACGTCTATTTCGTGACGTCTGAGGTATTGAAGTATTTTCCTGGTTTTAGCTGGAATATTGCTGCCTCTTATGTTTCAAGTCAGAACGTTGAACGGGTCGGGTAAAACTTTCTATTTAACAACATTTCTTTATCCGATGTTAGCCATAGTGTGGCATTGAGGTGAGTTTTGCTAGATTTGGTGCTTAGAGATTGGACCGTTGCTTGACAAGACTACACTGATCGTTGATTGGGAGACGGAGAGCAGGGAGATGGTTGAGAACTGGTGGCGCAGAACTTTCCTGATGAACTCTGAGGGCACCGTCCACGGGCAGACCCCAACTGGCCCGTGACGTTTCTCTCTTTTAAGTGGGCAACCCCCAATTGGCCCACAGGGAGATCCCTCCATAACCAATTAAAACAGAAAGCGAACTTGTGGATGCCATGTCGCTGTGTGAACTGTACCCCGAAAGAACTCAGCTTGAAAACCAACTGGCAGCTGAGTTAACCTTGGAGAATGAACTGGTGCTGTGCTAGGGGTGCCCGGGGCTTTCCAACTTTCCCTGCCCCGCGTTGTATTCATAGTGAATTGTACCTGTACTTTTTTTTTTTTGCATCTTATTGCAAGCTTGTAAGCCGACTCTGTTTACTCCGGTTTATGGTCGGTTCCTGAGATTTCTCTCTCTTTGGGGCCTGGGACGGTTGGGATTCAGATCTGGGCAGCCTATCTGGTCAAGAAACATGCTTGCATCGTCGGACGATTGGAAAAAAATGGACCCTCTCCCCTTGCTGTACTCTGAGCCGTGCTGGAAAGAGCATCGAGTATGGTAATTGGCTCTGAGTCTTTGTTTGATGGCGGTAAAGGATTTCCTCTGGGTTTGTACTGTGGGAGAGAAGTCTGGGTAAAAGTGAATTTTGTCTCCATCATGAAGAAGTTCTCCCTTCTCTCTAGCCAGTCGGAGGATGGTGTCTCGGTCCTTGTAGTTGAGCAGCCTTGCGATGATTGGCCTAGGCGGTGCACCGGGGGCAGGTCTGGCAACTGGAATCCTGTGTGCTCTCTCTACTATGAATACTTGAGACAATGATCTCTACTGAAGAGTGATGTGCAGAGTGACTCCACGTATTCCTCCATTTTACCTTGTGGCTGCTGTTCCCTCACCCCGATGATTCTTATGTTGTTCCTCCTTGATCGGCCTTCCAAGTCCTCGCATTTGGCTATTGGCGTTTTCATTTGGGCTTCTAGCTGCAAGACTTTGGTTGAGAGGGACGATGCGTCATCATCTAGATTTGACACTCTTTGCTCGACCTCATTTAAACGTTCTGAGTGTGTGTCAATGCGGTGTTGAAGGAGGTCAACCTTGCAGGCGATGCCATCCGTTTTATTGTTTAGATTTCCAATGCCAGCTTTCAGTTCCAATAGGAGTTCTTTGATTTCAGATGAGTTACCCCCTGGTTCCATCTGGAGTGAGTGACTGGGGGTGGGTATCTGGTCCTCACGCTGTACGGGGGCTTTAGGTGTCGCACCGCCCTCGAAGGTTAATTTCCTCTGGGATTTATCGTTTTTCCCCATTTCAAATGCGGATCTGGAGTTACTTGTATGAGTCCAGCTGTACTTTGCTGTACCAAGGGTGCTCCGTGGGTTCACCTAGGGGAGCTAGGATTTATCCGGCTGGTCAGATTTGGTGGGGTTTCAGTTGTGTGGAGAATTGGTTCCACTCTATTGAGCTGTGCTTCGTGCGCTCAGCTGAGCACTCCGTGGGGACTGTCTTTGGATGCCTAGAGAGGGAGGTTAGAGCTCCTCCGCGGTGTCCAAGGTTTCGACAAACAGACTCCCCCAAGGGTGATGCTGACACAGGGGGGTGGGGGGGGGGAAGTATTACTCAATGAATTTTCTTAATATACAGCCTGCTACTGGTGTCACTGCGACTGGTTGTCAGACGCCAGTGTGTTGGAGAGTCTCCGGCCTGGTAGCAAGGCGCGTGCCGAGACGCCCGAGGGATGCAGGAAACTACCCCACAAACGAGTTGAGTGCCCCTCCTAAAATGGTGCAAAAGTCAGGGGTGGGGGGAGAGCCCCTCTTGAAGCTCTGTATGCGCTCCACACAAAGAAATGCCGGCTTTATTCTTCTAATGAGGAGCAGTGGGGGCCGCTCCCTCCACTGGGCCCCCAGGGCGTAGTTCTGGTTTCCCCTGCTGATGGTTCGCCGGAGTGCTACGGGTGTCTCCACACGCACCCTGCTGCCCATCCGGGGCTCTCTGCGAGCCGAGCGGGACCGGCTCTGCGCCGTGACAGCTGGAGCCTTGGACAGGTATTGATGTTGGATCGGCGAGGGGGAGGGGGGGAACGGGCCGGCTCGGGAAGGCCCAACTCTAACACAGAGCGCGACCTCCCCCCTCCTCCGTACCTGGTGTCCCGGCTGCTCCCTCTGCCTCTCGCCGCCAGTCTCTGCAGTTCGTATGTGCCGGGGAGCCTCCCAGCGGGCACGGCTGTCTCAGGCGCCGGGGAGCTTCGCAGGGCGGGGGGCGGGCTCTGGTGACAGCGGCGCTCCGGGAGGGCGAGTGCCGGGCCCCCACCGCCGCCGAGCCCCCGCGGCCCATCGCAGCGCCGTCGGGTGGTGCCCCGGACCTGGCCACTCTGCAAGTCGAGGTCCGAGGAGGAGCGTGAGCGGCCCCCCACAGGCGCAACGCAGGTCGACCCCTGCAGAAATTCCAGCTCTCTCCACGCAGTGAGCCCGCCTCTGGCGCCTCCTCAGAGTCCTGGTATGCGGTCCACGGGCCGGAGGGGATCTGCCTCGAAGTGCCAATTGCCTCACCAGGCCGAATGCGCCGAGCTCGGTCTTAAGGCCACGCCGGACCCGTGTAGGCAGGGAATGGCTGATTTTCGCCAGAAATTCAGTGGCAGGCAGCTGGGCAGGTCGGGAGACCAGGAGTCAGGGATTTGGACCTGATCAGTACAGGTAATAGCAGGATTATACAGGATTGATGCTGGGCTACGACGGGAGCTCAGACCAAAGCGGCCATCTTGGTTGGCCCTCTAGCGCCCTCTATTTTCTGCACATACAGTTCTGATTGGGCTAGGTGGTGATTGCATTACTGTCTAAAGAGTTTTTACAAACATGTGCCAGTCTTTCTTCTCTGTAAAGTCAAGCAACCACATCACAATGAAACCTGTACACATCCAAGCAATCCCTGCACTTCTCGAAAAACAGAATTCCAATACAGAACAAGAAAACAGGCTTTTCCACTTTGAACCCAATACAAAGACTTCTGAAATGATGTCCATCATATCAATCATTTCACCTGTGGAACTCTGCCACCTACTGCAACATTACTCAATGCACCTACTTCTCATCACCTGATAAGTATGTATTCTCCAGCATGGGGTCTGGCATGGATTCACATGTTCATGGACCTATGACTTTGAAGTGCTACGGCCATAAGTGGAAGCGTTTTGCTGTGCCATTGCAGAATATCTCCCCTCTGATGGTTATGGCTCCTCAGATCCTTCCATACCTGCTGTCCCTGGTGAAAGCTGGACTGGCTCACACATCCATCAAGGTACATCTGCCGGCCAGTTCCCGCTACACCAGGTCACCGGGGAGATCCTCACTGTGGTCCCACAGACTCATCAAGGAGTTTTTCAAATGCCTTTTTGCGATCCTTCCTGCCGGAGTAGGCTCATGCCCCGGCTCGGGAACTCAACGTTGTTCTGATGAGGCTCATTGGGGGGGGGGGCCTTCGAGCGTATGCATCAGGCCCCACTCAAGTTTCTCTCGTGAAAGATGGCTTTCCTTGTGGCCATCACCTCTGCCAGACGTGTAGGTGAGATCCAGGCCCTATCCTGCAAGCAATCGTACCTGACTTTCCACGAATCAAGGGTGGTACTGCATACGCACCCCTCTTTCATGCTGATGTTTCTGTCCGAATTCCACCTCAACAAGCCTTTGGTGTTACCTGTTTTCTTCCTGAAACCTTTGTTGTCGGCGCAGAGGGCCTTGTACTCTGCACGTTGCTCGTGCCTTGAATTTCTACGTGACGCACACAAAGAGGTTTTGGAAGACTTTGCAATTGTTTGTTAACTTTGGTCCCGTGAACCATGGGAAGGCCTTGTCCAAGGCTTCCATTTCAAGATGGCTCACCGGCTTCATCTTGCACTGTCATCGGTTGGCGAACCGACCGCTGGCGGGCTGTCCGATAGCCCACTCCACCAGAGCGATCGCTGCAACGGCAGAGCTCCTGTCTGGTGTACCCCTGCTGGACATCTGCAGGGCTGCTACGTGGAGGTCCACTCACACCTTCACAACGTTACACTGCGTCGACAGGGATTCAAGGGAGGAGTCCAGAGTCGGCCAATCAGTGCTACGCAGCCTGTTCGTTTGAGGTGAGTCTGTTCCAGAGATAAGAATTGATTGCTTCTGTTAAGCCTTGCCACCTCCCGTGGTTGTGTAATGTTGTACTGCTGTGTATTTGTTATTCATGAGCATGTGAATCCATGCCAGACCCCATGCTGGAGAAGGTTTAAGTTACTCGCCTTTAACTTTTGTTCTCCAGCATGGGTCTGGTATGGATTCACATGCGAACCCTCCCTCTTCTTGGTCATACTGCCACTTTACGTGTTTACCAAATCTGAAGATGGCTGCCAGAGGCATGGCTTACGGAGAAGACTGTGTATTACCCAGAGGACAGTGATTGGTTTAGAGGAGAAATACAGTTTTAAAGTGAAAGAGAAACAGTGTTCTTACAGAGGAGGACAGATCTCCGGGGACTAGCGGGTGAGACACCTTCAGGTTTCCCACATGACCCATCGGCTCCTTGATTGCCTGGGCAAAATAATTCATCTTAACCTGGGGACAGAGCTCCGGTCTCTTGCAGACGAATTACTTGATGATTTTCTAAAAATCGTAGCAATGGTGATGTCAGTCTCTTGGACCACTATTAACATCTCGTATTTGGTTTTTTTTCTAAAGCTTCTGGTTTTATGGTTTTTATTTTTCTGCCATTTCCGTCTGTATTTATCCATATTTTATTTTTGCCTTTTTTTCTGTATTTATCCACCTTTTTATTTTTTGTCAAATAAAGATAGTTCACAACCATTGTTTTTCTGCATTTATTCTAATAAAAAAAATATTAAAGAACACATGCTGCCATAAAGGAAAGAAATGCTAGCTTTTTTTCCATAACAACAAATTGTTGCTCCTGTGTGTCTGCTTCTTCATTAAGTTCTATGCTTTCAGCAATTTAAAGAAATGTGTTGCTATTTTTATACAACTTTTACACTCTCCATGCTGCCAATTGGTCTGCGATTTATGAGTGACATCATAGAGAACCAGACTTAAAGACCTGTTTTTCAATTTTTATAAATACGGACAGAAAGCAGATTGATTTCCATCTGTATTTGTGTAAAAATCAGTAAAAACGGAAAACTGGAAGCCTTGGGTATTTCCCATGAAAACCAAAGTTGAGCATTTGATAGTGGAGATGTACCCCACTCCCACAAACTATAAAAACAAGGGTTCGCAGAAGAGATGTTATGATTAATATCACCCCTTAAAATTCTGCCTGGTTCTATCCAAAACCCTGGCAGTATGTGGGAGGAGGGTATAGCATCTGAACTAAATTCCTTAAACAAAAAAAAAAAGCTCCTCAACGAGAACCTTTCACAACAGCTTTTTATAATGTCTGTAGATTGATTTCAAGGATCTACACATCTTCCAGCCACATCTAGAATAACAGCCAGACATTCTTTAGTCTGGCAGATCCAATATATCGATCCTTTAATCAGGGTGGAAAATGTGCACTCGCCTCTAGCCTGCAATAATGGACTTTTGGCGAGTAAGAAATGGGTGATGTGTGTATGTTTAGAAATTAAGATGATGAGGGACTTATGTCTGGCATGTAGCTTGCAACTTGAAACGTTTCACCCTCATTCTCATAAAAGCCTGTGTGTCTTTTTTACAGTGCCTTTTAAAATACATTGCTTGGGCGGGACGTTTTCCCTCTCTAAAATGGCAGCAATGGAACTCCCTTTATTGATCTCTTAAGAAGATTAGCACTCGACGTACAAGTGGAAATGCTACCAGATCGGTTTTGAGCAAAGGAGCATATATATATGCCACGTCATTCAGAGTACATCCGTTCCTCTTCCCTACCTACCCACGCACTGAAGATCCCCTGTTTAGTAACAAATAAGAGTGACACTTCATGTTTACTGAATCTGTGATATAACCGTAGTGATTAAGATCAGAATAAAGATTAGCAAGCAATGCTCCTCTTTAGTGCAATCTGGTCAAATATATCACCTAGTACTTGTGTCTGAAGTTAAGACCTACCTTTTCAGTAGCAGATATAGCCTCCTGTCTTCCGTAAGACCCCAGGCATCAAGCGAAACTGGTTGTGCACCTGGACAGCAACATGAGCCACAACACATGGATACAACCTGTATAAATACTATGCTCCATGAATGTGTAGTTTAAATGCAACATTCTTGGATTGCTGCTTTTTGATTTTCGTTTGCAGTGTGAATCATGTAATTATACCTGAAAGAAATATAACTAATTTGCAGTGGTGCCAGTTTGTTTCACTCCAGCTGATTAGATTGTAACTAAGGCCAGTGTCTTCATGCCGTTTCATTTTTTTCGTACCACCATGGTTTGATACATGCCAGTTTCCTGTGTAATGTTTGATGGGTTTTTATTAAAGTTTGATGTTGATATTGTGCATAGTTAAAAACATACAAAACCTAAATGAATTAGAAGCCTAACAAATTGCTTGATTTGGAGGGAACGTTTAATTGAAGCACTTCCATTGTGACATAGATTCCACTGATTAATGGTCTCCTTTCAGATATGCACATGATGGTGTCCAAGCCAGAGCAGTGGGTGAAACCAATGGCTGCGGCTGGTGCTAGTCAGTACACCTTCCATTTGGAAGCAACAGACAATCCTGGAGCTTTGATTAAAGAGATCAGAGCCAGTGGAATGAAGGTGAGTGGTATGAGGCACTGAATCTCGAGCAGGCAAGTGCAATTATATATTTAGTTCTTCACTAATTTTGGCATCTCTTGAGCTGCTTACTTTGGCAGCTGGCATAGGGAACCATGTGGATTTCAATCTACCAGTAGAGATGGGTAAAACCATTGTAAAGGGATCAAAGAGAGGATGTCTCTCTGACTGCCCCTATGCCGCACCAGGTCAGATGCCATAAACAAGTGTCTCTGAAGCTCTGAGGCGACTGGGAGGGGGGTGCAGAAGTGGAGGGGGGGCAGCAGGGGTGGAGGGGGCACCAAGGGCCACCCTGAGCACTACAGCAATGGCTGGAGCTGGATTGGAAAGGCAGTGAGCTCTGGTCTAATGATATGGTACTCCTGTGGGGGCGCCTGCATCCACCCACATGCTCTGAGGTGCGGAGTGTGTCCTGCTGAGTCCCTGTGCTGGTGAGTACTGCTGATCTGCTCTGGTGGAGGATTGGTGCCGGGGCAGGCTTTTGTGACTGCATGGGGGTCCGGTGAGCCATCTAAGATACTGAAGGTGATGGTGGATGCTGGACCTGGACTGTTACGGAGGACCCCCGGCATCTGGAGTAGAGTAGTCTTGCCCTGTCACTGTGGGGGCCACCTGTCCGGTGGGACCCTTTGATTTTGGGACGCTGCTCTGCAACAGCCCAAACGTCACGTGGGGGCCATCTGCACCCTGCCTACGTTGGTGCTTGATCCAAGGAAGTGTTACGGCTCTGCTCATTGACTGACTCGACGGCCATGGCAAAGCAGGCCAAGAACCCCAGAAGTAGTGACATTGCAACCATGCTCCGTGCGCAGGACAAGCCTGGGAAGGCTGATGCAGCGGTGGCACAGGTGGATCGTCTTAAAGACAAAGGTGATGACATGGCATTACGGGCTACCAAACATGACCTGGTCAATCTGTTGAGGGAAATAAAGCGAGAGTTCGAGAGTTGCATGGTTGAGCTAGTGTCCAAAATCACTACATTCGAAAGTCGGGTGGTGGAGGTCGAGCAGCGATTTGGCGAGATCGAACACTTTGTGAATAGACTTTGGAATCTTCTGAAACGTCCCAGCGCCTGGAGATCTGGCGCAAGGCAGTTGGGAGCAAGCAAGAGGTCATGGAGAATCACTTGAGGCAGAATAACATTAGGCTGCATGGGGTTCCCTGGTCAGTGGTGGCTGCTGACCTGCCAGGGTATGTCCGGGCCCTCATCTGCTCACTCCTAGGGCTCCTCGATGAGGTCTTGATAGAGCTGGGTAGTACTAACCGCCTCTGCAGAGAGACCCGCGAGTGGATGGGCCCCTGACATACTTAGCCGAGTACATTTTTTCACGCTCAAACAGGAGGTCATGGAGGCTGCACGTCAAGCATCGGATCTGACGTTCTGCGACAGTAAACTCCAGCTATACCAGGACCAGGCGGTGGTTACGATTCAAAACCAAAGGGCCCTCCTCCTGCTTACCACTCAGATCAGAGAGGAGGGGATTCTCAGCAGGTGGGTGGGAGTGGGGAGTGGGGGGTGGGCTATGGGTTTCTTTGGGTCTGGGGGTAACCTGTTGACATTTGTTCTATGTTTACACAAGATTTGATGCAATTGCAAAGAACCTGTTAAGAGTTTTACTAACATGGGTCTTGTTCGGTGGTGCGTGACAGGTCATATCTGTTACCGCCTGGTCCTGAGATTTTAAGAGACCCTCTCCAATCGTGTCTTACGGTTCTTACCCTCAACATGCAGGGGTTTAAATCCGACCCCACCCCCAACAAGTGCAAGTCAATACTGCAGAGGTTGGTGGATAACCGCTGCTCCGTTGACCTTTGCAGGAAACCAACCTATGCCCTCCTGACATCCATAGATTGTGAAGTAGACAATTCATGCAGCTTTTTCATGCGGCAATATGTGATGTTGTGGCACAATGAGGGGAGGGACTTGGATCCTCTTTGCTAGTGAAGTACCCGTTGTTGATTTGGGGGTAAAACTGGACCCCACGGGTCGATTTGTTAACGTTAAACGACTACTGTTCGAGCACTTATTCACGATTCCCTCGCTATAGGCACCAAAGGAGAGGTAAGCTGTATCCCTGCCCGCTTTCCTGGCTAAAATAATTCCCTTTGTAGAAGGAGAGCCGATTTTGGGAGATGACTTCAATCTAGTGCTCAACCCTAATTTGGATCAATCTTATCTCCCCTCGGCTACCAATTTCAAACATGCTCTCTCTCTCCTGAGGCTCATGAGGGAGATGAATATAGTAGACCTCTGCCGTTTGATGCACTCTGGAGAGAGTGACTACACACATTTCTCTCATGAACACAGGACCTTTTCGAGGATTGACTTCCTGCTTTCATGCCCTTCCCTGGTCCTGTATATTCCAGGATTTACATTGCTATACGTTACGAGCTATATCCGATCAACTCCTGTTGAGCTTGATTTGTTATTACATATGCTGTTCCCCCTTGCATACTGCATTGGATCCCATCCAGGGGGATATGGCCCTCAGAGATGCAATTGCAAAGACGGTAGTCAACTACTTTACTGATAATGCAAAACAAAGGGGGGGGGGAGTCTGGGAGTCTCTCTACCAGCACGAACACGGCCCAACATGTTCTTGGGTGGATGGGCCCCTGGGAGAGTCTCAACCAAGTCTTTAGGTCACTGTGCCTTTCACAGAGAAGAAATATTCCTGCATATCAGTCTTTGTCCTGCCCAGGGGCAGTCCAGCACTGAAATGCTAGGCAATTTTCCTCTGAACAAGAGTACCAACAGCAACCCCATACACATGTTCCAGCCTTGTTGGGCATCATCAGTGAGGTGGAGCTGTGCCTCTCTGAGAACAGTGAGCAAGAGGTCGACGTCTGGATTCCCCTGGTAACTTGGGGTGAGAGCCAAAGTTACTAAATATGCAAAACAAAGGGGGGGTCTGGGAGTCTCTCTAACAGCACGAACATGGCCAATGACCTGTTCTTGGGTGGATGGCCCCTGGGAGAGTCTCAACCAAGTCTTTAGCTCACTGTCCCTTTCACAGAGAAGAAATATCCCGGCATATCAGTCTTTGTCCTGCGCAGGGCAGGACAAAGATTGATATGTGTGCACAGCTGAGCTGTTGCACAAGCAAACGGGGTCCTTAAAGGTGATAGGACCGCTGCGGGTGGGCAGGAATAAGCTTGAGGCGCACCTGGCTGGTAGGACGGCTCAATCGCTTATTCATACGAGGCAGGCCTATTATAGAAAGATAACAAGGCTAACAAATGATTGGTACGAAAATTGAAATCGATACACAATAGAAACACCATAACAGGGCTCACTGACGAAGACGGCCAAACCCATTATACTGAAAAGCGGAAAATCGACACAGCCAAGAGCTATTTTTCAGAAAGAGTTGGCCGAAGGGTCTTCCATTCTTTCAGAGAAGGTTTACAGTAAGGTCCTGGCCCTCTCCACACTCTCAGCTGACGGGCCCGATGCCTTTAGAAGCAAATATTACTGAAGAAGAGGTTACAGCCACAATAGCTTCCTTAAAAATAGAACCCCCTGGGACGGACGGATTCTCTGCTTCCCTTCTACAAGATTTTCTGGCCTCAGCTGGCCAAATCCTTGACCAGACTTTTTAATGAATTCCCGGGTGGATGGAAAGGTTTGTTTGTTTGTTTGTTTGTTTATTCATTTGTTAAGCGCACCAGACTCGCAAGTAGAAGGGCGCCGCAGTATGAAAATGCAAAGCTTACAAAGTTGCGAAATGTACACCAAATACAATGCTTACATGCATATGAAATATACAAAAATATACACAAATATATCCAAGATATGCACAATACACAATATACAAGATAAAAGGCAAAGCTAGGGTTGGACTTGTCTGCAATGTCTAGGATGTCTAGAATGCTTATAGAATATACACAATATACACACAAGATATATACAAGATATGCACAGTATACAGTATGCCAGATAAGAGCTAAAACTACAGATTGCCTATTATAAAGGTTACAAAAGTACTGCCCACCATGTAACACTCAGGCTTGCACTAAGTTGCACAATTTCTTCAGATGTTAACACACTATTGTATTGTAGATGCAGGGTGGGTAGGTTCCTTCAGTAGCAGGCACAGCCAGATGGGGGAATAGGGGTCGGTGGCGATGATGTGTTTTATTAAATTACTTCTAAAGCGTAGGTAGGGTTGGTCAGCTCTCCGATCTGGTGGCAGTGAGTTCCAGGATTTAGCTGCCTTTACAGGGAAGCTATTGCCACCGATAGTGGTGAGCTTCTACTTCGGTATGGTAAGATGGTTACCATTCCCACTTCTGGTGGGTCTAAAGGAAGCTCTTCTCTGGAGTTTGTCTGTAAGATAGCTGGGGGCTGCGTTGTTGAGGGCTTTATGCGTCAAAGAGAGCGCTTTTAATTGTATTTTATTAGACGTGGATAACCACTTATGGTGGCGTCTAATGGAGGAAATGTTGTTTATGCCTAAGGCTGCTCTGATGGCATTATTCTGTAATATTTGGAGCTTTTGAATGGTGGATTTGTTAGCTCCACTGTATAGGGCATTACAGTAATCAATTCTAGAGAGTATAAAGGCTATGGCTAGAATCAAGCAGCTGTCATTTGATAGGAAAGGCTTGCCAGCTCTGAGTAACTTCCAAGTGTAAGCTGTGGAGAAGGTAAGGGATTTGACCTGTTTGTCGAAAGGCAATGTAGAATCCAAATAGAATCCCAGGGGTTTCACCTCCTTGGAAACTTTAATAGTGTTTCCGTCAATGGAGAATTCTTGGCCAAGTTTTTTAGGTTGCTCCTTCCATGGAGGAATGTATTACGGTTCTAATTCTGAAGCCTTGAAAGTCCCCACGGGAGTGTACAGGCCCATCGCTTTACTTGACATCAATGCCAGGCTGTACTCCAAGATTTTGCCAAATAGATTTGCTACGATGTTACCCCGGTTAATTGACCCCGACCAAATGGGATTTATCCTAGAGCGTAGCACACACGACAACATCAGACGGGCACTAAACCTGATCGACGTGGAGGGGCGGGAGGGTTTGGAGAAGTGTCCTAGCATTGGATGCCACAAAGGTGTTTAATAGGGTACGGTAGCCCTACCTAAGCAAGGTTTCGAGGGGATTGGGTCCTCCGACGTATTCCATATCTATGACGGGTAATGTCCACCACTTTGCTGCTTCGGAAAATCTTCGGCGTCTGCGTCCTGCGTCGATGCGCCGTCCCCGAGGACCTCCTCCGACGGCCGACGTCACCCGATGTGATAAGTAGGACGCACGACGCCCGTAGCCTCAGTTCCTTTTTTTCCGTGAACGTGTTTGCTTCGTGAATCTCGGTACGCCTCGACTCTTTGGAGTTTACTGTATTATTCTCGGTTCGTTGAACCTGTTAGGTTTTTGTGAAGACCTGTTCGTGGCGATGTCTACTTCGTCTTCAACCCCGCGTCTGGGCTTCAAGAAATGCGGGGACTGTGGATCCAAGATGTCGGTCACGGAATCGCACGACGCCTGCCTCTGGTGCCTCGAGGAGGCCCACGATACGGACGACTGTGTCGACTGCCAGTCGCTCACGGCCAAGGCCTTGTGGGAACGCAAGATCCCCGGAAGTCGAGGTCTACGGGGCTTTCGACGGATGACTCGAGAGGCGACTCTCTGCGTCATCGTCGGAAGTCCAGTGGGTCTCTTTCCAGGAGTCGGTCTCGCCACTCCTCTGCCTCTTCGAGGCATTCCAGGAAGCGCCGGCATCGGACGCCTTCCCCGTCCTCTTCCGAGGACTCCGCCCGTCGGCGGGTCGCTTATCCCACCATGCAAGCGACACCGGAGGAATGGGCTTCCTTCGAGAAGCAGATGTTAGCGATTCTTGAATCGCAGGGCATCGGTCCGTCCGCACCTCCGAGTGGGGTCGGTCGGCACCAGTCGAGAGACACCGCTCGTACGCCTTCGGGCTCGGGTGGTCGGCATGGCTCGCGGAAAAGGTCCCGCTCAGAAAAGGGTAGCCATTCTCGCCATGCCCGTTCCAGGTCCCGGTCCTCGACGCGCTCGAGACCACGTGATCCTGTGCCGTCTTCGAAGAAGACGTCGACGCCTGTGGCGCCGAGGTCGTCGACGATTTCTCTCGAGGCTCCGCCTCCGAGGGGGTCGTCGGCGCCTAGGTCGTCGAGAGACACGCTCGGAGCTCCGGTTGCGAGGCCTGTGTCGATGCCGTCAATGCTGGCGGCGCTGCAGCCTATGTCGATGCCGATTCGCTCGATGCCGTTTCTGTCGACGCTAGCGCCGACTCGTTCGGTGCCCTCAACGCCTTTCGAAGCGGTGGTGTCGGAGGGGCCCCGTGGCACGGGGTTAGCCCCTAGAAAGGCTCTGGCTAAGGTCAGGCATAGCTTTGGTCCCCAGGTGTCTTCCTCTCACCGCCTGGAGTACATTTCAGAGGGTGATGAAGGCTCTGATGAAGGCTTGGCACCGGTTACGGTACCAGATGAACTTCTGTCGGGCCATAGCCAGTTTGGTGACCTGAGGCAGTCACTGCATGATGCCAGTGGACTGGACACCTCCCCGGAGGAGGAGTTTTGTAGGCCGGAGCCTGGCACTCATGCCGATTCTTCATACCGGTGCCTTATGTCTCGGGTCACCGAGTACTTGGGATGGTCGGCTCCCCCAGGGGAGTTCGTTCAGGATGATCTCACGGACATCCTTTATCTTGGTCCCCCCACTGACCCGGTACTGCTGTTTCATATGGCTCTGCAGAGAAGGGTGACAGCGGCTTGGACTGCTCTGGAGAGTCTCCCGGCAGTGGGCAAGTCTTTGTCGCGAAAATACCATCCAGCCGTAGCGACCCCTGCTACTTGTCCAGGCACCCCACTCCGGAGAGTTTGGTGGTGCAGGCAGCTACGGCCCCGGCAAAGCAGGCGTTGTATCCTACCATCCCTCCGGATAGGGACGACAAACGTTTTGATGGCTGGGCGAAGAAAGTGTTTTCTTCAGGGGGTATGGCGCTCCAGGCGGCCAACTCCATATGTGCCTTGTCTCGTTTCACACACACTCTGTGGAACTGTGTTGCATTAGCGGCTACCCATATTCCCGAAGGGGACGAACGGTATGGTTTCCTTGCTATGGTTCAGGATGGCAAGGATGCCATGTGTGAGGCCGTTCAGTCGGGTTTGGACATGGCAGATTGTGTCAGCCGGTCCATGGCGGCGAGCACCGTAATACGCAGGTTTGCGTGGTTGCGGAAGTCTGGGTTCGCTCCTGATGTGCAGTCCCGGCTCCTTAACATGCCCTTTGACGGTGAACATCTTTTTGGCAGCAAGGCTGATGAGAGCCTTGAGAGGTTGCAGACCTCCAAAGTTGCAGCAAAGTCGTTGGGCGCTGCAGTTCGACAACCTCCACCTTTTCGTCCTAGGGGACAACAATGGAGGGGAGGTTCCTTTTGCTATTACTCATCCTTCAGTAAAGCGAGAGGAGCTAGCAGTCAAAGAGGCCACCGTAAGAGTGCCAGAGGTGGAAAACAGGGTACTCGAGGTGCCAAGACCGCTCGGGCAGTTGCCTCTTTGCCCTCAGGCAATGCCGCAGCCGCTACCACTCAGTCATGAGGCCAGGTCCCATGGTTCGCCGGTTGGGGGAAGGCTGGCGCAGCATCTTGGAGAGTGGCGAGCCATTACTTCAGATGTGTAGGTTCTGGAGATCATAACCCACGGCTACTGTCTTCCCTTTCGGCAGAGGCCTCACGACAATCCACCTGGGAACCTCTCTTTGAAGAGTCCGGATCCGCTCCTTGCGCAGGGAATTCAAGCCCTGCTGGAGAAAGGCGCCATAGAACTGGTGCCTGTAGCGGAGAGGAACAATGGATGGTATTCCCCTCATTTTTTGATTTAGAAGAAAGACGGGGGATTGAGACCCATCATGGACTTGCGCGGTTTGAACAAACTCCTCAGGAAGGACAAGTTCAAGATGGTTACTCTCTCTCAAGTCCTCTAGGCCCTTCAACTTCAGGATTGGTTGGTGTCTCTCGACCTCAAGGACGCTTACTTCCATGTGCCGATCCACCCCAACCACAAGAAGTACCTGAGGTTCGCGGTTGGTGACTCGCACTTTCAGTTTCGGGTCCGGCCATTCGGATTGACCTCCGCCCCAAGGGTTTTTACCAAGCTCATGGTGGTGGTGGCAGCGCATCTCAGGAAAGGGGGGATTCACGTCTACCCCTACCTTTTACGATTGGTTGATCAGGGGGAGCTCTCCCGAGCAAGTCCTGGATCATCTGTCCGTCACCTGCCCCTCGCTTCACAAGCTGGGCTTCTCCCTCAATTTAAAGAAGTCCCATTTGACACCAACACAGCGGCTCCAGTACATCGGAGCAGTGTTTTCCTCCCCAGGTGAGGGCTCTTCACATTCAGCAGATGGTGCACAAGTTTCAACTTGCCCAGAATCTCCCAGGTTACGGAGGTTCGGTTCCCGGATGATCCTCAATGCTCCGGCATGGGCCCGGAGGACGTGGTACCCAGACTTTCTCGACTAGTCCATCTGCCCTCCACGTCGTCTTCCCTACCGAGACGATCTGCTCTCACGGGAGGGGTGTCAGGTTCTCCATCCAGAGGTCAGATCCCTCAACCTTCACGCTTGGCTTCTGAAAGGTTGAGGTATAAGGATTGGGACCTCCCTGAAGACGTGATGGAGTTGTTGCTCTCGGCCAGGCGGCCGGCAACAAAGTCTCTGTACCGTTGCCGTTGGAGAAAGTTCTGTGACTGGTGCAGAGTTAAGAATGTGGATCCTTTTGAGTGTGACATTCCCATGGTTCTGTCTTTTTTGCTTTCTTTGGCCCACAGGGGCTTGCAAGTGGGGACCATTAAAGGTTACCTGGCGGCGCTGTCCATCTTTAAGCGCTCGTCTGAAGAATGTTCCTATTTTAAGATTCCTTTAATTTCTCAGTTTTTGAAAGGGCTCACTAATGTGTTTCCTCCGTCACCTTTTCTGGAGCCCGGTTGGGATTTGAACCTTGTTCTTAAGTTTCTTATGGGTGCTCCGTTTGAGCCTTTGCATTCTTCCCGTTTTAGACTGTTAACTCTGAAAACTGTTTTTGGTTGCGGTTACTTCTGCTCGCAGAGTGAGTGAGTTACAGGCACTTTTAGTTAAGCCACCCTTCACTGTGTTACATAAGGACAGGGTTGTCCTTAGAGTTCGTCCTTCCTTTCTTCCGAAGGTGGTTTCGGAATTTAATTTGAGCCAGAGGGTTGTTCTTACGGCTTTCTATCCTCCTCCACATCCTGGTAAGGAAGAGGAGAGGCTCCATAGGCTTGATACTAGGAGAGTGTTGAGCTTTTATATTTCGCGCATGTCCCGGGTCAGAGTGGACGATCAACTTTTCATTGGTTACGCTGGAAAGCGTTTGGGACAAGCTGTGACGAAACAGACTGGATTATTTTAGCTATCTCCGAGTGTTACCGCTTGGCGGGTAAGGACCCTCCGGCTGGCTTGCGGGCCCATTCTACCAGGGGAGTGGCTGCGTCTACTGCCCTGCAGAGGGGTGTTCCTATTCGTCACATCTGTGATGCAGCCACCTGGGCTTTAGTACATACTTTTGTACGTCACTACTCCCTCAATTCCATCTGAGGGCAGAATCTGGCCTTTGGCAAGGCAGTCCTTTATTCCACAATTTGATTGGGCATGCTAAATGTGTGTTCTAAATTCTTTTCCCACCTCCTTGCTTGGTACTGCTTTGGGAGTCTGTCATAGATATGGAATACGTCGGAGGACCCAATCCCCTCGAAGAACAAGTTACTTTCTTACCTTGTAACATTCTTTCGATGGGATGGTCCGACGACGTATTCCATATCGCTCCCTCCCTACCTTCCCCGCTGCAGAATTTCTTTTGCGATTGCAGCTTGCGTTCCGCAAGGCCTTGTGTGTCTGACTGGCAGAAAACTGGTGGCACACGTTCTGGGGGTAAAAACTACAATTGAGGCTACGGGCGTCGTGCGTCCTACTTATCACATCGGGTGACGTCGGCCGTCGGAGGAGGTCCTCGGGGACGGTGCATCGACGTCATCGACACAGGACGCAGACGCCGAAGATTTTCCGAAGCAGCACAGCTGTGGACATTACCTGTCATAGATATGGAATACGTCGTCGGACCATCCCATCGAAAGAACGTTACCAGGTAAGAAAGTAACTTATTCTTTGCAAGCGTTCAGGTTTGGGCCGATGATCCAATGTATGGCCCTTGCAAACTACCACTCGCCTCTACCAGAGGAAGGGTCAATCAGGATTACACTGCTCCTATCAGCATCACCAGAGGGACTAGACGGGGGTGCCCGCTGTCTTCCCAGTTATTCGCACTCATTATGGAGCACTTCACCCAAAAGATCCAAGTCAATCCAGAGATACAGGGGGTGATGGTTGTGGGGTGGGGGCCCTGTATAAGATCTCCCTTTGTGATGACAATGTTATGCTCACATTGCCGAACCTCCAGATGTCCCTCAGCACTGTAATGTCTGAATTGGCAAGGTTTGAGGCATTGTCAGGATTTTCTGTGAACTACCAAAAAGAACTACCAGAAATCCTCTGCGCTGGGTGTCCGGACTCTTTGTGTGACTCTGGCTGGATTGTGGGTGCTTTGTTCGGTGAAATGGGAAACTAGTGCTGTTCCTTACCTAGGGCTACGACTCCCTGCCTATTTCCAAGTGACAACCGGGCTAATTTTCCAAGGGCTATTTAGTGAATTGGCTAGTGACCTCCAGTGCTGGAGCAAACGGATCTCGTTAATGGGGCGGATCACTGCTGTGAAAATAAAACTCCTGCACAGGTTCTTGTACTTCTATCAAGCCCTCCCGGTTAGGGCTCCTCCTCTGCTCTGCTAACACCGCAACCCCTCCCGGTAACCCCCTGGTCCGAGTCCCCTGACCGCAATCCTTGGTAACGCAGGATTTTCACTGGGGCCATCTTGGAATAGTTTCTCTCGCTGGATTGAGGGAGAATGCAGTGGCTGACCCAGTTACACCATGACCATTCCCTCTGGAGGAGAAGGAGCGATTTAGATATTTCCAACTTAGGCACAGGATCGCACACCCCTCTGTTCCGGATAGAGCGCCAAGAGCCCTGGTATGCCTGGAATTTTCCTTCATGAAGGGGGTCGGCAGGGGCATAATCTCAGCCCTCTATAAATAACTGAGTGTCGACTTACTATCTGCCAAACCTTCTTCTCTTGCTAGCTGGGAAACGCATGTGGGTTATCCTATTGACGATATGGGCTGGGAGGAGATTTGGGCCAGGAACCACTCTTCCTCAAAATGTGTCACCAATTGTGAATGCATGTACTAGTTTTACTACAGGTGCTACCTGCCCCCTCTGACCTTGCACAAAATGAATCCTGCCCTGGACCCAAACTGTTGGCGAGGGTGTGGCCTGTGGGGAAGCTACTTTAAAGCAATCTTGAGAAAATTTCAACGAATGGCGAACATTTTAAAGTCAGATAAATCGACCGAAAGGCTCCGCCAAGCCCAACGACAATATAAAGGTTGGTTGAGACAACATCGCGCAAGGCTTTTGCAACTAGACGCCGAGAAAATGATGAGAACACTCGCAACGAAAAACAGCAAAGAGTTCTGGTCATTAATTAATTTGAAAACTACAAAGATCAACAATAACCAGCAGAACAACATGAGTGAAGAAAAATGGGTTGAGTTCTTTGAGACTCTGTATAAAAGACCCAAGAGTGAACTTTCCGAAAGCCCTAGGCAAGAAGAGGCAGCGTGGGAAATTCCTTGCGATATGGAGCCAATTAAACTCAAAATCATGAAACTAAAAAACTCGAGAGCGCCTAGGCCGGACGGCATATCAAATATCGACTTAAAATTCAACACGGATAACTGGGCCCCCTTGATTGGACAGATTTTCCATAACTGCATCTTAAACAAGAAGGTCCCTCCTTCTTGGAAGTCTGCAAACGTCGTCCCTATCTTCAAAAAGGGAGATAAAGAAGATCCAAAGAACTATCGCTCCATAGCGCTCTTAGATGTTATTGGCAAGGTGTTCAGCTCTTGCGCCTTGGATGGTCTCTACAGCTGGCAAAAAACTCCACCTACACAGACCGGTTTCAGACGGGCTTTGTTCGACACATCGGCCCCACTGCTAACATTCTTCTGTTATGCTGCCTCAAAGCAAAAGTTCAACAGGGAGCTCCACAGATATTTATGGCCTTCGTTGACCTAGTGCAGGCATTTGACCGAGTCAATAGGGTACGGCTATGGTCAAAATTGAGCAGTAAGAATTGGCTGGAGAAAATCTTGGTGCCAATAAAGGCATTATATGAGGACACGACTATGAGAGTCCGCCTGAACGGCGAGGGAGCTCTTTCGAAGCCAATATGCACTGCTCGTGGTGTAAAGCAGGGCTGCCCATTAAACCCGGCCCTCTACAACGCGTACATAGCAGATGTGGAAGAGGAGTTCAGTACCATCAGATGCTTCCCTCCGTCATTAGGAGGTGAAAAGATACAGAGACTCTTGTACGCGGATGATATTATCTTGTTAAATCAAACAGCTGTGGGGCTTCAAAGACAGCTGGGCGCCCTGCTTAAATACCTAAAAGAGAACGACTTGGAACTAAACAAAAGCAAAACTAAGATCATGCCATTTGAAACAACCTCCAGGTCAGCCAATAAAGAAAAATGTGGAGAACAAAAGAATAGAAGTCGTAAAGAGCTTCAAGTATTTGGGAGTAACTCTAACTAACAGCAACATAGAACGCCCAATGCAAGAATCATTAATAGCCAAAACAAAGACTCTGATAGTCCAAGCAAGGATGATCAACAGTAAGTTCAGGAAATACTCTAAGATACCAGTCCTGTCTTCCTTCAAAGCGAAAGTGGTCCCGTGTATAATCTACGGATCGGAAGCCATGCCGCAAATTCCAAGCAATCTATGGGACAGACTTGAAGGCCTATTTTGGAAGAAAGTCCTGGGCCTGCCGTTGTCGGTCCCAATATGCATAGTTAGACAAGAACTATGCTTATCCTCCATGAAAGGGTCTATCCAGAGGAACACCATGATGCTTTTCAGAAAAGTTATAATTAAACCAACGGCACCAGTTTTTGAGATCCTGAGTAAAGAGCTAGACAGCGGAAAAAACACACCGCTAGCAACATGTGCCGAAAGCTGTGTAAATGTCCTCGAAGAGGTGGCCCACTAATGTGGTGAAAAAACTTACGGAATTGGACTGGATTAAAACACAAGATACGGCAATGCCCTATAAAATAACTCAGAATTTTCCCCAAGTTCCTAAGAAAATCAACGATGTCCGAGGTTACCTTAAATTCCCAGACAAACGTCTGTGCCATACATTTCTCAGAATTAGATTGAACTTGTTAAAGACTAACAAGGCGCAATTTAGAAGAGGTCTTGCTGAAACGGATCAGTGTCGTTTTTGTGACACCCATCACTGGGAAACAATCCGCCACCTCCTGCTGACATGTAAAGGCACAAAAGAAGCAAGAGAAATCTACCTACTGAAATTTCCAGAATGCCCAGCATCTACCGGCCTTCGATTTTCTGAGGTTGCTCGGCCTCATGGCATCCTGCATTTTCCTAGTGCCAGAGGCCAGATTGAGAATGAGATCCCTTCAATGGGCATTCAGAACTCTGTGGTCCCAGTTCTCAGGGAATATGTTGGATCTTCTGCAAGGACCGAGCGCAGTTGCTCAGGATCTCCTATGGTGGGCTTGCAAGAACAACATCCTCAAAGGAGAATCTCTTTGACAACCATGGCCGGAGATAACCGTATTAACGGATGCCTCACTCACGGGGTGCGGAGCACACGTCAACAATCTGACAATCGTCTGTCGTTGGTCTCCATCGGAGTCCAAACTACATATCAACCTATTGGAGCTGAAGGCAATCAGACTAGCACTGAAGGCCTTCCTGCCCTCTGTACAGGGAAAGAATGTCCTGATAATGATGGACAACATGGTGGCCATGTACTACCTCAACAAGAGAGGAGGAGTAGGGACACTACCACTGTGCAGAGAGGCAATGCAGCTCTGGTTCTGGGCAATACAAGAGGGAATCTCTCTATCAGCAATTCACCTAGCCGGAGGGCAGAACATGGCGGCAGACGCTCTAAGCAGGCAGAGTACGGTCTCTCACGAGTGGGAGCTGGCTCAGGAAGTCCTTCTGGAGATCTTTGCCCTTTGGGGAACCCCTCAAGTGGATCTGTTCGCTACCGCGGTCAACCGGAAGTGCAAACAGTACTGCTCAAGGGAATTTCCTCCGAGAGGAACTCTAGGAGACGCGTTCGTGGTGGAGTGGAAGTTCCTGCTTCTGTACGCATTTCCTCCAGTCCCCATGATTCCTCAAGTAATCGGGAGGTTGAGAAAGTTCAGGAAAACCATGATCCTAATTGCCCCAGATTTGGCCAGGAGGACGTGGTACCCGGACCTTCTGGACATGTCCATCTGCCCTCCAATACGTCTTCCGCAAAGAGAGGATCTTCTCTCGCAAGAGGAAGGTCGCGTTCTCCATCCAGAGGTCAAGACACTCAACCTTCTCGCATGGTTTCTTAGAGGTTGAGATACAAGGATTGGGATCTTCCGGATGACGTTATGGAGATTTTGCTTTCGGCCAGAAGGCCAGCAGCGAAATCTTTGTACCAATGTTGTTGGAACAAGTTCAGTAACTGGTGCAAATATAAGGATGTGGACCCTTTTCAATGTGGCACCCCAATGGTGCTTTCTTTCCTATTACATCTAGCCAATCTGGGGCTCCAGATCGGAACAATTAAAGGTTATCTTGCTGCACTATCCATTTTCAAGCGCTCCTCGGAAGAGGTTTCCTACTTATTCCATTAATCATTCAATTCCTGAAAGGGCTTACTAATGTATACCTTCCAGTACCTTTTCATGTCCCAACTTGGGATTTAAATCTAGTACTTAAGTTTCTAACTTGTATACCTTTTGAGCCTTTGCACTCTTGTCCCTTGAGGTTTCTAACATTAAAAACTGTCCTTCTTGTGGCCTTAACATCAGCCCGCAGGGTTAGTGAACTACAGGCTCTCTCATGTAAACCTCCATATACTAATTTTTACAAGGACAAGGTAGTTCTTAAAGTTAAACCTTCCTTTTTACCAAAAGTAGTTTCTGACTTCCATTTGTCACAAAAAATCATATTACCAACATTCTATCCTCCTCCTCCTCATTTGGGCAAAGAAGAGGAGAGACTGCATAGACTGGACCCCAAAAGGGCTCTCAGTTTTTACATTTCAAGAATGTCAAAATAACGTCTCGATGACCAACTCTTTGTAGGTTATACAGGTCATAAATTGGGATTATCAGTGACAAAACAAACCATATCCCGCTGGATCATTCTGGCTATAATTGAATGCTACAGATTGGCAGGAAAGGACCCCCCAAGATGGGCTTCGAGCCCATTCCACTAGGGGGGATGGCTACTTCTGCGACTCTGAAGAGGGGAGTTCCTGCAGCGGATATTTGTTCAGCTGCAAAATGGAAATCGATGCATACTTTCATCAAGCATTATTGCTTAGATGCTTCCTCCTCCAATGAGGGGTTATTTGCCAAGGCGGTACTTCATTCTGTCCATGAAAACAGTATCTAGTACTACCACCTCCAAAATTGCCACTGCTATGGGAGTCTATCATAAGATGAGGAATACGTCGGAGGACACAATCCATTTGAAGAACAAGTTACTTACCAACTGTAACGTTCTTTCGACTGGATGTTCCTCCCACGTATTCCTCATTGACCCT
Source organism: Ambystoma mexicanum (assembly GCF_040938575.1). Classification (NCBI taxonomy): domain Eukaryota; kingdom Metazoa; phylum Chordata; class Amphibia; order Caudata; family Ambystomatidae; genus Ambystoma; species Ambystoma mexicanum. The sequence goes on from NC_090931.1 coordinate 837,310,837, forward strand.
CCCAATCTACACCGCAGTACAGTGTGCGTTTTCTTATACTTTCCTCTCACGAAGAGAGCATCAGTCATGAGGCACGCCTGGGTGTTCCTCCAATATTTCATTGAAAAAACAGAACTAAAGCCAACGGCGCGGCTCAAGCTATTTATACCATCAGTGACGTCGACAAGGTACGGAGCCCGTCGAGGGACAATCGACGCCACGACCTCGAGCACAGCGCCCTCTGCCAGAAAAATAATTTCCGAAGCAGCGAAATTGGCGAAAACGAATTATCATAAGATGAGGAATACGTGGGAGGAACATCCAGTCAAAAGAACGTTACAGTTGGTAAGTAACTTGTTCTTCTGCCACTCTCTCATGTATTTTTCTGTGATTTGGACTCTTTCTTTTGACTTTGGAGTCTGACACACTCCATAGGCATCATCTTTACATTGTGACACAATGCACCTTCTGCGCAGTGACAAAGGGAAGTCTCTTAGATTTCCCAAAGATTTAAATATCTTCTCTTGGTGAAACTACTTTTTCCAAGAGCAGTAAAGTGAAATTGACTTAACTTACATTTTGTAACTTTCTAGACCCAGCACACGCTATCTTTCCATCGGATGCTGGAGGGGTTACTTAGTATCCCCTATGTCCAGTTTCTCATGTAACATTTTTGTTACCCTTTCTACAATTAATGGTTGGTGGTAGTGGTTTACCTTTTACTATCATTGTGTGTTTTTACAGTGGGCTGCATTCTTAGCTGCAGTAATGCACCCATGGGTGCCCATTTTGTCAAATTGGCCGGCTGGCTGTCCTTGAAGGACAGCCACACTGCTGTGTGATTGGCAACTAGGCTTGAATGAATGGGAGAAACCTGCATAAATGCGAGGCTTTTTGGCTTGGAAGGCAGAGTCGACCACTGGACGAAGGAATCTGAAGAAGAACTTGGAAGAAACGCCTGCTGCAACTCCTGGACTGTTGGTTTGGCCGGTGAAGCCCTGCTGCTGTGCTGAAGCTCCAAATTAGTTTTGACTAGAGAAGCCCTGCAAAGGCGACTTCTTCCTTTGGGTTAGTGGGACCAATCAACCCCAAAGTGAACTCGTCTGGACATCCTCTTGGAGCTGGCTGTACTTCCACTGCTGCTGGAACCGTAGTGCCAGGGAGAGGAACACCAGATTGAGTGCATCGCTTTTATGTCGGACCTGAGTGCCAGGAAGATCCTCTGACTCTGTCCTGCTGAAAGGAAGTAATCCGGGATCCCGAACTGTCGCAGTACTTCAAAAAGATAGCTCCATTCCACAGAATCGAAGGCGTTTTCCATATCCAGCAGTGCCGCCACTGCTTGTAGATAAGGGTTAATCTGGGCTAGTATGGAAAACAGTCTTTGGAGGTTTAAGGATGTCGACCTCCCGGGGATGAACCTGGATTGGTCCATATGGATAATTTGGGAGACATGGGGTAGCAGGTGTCCGCCAGTACCTTGGCAAATATTTTCGTATCAAGGTTCAGTAAAGATATTGGGCGGTATGAAGAACATTCAAGGGGATCATAGCCCGGCTTGAGGATCACTGTGATCACCGCTTCGCACATCGTGAGGGGGGTGGGGGGAGGTGCCCTACCTTCAGCCCCTCTTCACATACGGCCAGCATGTTCTTAGCGATTTCAGGGCCCCGCTCTTTGTAAAATTCTGCGGTCATCCCATCTGTGCCCGGGGCCTTTGAGGAGGGCAGAGCTTGTATCGCACTCAGGATTTCGTCAACCGTAATGGATGTTAACACGTTTTTCACCGCCGCTCCACTTATTTTCGGGAGGGCCGCCTCCCTCATGTAGTCCTCCAGGTCCGCTTTCGGCAGCGTTCCCCGTGAGGTGTACAAAGAATCATAACGTCTAAAAGCGTCTATCTCATTGGGGTTCACCACCACCTCCCCCCTCCGGTGTTTGAATCGTTGTTATCTCCCTGTGGCCTCTCTCATGCCTCACCACTGCAACCAGATGTCTGCCTGGTCTACCCTCCTCTCCATAGCTGCAGGCCGTTACTGGCTGAGCAAGGTATTTGCTATCCCTCTCTCCTAGGGTACCAAAGAGGTCCAGCTCCTCCCTTAGTTTAGCTAACGGGCCCGGTGTGTCTCCCTTGTCCACCTCTCTTTCCCACCTTTTAATTTCTAGCTCAGTGTCATTTAACTGCCTCCTTATTTGTTTTAACACCCCCAGTTCTAGGGACAGGCACCCACCGCGAAGAACTACCTTAAATGCCTCCCTCAAAGTTCCCTTCCCACTAACTGAGTCTACGTTTTCACTAAAGTAGTTCCTAATCAGGCTGAGGATTTCGCTTCTGAATACCAGGTCCCCCAAAGCTGCAGGTTTGCACCTCTAGTGAGGGTGCGGCAGTGCCAGGTCCATACACGGTGACCGCAGTACCGTGGTGTGGTCAGAGAGGGTTCTAGGGAGCAACACGCAGTCATCTGTTCGATGCACCAGATAAGGGGAAGCTAATATTTAATCCAGCCGGGAGTAGGTGTTGTGGGCCGAGTATTCCTCCCCATCTGGCCTCAGGAGTCTCCAGAAATCCCAGAGTTCTAACACACTCATGCCGCAAAAGGATAGCTTTCGCGGCTCTGGAGCGTCGTACCTCGACCCCTCCCATACATCCCCACTGTTTGGGTCCAGTGCCACATTGAGGTCCCCTGCCCATACAATGTTGGTATGTTAATATTTCTGACATAGCCCTACCAGCGTTTGAAGGAACTCTTGGCTGTCCACATTGGGCCTGTAGATGTTGACACGTGTGATCATTGTGGTTCCCCAGCATCCTGAAACCATGACATACCTCCGTTGTGGGTCAATGATTGTGTCCCTTGTACGGAATCCCAATGACTTGTGCACTAGTGTCATTACCCCTGCTGAGTAAGCAGAAAATGAGGTGTAGTATTTGCAGTTTCCCCATCTTCTGGCCACGCCTTCGTTCCCCCCTCCTTTGAGGTGAGTCTCTTGCAGCATGATGATTTTTGCCCCATGTCGCTCACAGTATTGTAATACTTTGCAGGCTTTGCACGGGTTGTTGAGCCCCCTCACGTTCCAGCGATTGACCTTATGTGCCATAACTTGGGTGAGGGCTATAGGCGTGGGCGGCGACTCCTCGTCCCTTCGGCCTGCTACAGGTCTGACTCTTGGCCACTTCCACGCGATGCGAACCATTAACTTCAACCAAACACCCCATGAACTACCCAAACACCCCCCCATCTCCTTCCTAGAGCAATCGCTCTTCCACCACCCCCCACACCGCCCACCCTCAACCTGCAGTGACTGAACCCACCCTCCCCAGAACTGCATTACCCTGGGCAACGGCCCGGGGGCGCTGGACACTGCTACCCAAGCGACCTTTACCCTTTAGGACCTCGAGGGGAGGACCTGGAGTAATCATTTGTTCGTATAGGTGCAGCCGTGCTTATTCATTTACATAATATGCAAAAAGAGCTATCGATACCCACTGGGGGGGGGGGGGTCCCCTTGACAGTTTATATTTGGCCCTAGAAGTTATTGAAAGCACTGCTGTCTCCCTTTCTGAATTCTTTGACCCCTTTCAGTCAGGTTTCCAGCCTGGCCGGGGCACGGAGAGTGTCCTGGTCTCAGTGATGGACGACATGACCAGACTGGTTGATAAAGGCAGTCTCGGGGCCCTGATATTTTAAGATCTGTCGGCGGCCTTCAACACAGTCGATCATTCTACCCTGCAGTCCCGGCTAGCTTCTGCTGGCCTGGGGGGGTACGGTCCTGGACCAGACTGGTTGATAAAGGCAGTCTCGGGGCCCTGATATTTTAAGATCTGTCGGCGGCCTTCAACACAGTCGATCATTCTACCCTGCAGTCCCGGCTAGCTTCTGCTGGTCTGGGGGGGTAGGGTCCTGGCCTGGTTTACATCCTTCCTGGCTGACGGGGGCCAAACAATCTCTTTTCCTCCATTCCTCTCTTCCCCCCTCTTCCCTTTCCTGTGGTGTTCCGCAGGGTTCCGCCTTGTCCCAGATACTTTTTAACGTCTATATTCAGCCTCTTCTGGGTCTCATCCGCTCGTATGGCCGCAGGTGCTATTCATATGCCGACGATACACAGATCCTGGTCCGTCTAGATCTTGACCGTGTGGAGATGTCATTGTGCCTGTGTCGGTGCTTGGAGCCGTGGGGGTTTGGATGAACCAGAACTGGCTGAAACTCCATGGGGAAAAGACAGAAGTGTTGGTTCTGGGTGCACCAGCAGAGGGTTGTCACTATGGGTGCCTGCTTTTTGGCCGTTGTTGCTGGGCAGCCTCTCTACTCCAGCTTATGTAGTGAAAAATCTGGGGGTGACTGTTTCTGCTGCCCTGTCTATGACTTTGTAAGTGGCAGCAGTTTGTAAATCGGGCCATTTCCAACTTAGGATTTTACGTAAGGTACTCCCTTTCGTTCCTCCCCATCTTTGTCAACCATTGGTAGCTGCCCTCATCCTTTGTCGAATAGACTATTGTAACTCGCTCTATCTAGCCCAGCCAAAGGGCGTGATCCAGCCTCTACAGCTGCTGCAAAACCTGGCAGGACGGGTGGCCACTGGCTCCCCCTTTTGCACCCATATCACCCCCGCCCTTCTACGCTTGCATTGGCTCCCGGGCGTCCATGCGCATTGACTTCAAATCAATGTGTCTGGTTCACCGGGCCCTGCTGGGTCATGGGGCTGGCTATTTGCAGGAAAAATGTGTTCGCTACTGCCCGACGCGTGATCTGCACTCACAGATAGTTGGCCTTTTGGTGATCCCCGCCTATAGGTGTGCTAGGATGAGGGGGCAGAAAGTTCTCGGTGGCTACGGCCAGATTGTGGAATGCCCTGCCACCCGCATTAAAACAGATCGCGGATCATCTGTGTTAGGAAGAATTCTCATAAATGTGCTAATTCCTCTCGGCCTTGGAGACCCCCAGCTCTTTTGCTGACCTTTGGGACTTTGAACATTTCATTTTAATGTGTTTTCTGTGTTTGCTTCCTTTTTTCATGGAGTTTTAAGATAACTCCATAGGCATCATCTTTTCATGTGTCACACAGCACCTTCAGTGCAGTGACACAGGTCTGTGTTTTAGACTTCCCAAAGGTTTAAATACCTTCTCTGGGATAAACTACAGTTTTCCAGAGAAGAACAATTTACTTCTTACCTGGTAACGTTCTTTCGACGGGATGTTCCTCCGACGTATTCCTTATGTTTGATAATACGTTTCCAGCTTGCTGGCCTCGGAAATTTTTTCTGTAGAGGGCGCTGCGTGTCGACGTCCGCCGAGTCGATGTCCCTCGACGGCCACCATCGGCGCTGACGTCACCATGCCCATAAATAGCCACGCGCTGCGTCCGTTGCTCAGTTCCGTTTTGTAGCATAAGAAAAGTCATGCCTGAATTGGTTAGTGACCTTGAAGGAGCGTAAACTGCAACCACAAGGGAAGTTATCACTGCGGGGATGGTTGGGAGGGGCGATAAGGAATATGTCGGAGGAACATCCCGTCAAAAGAACGTTACCAGGTAAGAAGCAACTTGTTCTTCGAAGGGATTGTTTCCTCCGACGTATTCCTTATCTTTGATAGACTCCCATAGCAGTGGCATGTAATTGGAGGTGGGAGTGATAGTGATATGTATCCCTTTAGGAATGGACCGAATATAATACGGCCTTGCCAAATCTGGTCTCTTGAGCAGTGGAGGAATCCAGATTGTAAAATTTTGTGAATGTATGTGCGGATGACCATGTGGCAGCCGCACATATGTCTTGGACCGGTACCCCTCTTTGGAGAGCCGAAGAGGCTGCGATACCCCTGGTTGAATGAGCCCTGAGATTTTGGGGTGGCTCTTTCCCTGCTAGTCTATAACATTCCAGGATGGCCAAAATAATCCACCTGGAGATGGTTTGTTTTGTTATGGGTAGTCCCAACTTGTGACCTGAGTATCCTACAAACAGTTGGTCTGCTTGCCTGATCCTAGCCATTCTGCTGATGTAAAAGCTGAGAGCTCGCCTAGGGTCCAGCCTATGTAGCCTTTCCTCCTCTTTCCCCGGATGGGGAGGAGGGTAGAATGAAGGCAAGGTAATTTTCTGAGTAATATGAAATTCAGAAATCACCTTTGGGAAGAAATTAGGCTTCACCTGTAGGACAACTTTGTCCTTGTGGAAGATTGTATGTGGGGGTTTACAGGAGAGAGCTTGCAGCTCACTCACCCTCCTAGCAGATGTTCGTGCTACCAATAGAACAGTTTTAAGCGTGAGAAATCTCAGCGCGCAAGAGTGAAGTGGTTCGAATGGAGTGCCCATTAAGAAGTTTAAGACTAAATTTAAGTCCCATAAGGGAACCTGGAATGGTTTTGGAGGGTAAACATTAGTTAGTCCCTTGAGAAATTGTACCACTAGAGGAATTTTGAAATACAATGGTTCCTCCGCAGTGCGCTTGAAGATAGAGAGCGCTGCCAGATAGCCTTTTACAGTGCCCACTTGAAGGCCTGAGTTTGCCAAGTAGAGTAGAAACGATAACACCGTTGGTGTACCACATGAAAAAGGGTCGATATTCTGTTCCCTACACCAGCTGCAAAATTTGTTCCAACGGCAGCGGTATAAAGACTTTGTTGCTGGTCTTCTGGCCGAAAGCAACACCTCCATGACGTAATCAGGGAGATCCCAATCCTTGTACCTCAACCTTTCAGAAGCCAAGCGTGAAGGTTGAGGGTTCTGGTGTCTGGATGGAGAACCTGATCTCCCTTCTGCGAGAGAATATTCTCTTTGAGTGGAAGACGGATTGGAGGACAGATGGACATATCTAGAAGGTCCGGGTACCGTGTTCTCCTGGCCCAATCCGGGGCAATTAGGATCATGGTTTTCCGGAATCTTCTCAACCTCTTGATCATTTGAGGAATAACAGGGACTGGTGGGAACGCGTAAAGGAGTGGAAACTCCAGTCCACTACGAACGCATCTCCTAGAGCTGCTCTTGGGGGAAATTCCCTTGAACAGAACAGATCGCACTTCCTGTTGGTGCTTGTGGCGAACAGATCCACCTGAGGGGTTCCCCAAAGGGCGAAGATTTCTTGAAGGACTTCCTGAGCTAGCTCCCACTCGTGGGAGACTGTGCTCTGTCTGCTCAGAGCGTCCGCTGTCAAGTTCTTCACTCCGGCTAGGTGGACTGCCGATGGAGAGATTCCTTTCCGAATTGCCCAAAACCAGAGCTGCATTGCCTCTCTGCACAGTGGCAGTGATCCTACGCCTCCTCTTTTGTTGAGGTAGTGCATGGCCACCGTGTTGTCCGTCATTATCAGGACATTTCTCCCCTGTACTGACGGCAGGAAAGCTTTCAGCGCTAGTCTGATCGCTCTCAGCTCTAATAGGTTGATGTGTAATCTGGACTCCGATGGAGACCAACGACCGCTGATAGTCAAGTCGTTGGCATGGGCTCCCAACCCTGTGAGTGAGGCGTCTGTGACTACTGTTCTCTCCGGCCATGGTTGCCAAAACAGTTCTCCTTTCAAGATGTTCTCTGGATAGGCCCACCATTGAAGGTCGCGGGCTACCTTTTCCGGAATCCGGAGGAGATCTGTCATTCTCCCTGAGAATTGTGACCACTGACTTCTCAGTGCCCACTGAAGAGATCTCATTCTCAGGCGAGCCTCTGGCACAAGGAAGATGCAGGATGCCATGAGGCCTAGCAACCTCAAAAAGTCGAAGGCTGGGAGACGTTGGGCATTTTGAAACTTGGTGACCATCTGCAGAATATCTTGAGCCCTCACCTCTGGTGGTGAGGCTTTTCCCAGGGAAGTGTCCAGGACCGCTCCAATGAACTGGAGTCTCTGTGATGGTATCATCTGTGACTTCTTTAAATTGAGGGAGAAGCCCAGTCTGTGAAGGAAGAGGCAGACACAATCTAGCTGGGCCTGGGCCTGTTCCGAAGATACGGCCCTGATCAGCCAATCGTCCAGGTAGGGGTAGACGTGGATCCCTTCCCTCCTTAGACTCGCCGCCACTACCAACATCAGCTTGGTGAAGACCCTTGGGGCGGAGGTCAGCCCAAATGGCAGAACTCGAAATTGATAATGAGAGTCGCCAATTGCGAACCTCGGGTATTTCATGTGTTTAAGATGGATTGGCACATGGAAATAAGCATCCTGAAGGTCCAGAGATACCAGCCAGTCCTGGAGCTGGAGGGTCTGAAGGATCTGAGAGAGAGTTACCATTTTGAACTTGTCCTTCCTGAGGAACCTGTTCAATTCTCGTAAGTCCAGGATGGGTCTCAGTCCTCCGTCTTTCTTTGGTATGAGAAATTAGGGGGGAGTACCAGCCCTTGTTCCTGTCCGCTACAGGTACTGGTTCTATGGCACCTTTCTCTAGCAGGTCTATAATTTCCTGCAAGAGGAGCGGATCTGGAACTTTTAGAGAGCTGTTCCCCGGTGGATGACTCTGAGGGATGTGTAGAAAGGGTAGGCAGTAACCTTGGGCAACTGTCTCCAATGCCCAAGCATCTGACTCTATAGCCTGCCATTCCGTCAGATGGTGAGTTAACCTGCCCCCTACAGGTGTATTGTGTGTGAAGGCCTCAGAGTGGTTTGGGGGCGGCTGATGCAGATGCCAAGGGTAAAGAGGCACCTGCTGCTGCTGCGGTTTTAGTATTTTTGACCCGTCCACCTCGGGTGGATCTCCTTTGGCCTATTTGAGCCGGCTGAAATGCGGAATAATAGTGAAAGGACTTTCCTCTCCCAGAGGTTCCTTAGGGGCGAAAAGGAGTTTGGCGGATAGCAGCTCCTAAGGATTTTGCTGCTGCTTTAGAAGTCTGCAACTTTTCCAGACTGTCATCAGCATTTTTCCCGAATAATGAAGAGCCGCCAAAGGGCATATTCAAAAGTCTGGCCTGTACATCAGGGGCAAAGCCCGACTTTCGCAACCACGCATGCCTGCGGATTGTTGTACTTTCCGCCATGGCCCTGCTGATACTGTCAGCGGAATCGATGCCGGTTTGAAGTGATTGGCAAATGGCATCTTTGCCAGCTTTAATAATGTTAAGGAAGGCTTCCTTTTCCTCTCCTTCGGGTATGCAGTCAGCCGCTGATGAAGCACACTCCCATATGTGTGACTGAACCTGGCGAGCGTATAGGTGGTGTTGATGGACTTCAACGCCATACTACAGGCAGAGAATACTTTCTTTGCCATAGAGTCGTACCTCTTGTCATCTCTATCCTGTGGGACAGTAGGGTAAGCGGTCCTACTGCTAGATGAAGTTGCCGCTTGAACCTCCAGGCTCTCTGGGGTCGGGTGTTTTGACAGGTATTCAGGGTCAGCAGCCGCTACCCTATACTTGGTTGACAATCTTTTATTGACTGCAGGGATAACTTCGGGAGTTTCCCAATTAGATGCAATTTTTCTTTGTAAAGCTGCATGGAAGGGGACCACCGGGTCCTCCTGTGGGCCTTTGTCCAATATATCTGTTAGGTCATCCTGTTGGAAAACAGGTGAAGGCGCAGACCAACCCATAAACTCAATTATTCTTGCCATCAGGGTTCTATATGGTATTTCGGCATGTTCCCCTGGGTCTGGCTTAACAAATTCCACTTCTGGGGAAGTGTCCAGCCCACTTGCCTCATGTAGTGACTCCTGTAGTTCCTTCAGCCTTCTTTCCTCAGAGGTGAAATCCTCTGCAGTAGGCAGTGTGGTCCTCTGTAATCCGAATGTTTCCTGGTCAGAATCTTCCCCTTCTTCATAAATTGAAGAAAGTCCAGGGTATTCTGACCTCTGAAATGGAGTAAAACCCATTTCTAAGGCAGAAGGAGCCAAACTCGTCGTTATTGGACGAGAAAACGTCGATGTCGTCGACGCCGATGTAACGGGCTTCGAAGGTGCCGAAAATGGCATCGAAAAAACTGGAAGGGGTCTCGAAGAACTCGAGAGGATCGGGATCCTACTCGAGGGCATCGACGACGGTCTCGGCGTTGTGCCGGAAGCCCTTGAAATCACTGTTGGCTGTGGGGTGGCCTTAGTCCTCTTTCTTTGGCGATGGCGTTGAGTCGATCGACCGATGCGTTGAGGAACCCTTCGACAACGGCGTCGATGGCGCCGATCCATGCGTCGAAGACGGTGCCTTCTTACCCAATGGCTCATGGCGCTCTCGGGTGGAATTTTTCGCCGGGTGCTGCGACTCGCGGCGTTTTGATTTTTTGGGTTTTTCACCCGGGGTATCGCCCTCAGCTGTCTTCGAGGGGATCGAGGCCGCGTTCTCGAAGATGCTTAACATTTTCTTTCTGAATTCCTCCCACTCAGCTTGAGAACTGTGTTTGGTGGGACAGGAGACTCTTTCTGGGGACACAGAAGACGACGAGGAATGGGACCTTCGACGTCTCTTTTGTGTGTCTTGATCTCGACGAATGGTGGGAGGTGCTTCGAGATCTAGAATGGGAATGTTTTCGAAGGCGAGGAGATGAATGCCTCAACTCAGCCAACGAAACTTTCGAGGAGGTTTTGGCTGACTTACCTCTCTCGAGCTTCCCCTTGCGCTCCTTCAAGGCTTTCGCCGTCATGGACATGCAGTCCTCACACTCCGAACAATGGTGCTCGGATCCCAAGCACCATAAGCAGACCCTGTGTGGATCCGTTATTGACATTTTCTTACCACAGTCTCGACATTTCTTGAAGCCGGATCGCGGCGTTGTCGGTTCTGATGAAGAAGCAATCGAGAACAATAAGGAATATTCGAGTAGAAATAGATAGATAACCTGACTGAACTGAGCAACGACGTTCCGAGGCCCCACGTAGCGCGGAAAAACGGAACTGGCAACGGACGCAGCGCGTGGCTATTTATGGGCATGGTGACGTCGGCGCCGATACGGTGGCCGTCGACTCGGCGGATGTCGACACGCAGCGCCCTCTACAGAAAGAAAGAGCAAGCTGGAAACGTATTATCAAAGATAAGGAAAACGTCAGAGGACACGATCCCTTCGAATGTAAAGTTACATTGACTTTGCTAGTCTTTTTAAATTCCTAGACCCAGCACACACTATCTTCCTATAGAGTGCTGGAGTCGGCTACCTAGTATCCCCTGTGTCTAGAAACTCATGTAGCACTCAAATGCAACCCTTTCCTATCGAAATGGCTGGTGGCAGTGGTTTTACAACGAACTACCTTGATTTTTCCCGACCGCGAATACCGGTAGCTAAAAATCACGGGAGCCATGTTTTTCAAGATGGCGCCTTAAGCCCCTTTGTTTAAACAGGTCCCGGTCTTTTTTCACTGTTTCTTTTGGAAAGGTCCTTCTAGTGTTTCTCTGTGCGCCAAACCAGTTTTGGTGCCTTTGTTTGTATGCCTTTGGCGGGCTTCAGGTCTGAAGACCGCCTCTGGCGTCTGAGTTTCTGGGGTGGGCAGGAAGCCTGAGAGTTAGGTGCCCAAAACTCCCTGTGCTTAGTCTCCTAGGAGACCCAAATGCACTCTGGTGTGATTGGCTGGCTGACTGTCCGGCAAGGACAGCCACCCTGATGGGTGAGTGACAGCTAGGCTGGAATTAAAGGGAGAGAACTGTTTAAAAGGTGAGTCTCTTGGACTGGAAAGCAGAGTCGACCACTGGAACGTAAGAACCGAAGAAGAGCTGGAAGAGGATGGCTGCTGCAACTCCTGGACCGTTGGTTTGCCCAGTGAAGCCCTGCTACAGGCCCGAATTGCCAAGGTCATCTCGACAGAGAAGCCCCTTCAAGGACGACTTCTCCCTTTTGGGTTGGTGGGACCAATCAACTCGTAAGCCACCTGGATACCATTCTCAAGGATGGTTAGGATTAACCAGGGAGAGGGATACCGGCTTGTGCGTTTGAATCTACAGCTACTAGAACTGAAGTGACTCCATTTTGTTTACGTTTTACGACGATGCAGTGCAGGAGTCCCCCGACGTCCTACCTCTTGTCCCCACGACTGAGGCTCAGGAACAGTGAGATCTGCAGGAACTGCCAGGAACCAACGACTTCAGCTGCATTTGTTTCTTCATACTAAGGTACTGTGCCAACCCGATTGAGAGAACGCCACTCTTGCAGTGAAAGTTTGTGAAACTTTCCCAACTTGCAAGCCTAATCGGCTTGTGACCCAACAAATGATTCTTTTTCGCCTAAACTACTTCTGAGAACTTTTGCAAAGACTTTACCGTTTGATACCAGAACTGCTTTTTCCTATCCAGAACACTAGGCTATTGACTTTGGCCTAGGCCCATTGACTTGAATTGAACTCTTCTGGTGAACTGAAACTATTTGCATTGTCTAACAAGTATATGTGATCTATGCTACTTACCTTCTGCCTTTTGCTCACTTCTAAGTAACTGAATTGCCATTTGCCTCCTATTTCAGGGGAGTTCAAACTGTCTAAAAAGCTTAGTTTTGTATTGTAGTGTATTGGTGCATAACCCGGTGAGTGTGTGCCCAGCAGCGCCTGCTCACCTGATATTTTTTTTAACAGCCCGTTGCCTGGTGGGCCCGTGCCCAGAAGCAGGCCCTTGCACCCTTCCCTCCCCGCACCCCTTCCTGATTCCCCAGTCTGCCCGCCTCCCGACCCGCCCTCCCCCCCTCCCATTGGTGCCTCCAATTTTGCATCGAATCTAGTGACTCGCGAGGCCCCCACCGGCTCCTTTCCAAGACCCTCAGAGCCCGGTGAGTGTGTGCCCAGCAACGCCTGCTCACCTGATATTTTTTTTAACAGCCTGTTGCCTGGTGGGCCCGTGCCCAGAAGCAGGCCCTTGCACCCTTCCCTCCCCGCACCCCTTCCTGATTCCCCAGTCTGCCCGCCCGCCTCCCGACCCGCCCTCCCTCCCATTGGTGCCTCCAATTTCGCATCGAGTCTAGCGACTCGCGAGGCCCCCACCGGCTCCTTTCCAAGACCCTCGGAGCCCGGTGAGTGTGTGCCCAGCAGCGCCTGCTCACCTGATATTTTTTTAACAGCCCGTTGCCTGGTGGGCCCGTGCCCAGAAGCAGGCCCTTGCACCCTTCCCTCCCCGCACCCCTTCCTGATTCCCCAGTCTGCCCGCCTCGCCCACCCCCCCATTGGTGCATCCCGCATCCCTCCCCGGGCATGCCCCTCTTGCCTCCCAACCCGCCCACCGCCCGTGATTGGTTACTGGGCTTCCGGGCCCAGGGTCTAGCGACCTGCGCCTCAAGCGCTCGCTGCCTTTTCACCATTCAAAGCCCTCCTCTCCTCCTCCCCAGCACCGTTCTCATTGGTCCCCCCAGCCTTTATCACCGGTCCTCCCAGGGCAGCCCTCTGCCCGGCAGCCCCCAGCGGCTAAGGGCCCCGAGGCCAAGGGCGACTCCAACGGAGGCAACTCCAGGAAGTGTCAGCAGGTGTCCGCAGGGGAAGCCAAGCCAGTGGCCAGCCGTCAACCAGCGACTGTAAGGTAGGAGGGCCAGGGTTGGGAGTTGTACAGCTTTATACTAACCTCGTGCATTGATAGAAGGGCCGCCGTGCCCAAATTGCATTGTCTGTTGTCCAAACTGCACTGATAGGCCTCTCTCCCACTATACAGGTGTCTCAAACTTAGCAGGGCCGCGGTGCCCAAATTGCATTGTCTGTTGTCCAAACTGCACTGATAGGCCTCTCTCCCACTATACAGGTGTCTCAAACTTAGCAGGGCCGCCGTGCCCAAATTGCATTGTCTGTTCCCCAAACTCCATTGATAGCAGGGCCACCGTACCCAAATTGCATTGTCTGTTGTCCATACTGCACTGATAGGCCTCTCTCCCACTATACAGGTGTCTCAAACTTAGCAGGGCCGCCGTGCCCAAACTGCACTGTCTGTTCTCCAAACTGCACTGATAGGCCTCTCTCCCACTATACAGGTGTCTCAAACTTAGCAGGGCCGCCGTGCCCAAATTGCATTGTCTGTTCCCCAAACTCCATTGATAGCAGGGCCACCGTACCCAAATTGCATTGTCTGTTCCCCAAACTCCATTGATAGCAGGGCCGCCGTGCCCAAATTGCATTGTCTGTTCCCCAAACTCCATTGATAGCAGGGCCACCGTACCCAAATTGCATTGTCTGTTCCCCAAACTCCATTGATAGCAGGGCCACCGTACCCAAATTGCATTGTCTGTTGTCCAAACTGCACTGATAGGCCTCTCTCCCACTATACAGGTGTCTCAAACTTAGCAGGGCCGCCGTGCCCATATTGCATTGTCTGTTCCCCAAACTCCATTGATAGCAGGGCCACCGTACCCAAACTGCAGTGTCAGTTCTCCAGACTGCTTTGACAGACCTCTCTCCCACTATACAGACGTCTCAAACCCAGCAGGGCCACCGTGCCCAAACTGCACTGTCGCTAAGGGAGACGGAGACTAAAGAGAGCCACTGCTAGAACCCAACTATATAACTATACAACCCCCAACTCCACCCTTACACCCCGACCAAGACAACAACTAGACTAAAAACAACTCGGAGTCGTACAATGCCGTGCAAACGACCCACCCAGAGGGAAAGAAGTGAAGAAAGGACAAACACCCCGAAACTTCAACTAAGAACCGCAACAACAGAACACACCCCCACAGACAGGTTCAAAGATCGGACCAACGCGGAAAGAAGAGACAAATCCCTTTACCTAACTCCATACCTCGCTGAGGCCTACTCACCAGATCGAACCAACGTGACGCCAAAACCAACTACACTGAACAATCTACCAACATCACGAAGAAGGACAAACCCCACCAGATACAACAAGCACACAACTGAAGCAATAACACCATACCTCACCAAAGCAAGAAGAACCCCCAACCCACAACCATGTCCCCTGGAAGATGAACCAGATGAAAACAAAAGCCCTAGACTAAACCTAGAAGAACTACTCGAACGCCGACAACCTGAAAACTGCTCCTGAACAAGATCAGAAAATGACCCTAACAAAACAAGGCAAACCAAGTTACACCTCTAAACTCCACTGCAACCTAATAAATGCAAGATCCATGTCAAAACACTCCACAGAGATCTTCGATCTACTCGACGACAACGGCATCGACATCCTCTTGGACAACACCCTAACCTTAGAACCGCAAATAAACGCAACAGTCAAGAAATGCTTCTTCCTCCTCCACACGGCAAGAAAAATACTACCCTTCCTCTCCTTCACACACAAAACACTCACCATCGTCGGCCTCATCATGTCAAGTATCGACTATGCAAACAGCCTCTACCTCGGTATACCGGAATACCTACTGAAGAAATTACAACGGATCCAAAACACAGCAGCCAGACTACTCCTCAAACTATCCAGAAGAGACCACATCACCCCGGCCCTAAAAACACTACACTAGCTCCCAGTAAAACAGCGTATCATCTTCAAAACAATGTGCATAACGCACAGGGCAATCAGCGGACAAGGAGCAGAATTCCTACAAAAAAAAATAATCTACAAGCCAACGAGACCGCTCAGATCAACCAACGAAATCCGACTGGAACAAAAACCTTACATCAAGAAGAAACTCGGAGGCACCGCTTTCTACCACTTAGCCGCGAAAACCTGGAACAACACCCCAAAAGTAATAAGGAACACGAAAGATCACCTTAAATTCAGAAAACTACTAAAAACCTACCTCTTCAACACCAGAGACTAAAACCGAAACGACAATAAAACAAACGACTCAAAAAAGGACACTGACAAACCCATAGAACGACAGAAGTACTCCAAGCACCAGTAGGGCTGACGCTGGACACACGGGTCCACCCGCGAGACCCAGGGAGACGGAGGCAACAACTCCAGCCAACCCTTACCATCCCCCACCGCCCGTACAGCCACAACTAGGTACCACAGGGCTGTGGAACGGACGAGATACCACCAATCACCCCACAATCGGAAGTATGGACACTAGTAGCTGCGCTAATCATGTGGGGGGGGGGGGGTGAGGAGCATGCAAAGTTATTAAGGGAGCGGGCGGAGGGGACAGCTAAACCCTCAAATGGCCTTGAATGCAAAAACGGGCACATACCTCCTGAGGCACAGGGCGTACAAGCATTCCGTCGTGTAAGATTACACAAGCCCAACTGGCTCAATCCAGGATAGAGATACCAACTAACCAATACCACTAACAATGTCCTTCTCTGCACACACCTCTCAAACTCCAAATCAAACACAACAACAAACCTCTAGCGCAGCAAACCGCAAGAACTTCACTACACTGCAACAACAAAAACAAAACACACACAGACTCGCACATCAGCACACGACGACTACCGGCCGCATACACCCCAGGCCCAGCCGACGGAACCACCGGGCTGAGGTTGCCAACAGCACATCACTGCTCTCTTGCACTTTTCCTGCCTCCACCCACTAACCTACCCCTCCCTCCCTCTTTCAGAGCCGCCAGAGCGCCAGGGGACCACTCCGGTGGTGATAGTGCGCGGTACAAATGACCTTTAACATAACATAATATTAAGTTGCCTACTTATAGTGAAATGTTTTCTAAATGATTGTGTTTTAAATTAATACGTGTTTTACCAAGAAACCTTGAGTATAAGTGTCTACTTGAACCACTGTGATTGTAAGACCTCTGTGTAACCTCTTGTACCTCTCACATTGACTCTTGAGATAAGCCTAGCTGCTCAGCTCGCTACCAAAAACTGTGTGGTACAGACTTCTACCAAAGGTTGGTTTGGCTTACACCTGTAGTACTAATTGTGTGTGGTGGTCCCAGAGGGTACTGCATGCAATTCTGCCTAACAATCTGGAATTTAGACGGTCCCTGAAAACGTTTCTATTTTAGAGCAGATTGAGGTGGACCGTATTGTGGTTTCCTAGCACCAAGAAGCCTTGTGGCTGTAGTGCGCTCCATAAATCCTTCTAACCTAACATAACACCCAAACCCTCCTCTAAGAAAAGAAGGGAGTTGACAAGGAAAGCCTGAGAGGCAAGTTTAACAGATCTTCCAACTGCGACCAAGGGAAAACCTAGAGTCTCTAAAGGAAAGAAGGGCCCAAAACTTCCACCAGGAAAGAGTTTCCTGTAGAAAACCTAGAGGTCACACCTGTGACCCCACGACCAGCTGAAGCTGAGATGGTGCCAGAAGAATCCCCTTAAGAGCCCTCTTCTGATGAGTCAGAAGAGGAGAGATTCAATCCTGTCTGGAATACCTGGATCCAAGAGACCATCCTGAGCTGCAAACTTTGCTTGCAGAAGGTGAACCCTTAAGGACAGACTTCAGTAGGGGACAGAGAGAGGATCACTCTCTAAAAGGTCTGCGTCAGCAAACTGCTTCCCAGAGAGAAGAGCAAGACTGTGGGAAGCATAGGTTATACTTTGAGGATGGACTGCTCTACAGTGAGCCTAAGATGGGTGCAGAAATTGAAAAATACTATAGGAGTTATCACACCTGCCAGTTATCTGGTAAGAGTGGAACCAAGTATGTGGCACCCCTAGTGCCCCTCCCTGTTGTGGATGTTTTCTGAGAGGGTGGGGATTGACATTGTTGGTCCCCGAGACCCTCCAACTTCTTCAGGCAATCGATTTATATTGGTTGTAGTGGACCATGCGACTAGGTACCCTGAAGCTATTCCAATGAGAACTGTTACTGCTCAGGCAGTGGCTAAGTCCCCACTTGGTATTTTTTACCAGAGTAGGATTTCCTATGCAGGTTTTATCCGACAGGGGGTCACATTTGATGTCCCACTACATGCAAGCCATGCAGAAAAACTGTGGGGTCACCTACACCTTCTCATCTGCCTACCACCCTCAGACAGATGGGTTGGTAGAGAGGTTTAATAGAACAATGAAGAGCATGATTGGAGCTTTGGAAGAACCACTTAGAAGAAAGTGGGATCTTCTTCTGCCATGCCTTCTTTTTGCCTATAGAGAAGTTCCTCAAACTGGAATGGGCGCTAGCCCCTTTGAGTTACTTTATGGTTATCCTGTCAGAGGCCCTATGGCCCTGATCAAGGAGGGTCTGGAGAGTGCTCCTTCCTTCAAACCAGTAAGTATTACTGACTATGCGCTAGGCCTCAGACAGAGGATGAGTCAAATGATGAGAGGCTACCGAGAATTTGAAAGCTAGTCAAGCTCTGGTCAAGCATTGCTATGATCAGAAAGCAAACGTGGTTGAGTTTACTCAAGACCAACAAGTTATCATTGTTCCCTAACAGAGAGTCTTACAGGACACATTTACAGGACCCTTCAAAGTTGTGGGATAGACCTGGAGAGGCCAACTATTTGGTAGACCTGGGCAACCCCAAGGAGGCCCCTAGAGTCTGTCATACCAACTGTCTGAAGGCTTATGTTTCCAGACCAGAGATAGGAGCTTTGCTCTTAGCAACTGATCAAGAAGAGAGGGTGTACCTCTGCCCGATCTTCTTAAGGGGACTCCCTTCAGATGGGTCAGTATAAGGGGTAAAACTCTCCACTAATCTGACAGAGCAGCAACAGCAGGGGTGCAAAGATGTATGTGTTAATTCACTTTCCCCCTCTGTTCTCACTTACACCAGGCTTGACCCCCTTGGGGCCAACATGACATTGAAACTGGTGATAGTGTCTGCAGGATGTTAGATAATCTGAGGAATTGCATAAAAGAGGTCAATAAGATGCTTGACATTGGAGTGATTGAACATTCCATTGGCTAGCCCAGTAGTGTTAGTACCACAAGCAGGAACTAAGGATCTCAGATTCTGTGTGGACTATAGGGCATTACATGCAGTTACCAAGACTGATGCCCATCACTTGCCAAGGACACATGAACTAGTGGATAAGGGTGGCTCAGCAAAAAGTGGTTATTGGCAGATTGCCATGACTGACCAGTCCAAGGAGAAGACCGCATTTTCAACTCCAGAAGGCTTGTAACAGTTTAAGATCATGCCCTTTGGCTTAAAGAATGCACCTGCCACATTCAAGAGAATGATTAACCATGTTCTGAATGGGTTAGAGAATCTCTGCATGGCATACTTGGATGACACAGCAGTGTTCAGCCCTACCTGGGAAGAACATCCTGAACACCTAGGACATGTGCTACAGGCCCTTCAACAGGCCAATCTGACCACCAAAGCAAGTAAATGCCAAGTTGGATAGTGCAAAGTGGTCTACCTTGGTCGTGGGGTAGGAAAAGGGGAAATTGAGCCCTTAAACAGCAAAGTACAGGCTGTACAAGACCAGGCCGAACCAACTACTCAAACTCAAGTAAGAGCCTTCTTAGGACTTACTGGTTATTACAGGAATTTTAGCGAGAGCTATGGGACCATGTATGGTCATAGCCAGCTGGAAGACCAGCGTCAGTCTTTGCACGACGCCAGTGGTCTGGACACCTCTCCGGATGTTGAGTTCGGTAGGCCTGAGCCTGGCACGTACCTTGAGTCCTCGTACCGGCGCCTTATGTCGAGGGTGATGGAATACTTGGGGTGGTCTGTGCCCCCAGTGGATTTTCTGCAGGCTCAGGCCTACCGAACTTGGCACGTTTCACTCATACTCTGCAATTGTGTCTCTTTGGCGGCTGAACATATTCCCGAAGAGGAGGAACGGGATGGCTTTCTTGCTCTAGTTCAGGATGGCAAGGATGCCATGTGTGAATCAGTTCAGTCGGGTCTGGACATGGCAGATTGCGTCAGCTGGTGCATGGCGGCAAGCACCGTCATGCGCAGATTTGCGTGGTTGCGGAAGTCGGGGTTTGCTCCTGATGTACAAGCCCGGCTTCTCAACATGCCCTTTGATGGTGAACATCTTTTTGGCAGCAAGGCTGACGAGAGCCTTGAGAGGTTGCAGACCTCCAAAGCTGCAGCAAAGTCGTTGAGCGCTGCTGTTCGCCAACCTCTGCCTTTTCGTACTGGGGGACAGCAATGGAGGAGAGGTTCCTCTCGATATTCCTCATTTGGTAGATCGAGAGGAGCTGCATGTCAATGGGTCCACCGTAGGAGTACCAGAGGTGGAAAACAAGGTACTCGAGGTGCCAAGGCTGCTCGGGCAGTTGCCTCTTTGCCCTCAGGCAATGCCGCAGCCGCTTCAGCTCAGTCATGAGGCCATGTCCCATGGTTCGCCGGTTGGGGGAAGGCTGGCGCGGCATCTTGTAGAATGGCGTGCCATTACTTCAGATGTGTGGGTTCTGTAAATCATAGCCCACGGCTGCTGTCTTCCTTTTTGGCAGAGGCCTCACGACTATCCACCAGGGAATCTCTCTTTGAAGAGTCCGGATCCGCTCCTTGCGCAGGAAATAAAATCCCTGCTGGAGAAAGGTGCCATAGAACTGGTGCCTGTAGCGGAGAGGAACAACGGATGGTATTCCCCTTATTTTTTGATTTTGAAGAAAGACAGAGGATTGAGACCCATCATGGACTTGCGTGGTTTGAACAAGCTCCTCAGGAAGGACACGTTCAAGATGGTTACTCTCTCTCAAGTCCTCCAGGCCCTTCAACTTCAGGACTGGTTGGTGTCTCTCGACCTCAAGGAGGCTTACTTTCATGTGCTGATCCATCCCAAGCACAAGAAGTCCTGAGGTTCGCGGTTGACGACTCGCACTTTGGATTGACCTCCGCCCCGAGGGTTTTCACCAAGCTCATGGTGGTGGTGGCAGCGTATCTCAGGAAAGGGGGATTCACGTCTACTCCTACCTGGACGATTGGTTGATCAGGGCACGCTCTCCCGAGCAAGTCCTGGATCATCTGTCAGTCACCTGCCGCTCCCTTCACAAGCTGGGCTTCTCCCTCAACTTAAAGAAGTCCCACTTGACGCCAACTCAGCGGCTCGAGTACATCGGAGCAGTCCTCGACACCTCCCTGGGGCAGTGTTTCCCTCCGTGAGGGCTCATCACATTCAGCAGATGGTGCACAAGTTTCAACATGCCCAGAGTCTCCCGGCGTTCGAGTTCTTGAGGTTGCTTGGCATCCTGCATTCTTCTGGTGCCAGAGGCCAGGTTGTGGATGAGATCTCTGCAATGGGCTCTCAAGATGCAGTGGCCACAGTCCTCCGGCAGGATGTCGGACCCCGTTCAGGTACTGCCCTAGGTCGTCCAGGACCTTCTGTGGTGGGCCGTCGAAGGCAATCTGATGAAGAGAGCTCCATTTTGGCTACCCTGGCCGGAGGTGACGATCGTGACGGACGCATCCCTCACGGGATGGGAAGCTCATGCCAGCGAGTTGACAGTCAGCGGTTGTTGGTCTCCGGAGTCCAGACTCCAAATCAATATGTTGGAGCTGATGGCCGTCAGGCTTGCCCTGAAGGCTTTTCTGCCGACTGTGCGAGGGAAGAATGTCCTGATTCTGACGGACAACACAGTGGCCATGCACTACCTCAACAAAAAGGGGTGGGCAGGGTCACTTCCTCTGTGCAGGTAGGCGATGCAACTCTGGGCCATCAGGCAGGAAATTTCGATCTCGGCAGTTCATCTGGCCGGAGACGAAAACGAGACGGTGGAAGCTCTGAGCAGGCAGAGCGCGATCTCTCACGAGTGGGAGCTGGCTCAGGAGATTCTCCTAGAGATCTTCGCCCTTTGGGGGACCCCACAAGTGGATCTCTTCGCCTCCAGTGTCAACCGGAAGTGCAAAAGTTTCTGCTCGTGAGAATTTCCGCCAAGAGGAGCCCTAGGGGACGTGTTTGTGGTGGAGTGGTCCTTCCCACTGCTGTATGGGTTTCCTCCAGTCCATGTCATCCCGCAAGTGCTGCAGAGGTTCGGTTCCCTGATGATCCTCATTGCTCAAGCATTGCCCCGGAGAACGTGGTACCCGGACCTTCTCGACTTGTCCATCTGCCCTCCATGCCATCTTCCCTACCAAGACGATCTGCTCTCATGGGAGGGGGGGGGGTCAGGTTCTCCATCCAGAGGTCAGATCCCTCAACCTTCACGCTTGGCTTCTGAAAGGTTGAGGTATAGGGATTGGGACCTCCATGAAGACGTTATGGAGGTGTTGCTTTCAGCCAGACGGCCTGCAACAAAGTCCATGTTTCATTGCCATTGGAGAAAGTTCTGGTGCAGGGTTAAGAATGTGGATCCTTTTTCATGTGATATTCCTGTGGTTCTGTCTTTTTTGCTTTCGTCAGCCCACAAGGGCCTGCAAGTGGGTACCATTAATGGTTACCTGGCGGCGCTGTCCATATTTAAGCGCTCGTCTGAGGAGTGTTCTTATTTCGTATTCCTTTAATTTCTCAGTTTCTGAAAGGGCTCACTTATGTTATTCCACTGTCACCTTTCCAGGTGCCCGGTTGGGATTTGAACCTTGTTGTTAAAATTCCTAATGGGTGCTCCATTTGAGCCTTTACACTCTTGTCCTTTGAGACTGTTAACTCTTAAAACTATATTTTTAGTTGCGGTTACTTCCGCTTGCAGAGTGAGTGAGTTGCAGGAACTTTGTTAAGCCACCCTTCACGGTGTTTCATAAGGACATGGTTGTCCTTAGGGGTCGTCCTTCCTTTCTTCCGAAAGTGGTGTTGGAATTTAATTTAAGCCAGAAGGTCATTCTTCTGGCATGTTATCCTCCTCCAAATCCTAGTAAGGAAGAGGAGAGGCTCCATAGGTTGGATCCTAGGAGAGCTTTAAGTTTCTACATTTCACGCATGTCCCGTGTCAGAGTGGACGATCAGCTCTTTATAGGATACTCTGGAAGGCGTTTGGCACAAGCTGTTACTATGCAGACCTTGTCTAGATGGATTATCTTGGCAATTTCTGAATGTTACCGATTGGCGGGTAAGGACCCTCCGGTAGGTTTACGGGCCCATTCTACTAGGGGTATGGCTGCCTCTACTGCCCTGCAAAGGGGCGTTCCTATTCGTAACATCTGTGAAGCAGCCACATGGGCTTTGGTCCATACTTTTGTAAGACACTACTCCCTAGATTCTATCCATCGTCAGGATCTGGCCTTTGGCAAGGCGGTCCTTTATTCTGCAATTTGATTGGGCATTCTAAATTTCTATTTCTAAATTCTTTTCCCTCCTCCATACGTTGATACTGCTTTGTACCCAATCCCCTCGAAGAACAAGTTACTTTCTTACCTGGTAACGTTCTTTCGATGGGAGGATCCGACGATGTATTCCATATCACTCCCTCCCTGCCTGCCCCGCTACAGAATTTCTTATGCGATTGCAGCTTACGTTTCCGCAAGGCTTTCTGTGGTCATACTGGCAGAAGATTGATGCCACACGTTCTGGGGCAAAAAACTACAACTGAGGCTACAGACGTCGTGCGTCCTACTTATAACATCTGGTGACATCGGCTCGACGGAGGCCCTCAAGGACGACGTATCGACGTCATCGACGCAGGACGCAGATGCCGAACATTTTCCGAAGCAGCACAGCTGTGGTGATTACCTGTCATGGATATGGAATACGTCGTCGGACCATCCCATCGAAAGAACTTTACCAGGTAAGAAAGTAACTTGTTGTTCTTGGGGAGAGAGAGAATATCTCTCCTAAAACTTTATAGTTTGAGAGATTGGCACACACCACCTTATGTGGAGTACCAAAGGGATACCTAGTATCCCCCTTCTCTGCTCCTGTGACCTTTTAGTAACATAGACAATCTCCTATTTATGGCGGGTGGCAGTGGACGTGTTCTACAAACTATTGTGTAATTTTTGTACCGCAGGCTATGTCCATAGCCTCGGTAGTACACAATAGGGGCACCCAAGTACTTGGGGCCCCTCTTCTTGTTTTGTCATTACTAGCGTGGTTGTTCTTTGTCAGCCCTTCTTCTACCATCCTGGGAGGGGGAGGCCTGTGTGTGTGTTTTGGCTTTGGCAGGAACCCCTGGATGTCCCCACCTAGGCTCCAGAGTGTCTGGGCTGGCAGGAAGTGGGGGAGGAGTTTTCCATCACCCTGTCCTTTGACTGCCAGAGTGCCTGAATAGGTCCTGATTGGACAGCCAAACACCCCTTTCTATAAAATGCTGAAAGAGATTGCACAGGAGTGTGTGCTGGAACTGTATAAAAGTTGAGGCTTCTGGAGTGAAAAGCAAGTCAACCACTGGAAGCTGAAGTAACCGAAGAAGACGACGACTAGGGACCCCAGCAGACCCTTTGCAACAGCGACCACTGCTGTCTGTTTTCTGTGCGACAGAGAAACTCTGAAGAGGACGACTCTTGGGACTGGCTGTTCCCACCAGTCAAGACAAACTTTGTTTTGAGCCATCTCCCGAGGTCCTGTTAGTTTCCTGAGCGAAGAAACTCCAATACCAGGAGACCTGCTGCCCATTTCGAGGGAATCTTCGAGGAAAGGTTGAACTGTCCATTTCTTTGCTGAGCCCTCAATGACACTCCAGAGATCCAATCCAACTTGCCCAGACCTCCTCAGTAGAGTGTGGAACTGTAGGAAGTGAAGAAAAATTGACTGGGCGAATTGCGTTCAGTTGCTGAAAGCCGTGCCAGTGGTCCTCCCTTGATACTGCTGCTGTGAGATCCCCCCCCCCCCAATGTCCTGCCTTTCGTCATCAGACCAAGGAGTCCGGAGGTCGGGTCCAGCACAGCCCCTTCAAAGAGAATCCAGCCACAACGCCTTCTTCAATCCTAAGGTTCTGTGGGGGAAAAGGTAATACTTACCTTGATCTGTGAAGCCGCTCCAGACCTTTGGATTGCACCCAGAGGTGTCCAGGGTACCCTCCTCTTTCCTCGGACCCAGGCTGCTGCTAATGTCCCTACATTGAGTCCTTAATAGGGCGACTATCAGGTTTTGAGCTCACCTTAGGTTTTCTGCAAGGTGGATTGGGTGGTGATTGACTGTGCCTGCTTGTTCTCCGAGTGCGGGAGTTCTGCAAATAGGGGCGAGACTCTCCATTATCCACTCTGCCTGTTGAGCAATAGCCAGGCCAGGTAAGCACCCAGAGAAATTGCAAGGAAAAAAAACCTTCCAGGAAGGGAAAAAAACGTATCCGGTGACTCTGGATGGCAAGTTGCTGTATGCCACACGTGGCAAGGATGAACGGGGAAGGCACAAGTGTAAGGAAACCACACAAACAAAACAGAATCGGAGCACCAAGGAAGGTCGAGGAGCAAGGCAACAGAAGAAACGAACAGCAGGACAAGGAAGCAGAAGGAGGCGGAGGAAAACGCCGGAAAAGAAAACAAGCAAGGAATCAAAGGAGAGAGCGAGTTCCAGGGAAGCGCTGAGCTAGAGTTTACCTAGCGTTGAGGCGCAGTGAGAGAAGGCTCTGCAGAGGCTCTATAGCGCGAAACACGGAAGTGCTGGAATGATGCTGGATCCAACGACTAGACCGAGCACTCCACTTCTTGGTCTGCACACCGGTCACCATCTTGGAGAGGAGCTCCGCATGCAGCGAATTGGGGGAGAGGCGCCAGTCTGACCAAACAGACCAGGGGCGTGACCCTCATGACCGTGTCCATCGTTAGTTATTAACTTGTGGTTTCTCAAAGACTAGAGACTTGAAGAAATCCACAGGAACTCTTCGTATTCTGCTGCTTTTGAAGACTTTGAGCCCTCTCTGAACTTCCTTTAGCTAGGGTTGCATTTTTGGACTTGCTGTGCGAAAAAACCCTCTCTAGAACCTTGAACCAGACTAGTGTTACTTTCTCCAGCATGGGGTCTGGCATGGATTCACATGCTCATGAATATTCCCCGTCGTCAGGCTGGGAATCCTCGGTAAAGAAAAAGAAATCCGTATCAGTTTCGTTTCTGATCTGTCTTTCGAGTGGATTGGGTCCTCCGACGTATTCCATATCTATGACATGTAATCACCACAGCTGTGCTGCTTCGGAAACTTTTCCGGCGTCTGCGTCCTGCGTCGATGACGTCGATGCGCCGACATCGAGGACCTCCTCCGACGTCCGACGTCATCCGATGTGATAAGTAGGACGCACGACGCCCGTAGCCTCAGTTCCGTTTTTTCCGCGAACGTGTTGCTTCGTGTTTCTCGGTTCTAAGCCTCGACTCTTTGGAGTTCTTTTCTTTCTGGTTCTTCGAACCTGTTCGTTTGTGAATTTCCTTCGGCGATGTCTTCCACTTCGTCTTCAACCCCGCGTCCGGGCTTTAAGAAGTGCGGGGAGTGTGGGTCCAAGGTGTCGGTGACTGACTCGCACGACGCCTGCCTCTGGTGCCTCGGGGAGGCCCACGACACGGATGACTGTATCGACTGCCAGTCGCTCACGTCCAAAGCCTTACGCGAACGTAAGAAGAAGTTGTCGGTAGGTCGGGTGTCCAAGCCCCGGAAGTCGAAGTCGGCGGGGCTTTTGACGGATGATTCGAGGGGTGACTCTCTGCGTCATCGTCGGAAGTCTCGTCGGTCTTCTTCTAGGAGTGGGTCTCGCCACTCCTCAGCCTCTTCGAGGCATTCTCGGAAGCGCCGTCACCGGTCGCCTTCCAGGTCCTCTTCCGAGGATTCTGCACGGCACGTCGGTTACCCCACCAGCCCTGCGACGCCAGAGGAATGGGCTTCCTTCGGGAAGAAAATGTTGGCGATTCTTGAGTCGCAGGGTACTCAGCCGTCCGCGCCCCCGAGTGGGGTCGGCCGTGAGAGGTCGAGAGACACCGCTCGCAAGAGTGGTCGGCACGAGTCACGGGAGCGGTCCCGTTCGGACAAGGAGGCTCGTTCTCGCCGTACCCGTTCCAGGTCCCGGTCCTCGACGCGTTCGAGACCGTGTGCTCCTGTGAAGTCTTCGAGGAAGACATCGACGTCTGAGGCGTCGAGGGCGTCGACAGGCTTTCTCGAGGCTCCGGCTTCGAGGAAGTCGTCGACGCCGTCGACGATCAGGTCGTCGAGGGACACGCTCGGGGCTCCGGCTTCGAGGGCTGTGTCGACGCCGCCGATACTGGAGGCGCTGCATCTGACGTCGACGCCGATTTCCTCGACGTCGACGCCGATCCTCTCGGCGCCGTTGCCGGTTTTCTCGACGTCGGCGCCGATTCGCTCGAGGCCATCGACGCCTTTCGTGTCGGAGGTGCCCCGTGTCACGGGTGTACCCCCTAGGAAGGCTCTGGTTAAGAGCAAGCACTCTCGGGTGCCTTTTCGCCACCTGGAATATATTTCAGAGGCGGATGAGGATTCTGATGGCCTGGTTCCTAGTCAGGTGCCAGATGAAATTGTCTCGGGCCATAGTCAGTTTGACGATTTGAGGCAGTCACTGCATGATGCCAGTGGACTGGACACCTCTCCGGAGGTGGAATTTTGTAGGCCTGAGCCTGGCTCCCATGCCGATTCCTCGTACCGGCGCCTTATGGCTAGGGTGTCTGAGTATCTGGGATGGTCTGCTCCCCCAGGGGAGTTTGTGCAGGATGATCTGACGGACATCCTTGATGTTGGTCCCCCAACTGACCCGGTACTGCCGTTCCATATGGCTTTACAGAGAAGGGTGGCGGCGGCTTGGACTGCTCCGGAGAGTCTCCCGGCGGTGGGCAGATCCTTGTCGCGTAAATACCGTCCAGCCAGTAGCGACCCCTGCTACTTGACCAGGCACCCCACTCCGGAAAGTTTGGTGGTGCAGGCGGCCACGGCCCCGGCAAAGCAGGCGTCGTACCCTACCATCCCTCCTGATAGGGACGACAAACGTTTTGATGGCTGGGCGAAGAAAGTGTTTTCTTCTGGTGGTATGGCGCTTCAGGCGGCCAACTCCATTTGTGCCTTGTCACGTTTCACGCACACTCTGTGGAACTGTGTTGCGTTAGCGGCTGAACATATTCCCGAAGGGGATGAACGGGATGGTTTCCTTGCTATGGTCCAGGATGGTAAGGATGCCATGTGTGAGTCCGTTCAGTCGGGTCTGGACTTGGCTGAATGCGTCAGTAGGTCCATGGCGGCGAGCACCGTGATACGCAGGTTTGCGTGGTTGCGGAAGTCGGGGTTTGCTCCTGATGTGCAGTCCCGGCTCCTCAACATGCCCTTTGACGGTGAACACCTTTTTGGCAGCAAGGCTGACGAGAGCCTTGAGAGGTTGCAGACCTCAAAAGCTGCAGCGAAATCGTTGGGCGCTGCAGTTCGCCAACCTCCGCTTTTTCGTCCTAGGGGACAGCAGTGGAGGGGTGGTTCCTTTCGCTATTACTCGTCCTTCAGTAAAGCGAGGGGAGAGGCCAACGCAGGGGTACCAGAGGTGGACGACAGGGTACCCGTGGTGCCAGGGCCGCTCGGGCAGTTGCCTCTTTGCCCTCAGGTAACGCCGCAGCCGCTCCTACTCAGTCATGAGGCCAGGTCCCATGGTTCGCCGGTTGGGGGAAGGCTGGCGCAGCATCTTGTAGAGTGGCAAGCCATTACTTCGGATGTGTGGGTTCTGGAGATCATAACCCACGGCTACTGTCTTCCCTTTCGGCACAGGCCTCGCGACAATCCACCGGGGAACCTCTCTTTGAAGTGTCCGGATCCGCTCCTTGCGCAGGAAATTCAAGCCCTGCTGGAGAAGGGCGCTATAGAACTGGTGCATGTAGCGGAGAGGAACAAGGGATGGTATTCCCCTTATTTTTTGATTTCCAAGAAAGACGGGGGCTTGAGACCCATCATGGACTTGCGCGGTTTGAACAAACTCCTCAGGAAGGACAAGTTCAAGATGGTTACTCTCTCTCAAGTCCTCCAGGCCCTTCAGCTTCAGGACTGGTTGGTGTCACTCGACCTCAAGGATGCTTACTTCCATGTGCCGATCCATCCCAAGCACAAGAAGTACCTGAGGTTCGCGGTTGGCGACTCGCACTTTCAGTTTCGGGTCCTGCCGTTCGGATTGACCTCCGCCCCGAGGGTTTTCACCAAGCTCATGGTGGTGGTGGCAGCGCATCTCAGGCAAGGGGGGATTCACGTCTACCCCTACCTGGACGATTGGTTGATCAGGGGGAGCTCTCCCGAGCAAGTCCTGGATCATCTGTCCGTCACCTGCCACTCCCTTCACAGGCTGGGCTTCTCCCTCAATTTAAAGAAGTCCCATTTGACGCCAACACAGAGGCTCCAGTACATCGGAGCAGTGCTCGACACTTCCCTGGGGCAGTGTTTTCCTCCCCAGGTGAGGGCTCTTCACATTCAGCAGATGGTGCACAAGTTTCAGCAGGCCCAGACGCTCCCAGCGTTCGAGTTCTTGAGGTTGCTCGGCCTCATGGCATCCTGCATTCTTCTGGTGCCAGAGGCTCGCCTGCGAATGAGATCTTTGCAGTGGGCACTCAAGACGCAATGGTCGCAGTCCTCCGGCAGGATGTCGGACCCGGTTCAGGTGCCGCCCTCGGTCGCCCAGGACCTTCTGTGGTGGGCCGTCGAAGGCAACTTGATGAAGGGGGCTCCATTTTGGCTTCCCTGGCCGGAGGTGACAATCGTGACGGATGCATCCCTCACGGGATGGGGAGCTCATGCCAACGGGCTGACAGTCAGCGGTCGTTGGTCTCCGTCGGAGTCCAGACTCCATATCAATCTGTTGGAGCTGAGGGCCGTCAGGCTAGCCCTGAAGGCTTTTCTGCCGACTGTGAGAGGAAAGAATGTCCTGATCCTGACGGACAACACAGTGGCCATGCACTACCTCAACAAAAAGGGGGGGGGCAGGGTCACTTCCTCTGTGCAGGGAGGCGATGCAGCTCGGGTTCTGGGCCATCCAGCAGGAAGTTTCGATCTCGGCAGTTCATCTGGCCGGAGACGAAAACGTGACGGCGGACGCTCTGAGCAGGCAGAGCGCGATCTCTCACGAGTGGGAGTTGGCTCAGGAGATTCTCTTGGAGATCTTCGCCCTTTGGGGGACCCCTCAAGTGGATCTCTTCGCCTCCAGTGTCAACCGGAAGTGCGAAAGGTTTTGCTCGCGGGAATTTCCTCCGAAAGGAGCCTTGGGAGACGCGTTCGTGGTGGAGTGGTCATTCCCGCTGCTGTAAGCGTTTCCTCCAGTCCCCGTCATCCCGCAAGTGCTGCGGAGGTTACGGAAGTTCGGTTCCCGGATGATCCTCATTGCTCCGGCGTGGGCTCTGAGGACGTGGTACCCGGACCTTCTCGACTTGTCCATCTGCCCTCCACGTCGTCTTCCCTACCGAGACGTTCTGCTCTCACGGGAGGGGGGTCAGGTTCTCCATCCAGAGGTCGGATCCCTCAACCTTCACGCTTGGCTTCTGAAAGGTTGAGGTATATGGATTGGGACCTCCCTGAAGACGTGATGGAGGTGTTGCTTTCGGCCCGTAGGCCAGCAACGAAGTCTCTGTACCGTTGCCGTTGGCGTAAGTTCTGCGACTGGTGCAGAGTTCGGAATGTGGATCCTTTTGCATGTGACATCCCCATGGTTCTGTCCTTTTTGCTTTCTCTGGCCCACAGGGGCTTGCAAGTGGGTACCATTAAAGGTTACCTGGCGGCGCTGTCCATCTTTAAGCGCTCGTCTGAAGAGTGTTCTTACTTTAAAATCCCTTTAATTTCACAGTTTCTGAAAGGGCTCACTAATGTGTTTCCTCCGTCACCTTTCCTGGTGCCCGGTTGGGATTTAAACCTTGTTCTTAGGTTTCTTATGGGTGCTCCGTTTGAGCCTTTACATTCTTGCCCTTTGAGGCTGTTAACTCTGAAAACTGTGTTTTTAGTTGCGGTTACTTCCGCTCGCAGAGTGAGTGAGTTACAGGCACTTTCAGTTAAGCCACCCTTCACTGTTTTTCACAAGGACAGGGTTGTCCTTCGAGTTCGTCCTTCTTTTCTTCCGAAGGTAGTGACGGAATTTCATTTAGCCCAGAAGGTTGTTCTTCCGGCATTCTATCCTCCTCCGCATCCTGGTAAGGAAGAGGAGAGGCTCCATAGGCTTGATCCTAGGAGAGCTTTAAGCTTTTATGTTTCACGCATGTCCCGGGTCAGAGTGGACGATCAACTCTTTATTGGTTACGCTGGAAAGCGTTTGGGGCAAGCTGTGACGAAACAGACTTTGTCCCGCTGGATTATTTTGGCCATCTCGGAGTGTTACCGCTTGGCGGGTAAGGACCCACCGGCTAGCTTGCGGGCCCATTCTACCAGGGGTGTGGCTGCATCTACTGCCCTGCAGAGGGGTGTTCCTCTTCGCAACATCTGTGATGCAGCCACCTGGGCTTCAGTACATACATTTGTACGGCATTATTCCCTCGATTCCATCAGAGGGCAGGATCTGGCCTTTGGCAAGGCGGTCCTTTGCTCGGCTATTTGATTGGCTATTCTAAAATTTTGCTTCTAAATTCTTTCCCTCCTCCTTGTTTTGGTACTGCTTTGGGAGTCTGTCATAGATATGGAATACGTCGGAGGACCCAATCCCCTCGAAGAACAAGTTACTTTCTTACCTGGTAACGTTCTTTCGATGGGATGGTCCGACGACGTATTCCATATCGCTCCCGCCCTGCCTTCCCCGCTGCAGAATTTCTTTTGCGATTGCAGCTTACGTTCAGCAAGGCTTTGTGTCTGACTGGCAGTTGACTTATGTCACACGTTCTGGGGGGAAAAAACTACAACTGAGGCTACGGGCGTCGTGCGTCCTACTTATCACATCGGATGACGTCGGACGTCGGAGGAGGTCGGCGCATCGACGTCATCGACGCAGGACGCAGACGCCGGAAAAGTTTCCGAAGCAGCACAGCTGTGGTGATTACATGTCATAGATATGGAATACGTCGTCGGACCATCCCATCGAAAGAACGTTACCAGGTAAGAAAGTAACTTGTTCTTCTTAGTAGTAACCAATCACTGATCTCTGGGTCATACTGCCCCCAGCCAATGACTGCCCTCTCCCTAAGCCCCGCCCCTGGCAGCCATCCTCAGATTTTTACCGCACGCTCAAGTGTTGGGAGTCCTCGTGTTTAGCTCTCGAGTTTTTTACGTTTTTTCAGGAGAATTTCTCATTTTTTTTGTTTAATGGAGCCTCAAGCTCCACCGTTTCTACTTCCGTTAACGGGGACCCGTTTCGGAATTCTTCTACGCCCCTCAAGGGTGAAGTTTTCATCGAGTTTACACTTCTTGGAGGATTCCGGAAGATCTGCGGCCTACCTCAAGACATGGCCCAGGACAAAGGGAGCTCGACGCCCAGATCCAAGCTGTTCAGGAACTGCCCTGGATGCGGATTATATAACGTTTTCAAGGAGGACGAGCATTCGCAATGTCTCTACTGCCTCCATGGGGACAAGACGCACGTGGAGAAGGACTGTGCGTTCTGCAAGAACCTTTCGGAACGGACCAAACAAGATCATTGTTCCCGCCTCGCCACCTGGCTGGAGAAGGGCACAGCAAGTGAGAAGGCGAAGAAGTCGTCTGAGCGGGCTTCTAAGTCCTTTGAGGGCGCCCAGGCGACGGGGGCCCAGCAGAAGGCCAAGCACCGTGAGTCCGCGGGCTCCGGGAGCGCCGAAAGGTCGGGCTCTTCGGTTGCCAAGCAGGGCGCTACTTCCCCGGAACGTTCGACCACGAGCCAGCGCTCTGAGAACCCGGGTAGGCCGCTGGAGCGGACCCGGTCGATCTCGAAGGGGGAGGGAGACGTTGACCTTCCCCCCCCCCCCCCCAAGGCGAAGGCCCAGGACGCGCCTAAGGTGGTGAGGGCCTTGATCCACCCAGCTAAGGCCTCTACCGAAGTGGTCTCTGCGACCCCGGTGGAGCCGGCTGAGACTACGCCAATGGAAACGGCCTCTGGGCCCAGAGTATCACTGCCGCCGCGGAGGGAATCCTCTTTCCAGCCCATTGCTAAGACCCCCGTGAAGCCCCTGGCTGAAAAAGAGGGGGGGGGGGGGGCGGTGGCCGTTACAGACTCGGAATCAGCCTCTGAGGAGGAACTGGTGGAGACCGAGAGGGGCCTCAACGAAAGGTCCATAGGCCTCAACGAGAGGTTCATAAACCTCAACGAGAGGTTCGAGAAGGTTCGATCCCAGGGGACGGTCCCTACTGACGTGATCGATGATAGCGACGAGGACGACGAACAGGGCCCACGGGAGCGGCCATCCAGTCTGTCGCAGCCATTGCCCGAGCCCCAGGATAGCTCGGCGTCCATTTTGTTGGCAATCCAATCCTTATGTACCGAGATAAGGACGAGATTACTACGCACCCCGACGGAGGAGCCAGAACCAGGCCCGTCGGGGAGCCCTCCGAACAAGCGGAGGAGAGTCCACCCTGCTCCGCCCTTTGTGTCTGCGAGACCGGCGGACCCCTCATCCCCCTCGCCGGGAGAGGATACGGCGACGGGGACGGACGACGACGGCACCGATGACACAGCAGACATCCCGTCGTCGCCTCCCCCGCGAACATCCCCAGCCTAAGAAGTTGGCTCTTTCCACGCCATGATAACCAGGGCATCCGAGCTCTTCCAGCTCTACCCTGAAGAACAGAAAAAGGAGGGGTTTCTGTACCAGCGACGAGAGGCTAAGAGGAAGACGGTCCTCGCGGTGCCTTTACTCGACAACATCTTGGACGACGGGCTTGCTGTCCTCAAGAACCCTGCCACGACACCCGCCAAGAGGGACAGGTACGAGAAGAAGTACTGAGTCTCCGATGCCGCCCCCTTGTGCCTCAGGGCCCAGCCCACGCCGGACTCGGTCGTCTCGGCAGCGGCTAAGAAGAAGGCAGCGAGCGCGGCGGCTTCAACTTCCACCTCCCCGCCGGACAGCGGGGGTAAGAAGTTGGACTCTATGGGACGACGAGTCATCTCGTCGGCGGCGACGACGATTAAGTCGGCCAATGCCTTAGCGATCGTGGCCCGCTACGACAGGGAGCTCTGGTTCAAGATAGCTCCCCTGCTAGATTTCCTGCCTGATGACAAAAGGGTGGAGGCCCTAGAGATTCTGCAGGAGGGCGAGGTGGCGTCGGATCACGCCATTACGGTGGCAACGGACATTACTGATACCGGATTTTGCCAACTGGGCAACAGAGTTTGCCTCCGACGATGAGGATGGCTCAAGGCCACAGACTTTCGCCAGGACGTCCAGACCAGAGTGTTGGACATGCCGTTCGACGGCAACAACCTCTTTGGTAAGGCAGTGGATGAGTCTCTACAGGCCATCAAGACCGACTCGGAGATGGCCCGGGCCCTTGGGGTGCTTCAGCAGCGACGGCCCTTTCGGAGCTCTGGAGGCAGACAGGGTGCCTCCAAAGGATCCAGCGGTGGCTCTTCCACCTACCGCCAGGCGGCCCGCTCCTCTTCCCAGGAGGCCTACAGAGGTCGCGGCAAACAAGGGGTTCCCGCCGTCGTCACCAAGGCGGCAAGGCCGCCCCCAAGCAAGAATGACCCGGCCGTGTTGTCGGGCCCCCACCGAAGCACCCCGGTGGGAGGCCGGCTGACGAAGTTCGTCGGCGTGTGGGAGTCCATCTCCACCGACCGTTGGGTGTTGGACACCCTGGCCAATGGGCACTCGCTGGAATTCCAAAAGAAGTCCCCTTGCATTCCTCCCGTGGCCAGGAAGGAAAATCCCGTCCCTCAACTGCTGTTGGAGGTAAGGGCGATGCTCAAGAAAGGTGCCATCGAGCTCGTCCCCAGAAGGCTCCAGGGCTCCGGAGTGTACTCAAGGTACTTCCTCATCAGGAAGAAGACAGGCGGTTGGCGCCCCATCCTGGACCTGCACCGCTTAAACAAGTCCATCAAGGCACAGAAATTCAGGATGGTCACCCTCCAGCACGTGGTGGGACAGCTGGAGGAAGGCGACTTCCTATCGTCGCTGGACCTGGAGGATGCTTACTTCCACATCCTCATTCTAAGAAGGCACAGGAAGTTCCTCAGGTTCGTGGTTCAAGGACGCCACTACCAATTCAGAGCCCTACTGTTCGGATTAAAGTCGGCACCCAGGTTTTTCACCAAGTGCCTGGCACCAGTGGCGGCGCGGCTGCACCTGCAGGGGATCCACGTCTACCCCTACCTGGACGACTGGCTATTCCGGGCAAGGTCAAGGGAACTCGCCGTCGATCATACGGAGAGGACCGTCCGGTTGCTCACGGAGCTGGGGTTCTCCATCAACTACCCCAAATCCCACCTGGTTCTATCGCAAGTAGCACTGTTTTTGGGGCGAAGCTCGATACAGTGGAGCAATTGGCCTCCCCTTCAGAGGAGAGGACCAATACCATCCTGGGCAAGGTACGTCGACTGTTAGCCACAGACGTGGCCAGGGTGAGGTCCATAAAGTCCCTTCTCGGGATGATGTCCTCATGCATCTACCTTGTACCCCTTTGCAGACTTCGGATGCGTCCGCTGCAGGAGTTCCTCGACGCCCGCTGATTTCAGGCAGGGGGCTGCTTCGAGGACGGGATCCCCCTCGACGGGGAGTTCCGTCGGGCGATCCTATGGTGGGGCACCCGGGATCACCTCACGACGGGCACAGACTTTCAAACCCCGGCATTTCAGGAGACGGTGACCACGGACGCCTCTCTGGTGGGTTGGAGGGCCCACACCGGAGATCTCCATGCAAGAGGCCTTTGGCTCCCAGAGGAGAGGTCTCTTCACATCAACATCTTGGAGCTCCGTGCAGTGTTCTGGGCGCTCAAGTCGTTCCTCCCATCCCTCAAGGACAAAGTGGTCAGGATCTTCACCGACAACACCACCACGATGTTCTACATATGGAAGCAGGGGGGCACCAGATCCCCAGCCCTATCCAAGGAGGCCCAGGATATGTGGCACTGGGCCGTCGTCCAGGGGATGTTTCTGGTTCCCTTCCACCTGGCAGGAATAAAAAACACCATCGCCGACTCACTCAGCAGGGAGCTATGCTCGTGCCACGAGTGGGAACTGCGCCAGGATCAATTGGATCGACTCTTCCGACGATGGGGCAAACCCCAGATCGACTTGTTCGCGATGGCGAAGCCAAGTGCCAGAGGTTCGCCAGCAGGTTCCCCCAGCCGAGGAGCATGGGCGATGCTTTCTCGTTCCTTTGGGACGGCCTGTTTCTATACGCGTTCCCTCCATTGCCGTTGCTGCTCCGCCTCATCAACCAGCTCAAGAAGTCCAGGTGCAGGATGATCCTCGTCGCACCGGCGTGGCCGAGGCAGATCTGGTTCCCGGACCTTCTGGAATTGTCAACGTCCCCGCCAGTCAGGCTGCTGGCGGAAGCGGATCTTCTCTCCAGAGAAGGAGGCGCCATTCTACACCACGACCCACAGTCACTGAACTTGCAGGCCTGGCTCCTGCAGCACTAGAGTTTGGAGGGTACGATACCCCAGCTGATTGCAGAGAGGTTCTTGCAAAGGCCAGGGCGTCCTCAACTCTCAAGTGTTACGGTCATAAATGGAAGAGGTTCTCTGTCTGGTGCCGTGCACAGAAGATTAACCCTCTGTGGATTACGGCCCCTCAAGTGCTGCCGTACTTACTGTCGCTGGCCAAAGCGGGACTGGCTCACACCTCCATAAAAATACATCTGGCTGCCATCTCCAGATATACCAGGACTACTGGACGGGCGTCCTTGTGGTCTCATCGCCTGGTAAAGGAATTTATGAAGGGACTATTCCGATCATTCCCACCTGTGAAGGCCCCTGCCCCGGCGTGGGAACTTAATGTGGTGCTGACCAGGCTCATGGGGGGCCCCAATCGAGCCTATGCATTCGGCGCCTTTGAAGTTCCTGTCATGGAATACAGCGTTCCTCGTGGCTATCACCTCTGCACAACGAGTGGAAGAGATTCAGGCCCTATCTTGCAAGCCTCCATATTGACTTTTCATGACACGAGGGTGGTGCTGAGGATGCACCCCTCCTTCATGCCCAAGGTGCCGTCGGACTTCCACCTCAACGAGCCCTTGGTGTTACCAGTTTTCTTTCCGTCGTCTTCGACGCCGGCCGAGAGGACTTTGCACTCGCTGGGTGTAGCTAGAGCGCTGAAGTTCTACGTGGACCGCACGAAGAGTTTTCGGAAGACGTCACAACTGTTTGTGAACTTTGGGTCTGTGAATCAAGGGAAGGCTCTCTCGAAGACTTCCATTTCCAGATTGCTCTCCGGCTGCATTATGCATTGTCACCGGTTGGCAAACCGACCGCTGCCCAGCAGTCCGAGAGCCCAGAGCGATCGCTGCTACCACGGTGTTCCTGTCTGGTGTGCCCCTGCTGGACATCTGCAGGGCTGCTACGTGGAGGGCGACGCACACCTTCACAAGATTCTACTGCGTCGATCGGGACTCCAGGGAGGAGTCCAGGGTTGGCCAAGCAGTGCTGCGCAACCTGTTCGCTTAAGGTGAGCCTGGTGAGGAGGTAAGAGATGCTTAATGTTGAGTTGTTGTATTGCTTAATGTTGAGCCTGTTGCCACCTCCCGTGGTTGTGCATGTGTATACTGCTATGTATTATTTTAGTCCTGAGTATGTGAATCCTGCCAGACCCCATGCTGGAGAAGGAACAAGTTACTTACCTGTAACTGTTGTTCTCCAGCATGGGTCTGGCATGGATTCACATGCGAACGCTCCCACCTACCCCTCTGCGGCTCTTCACTTGGTCATACTGCCTCTTGGCGTGCTACCAAATCTGAGGATGGCTGCCAGGGACGGGGCTTAGGGAGAGGGCAGTCATTGGCTGGGGGCAGTAATCCCCCCAGAGATCAGTGATTGGTTACTACTAAGAAAGACAGATCAGAAACGAAACTGATACTGATTTTTTTTTTTTTTTTTTCTTTACCGAGGATTTCCAGCCTGACTACGGGGAATATTCATGAGCATGTGAATCCATGCCAGACCCATGCTGGAGAACAGTTACAGATAAGTAACTTGTTCCTTAACTAACCATCCTTCAGTTACTTTCTTGTATGTGTTTGCAGCGTAAATGTGTTGCTGTAAATCTGCTAAGAACTGCATGTTCGCGTAATTACAGATAATACGATAGCATTGTTTCCCTTTCTAATGTTACAACAAATGTAACCACAAACACAAAAGTGAAAGTATCCTTTGAAGTATATTCGAAAGTATTCTGCTGTGTTCTAGAGTAAACGTAGGATGTATTTAACCCCTTAACTGCCAATGGTTTTCCCTCGCAGTGCCAAGCCCTTTTTTGGTGATTTCAGTATGTCGCCATTCAGTCCCTTGTAACTTTTTTGTTACATGTGATATCTCGACAAGATTTTGCCCCTTTTCTTCCCACATGTAGGAGGTCATAACGCCACCAAGGAATCCTAGTTCGCTGTATGGGGGTGAGAGAAAATAACCAAAAAGGGAGCAACTTTTGTGTTTTTTCAGAAAATGCCAACAAAATAATGTACAAAGAAGCCTGTGGTTTTTTCCTTGTAAGAGCTAGGAACAAATGGTTTGCTGTTCTTGAAAGCTTGCAATATGGCTAATTCAGAACAGGTTGCGTGGAAACCAAAAAAACATTTTTATAAGGTTACCATCAGTTTTGGGAGTGGTAGGCGATGTTACCCTTTTTTTCCAATAGGGCATACGTGATTGGAATGGAAGAGGAGGGTAGGAAAGCTGAATGGGAAGACAGAAAGGCATACATTTCTGAAAAGTAGACACAATTCCTAGTTTAATAAGGGGTGATTTGCGCAGGTCAGACAACTATGTAGGTAAAATTCCCATAGTTTGGGGAAAAATTGGAAAAATGACAGAAAAAAGATATGTGCTGGACATGGTTGGACCTGTGAATATTGAAAAATGCAATGCCCTGCTGCATTCCCCGACTTTTCTAGTTAGGAAAGCACACATTTTTCGTAATGTTTCACAAAACAAGCAATACCACAAGCCAAAAAGGGAGCCATGGTACATAGGATTTTTATGCTGACAGCCTAAACAGATGTACTTAGCATGTGTAAATAAGGAGAAAAAATGTGGTGAGGAATGAAAAGCATACATTTTTTGAAAGAGCACAGGCAGACCTTTTGAAGGGTAGTTGACTTCTGCAGGTTACAAAAGCATACAGTGCCTAAAGCAGCGACTAAATGTAGGTTTCATTTGGGAAATCAAAGGGTTGTGTAACAACGTGCAGTAGCAAATGTGAGAAAACAACAACCGTCCTACCTTCCCACATTCTCACTGGTGTCCCGAGGAAATCGGTACGTCACATGTGGGGTGCACCTACCTGTACGCAAAGGGAAAAGGCGTAAACCACTGGTACCCAAAGTGTTTTGGGAGAACCGATTTTGCAGGAATTTACTCTTGTGCAACATCTACAGATTTGGGCCTGGGGTGTGGCAGCCACCAAGGAAAACCAGGAACCCCATGCATTTCTGAAAACACACCCATCGGAGTCCACAGTGGTCTGACCTGCACAAATCGCTGTAGAATTTATTACCCACAAGCCCTCGCAAAGTCTGAAATTTAGGGGAAAAAAACTCAATTTTCAGACGATTCCCACCTGGAAACCACGAACATGCTGCCGACAACGCAGGTCCTACCTTCCCGCGTTCCCACAGGTGTCCCGACGAAAAGGGTACCACACATGTGTGAATGCCCCTACCTGGGCGGAAAAGAACAAGTGTGGACCGTCCACAAGTCCAACGGCAGTTCCAGGGAGCCCCGGCAGGGTCCCCATCTGTTCTCCGTGGATACATTCTGTAATGCTGCCTAGCCAGAGCTCCAGGATGGTCAGGGTTGATGTCCCTGGCCTTGGGTGGCTGTCCCTCATGTGGGTTGACTGTCCACAAGTCCAGTGGTGGTTCCAGGGAGCCTCTGCAGGCTTCCCGTCCTTTCCCAGAGGGAAAAGGTGTAACGCAACCCAGCCACAGCTCAAGGATGGTCGGGGGGTGATGTTCCAAGCCTTGGGCACCCGTCTCTCATGTGGGTCGACAGGAGCTCTTGTCCCAACGACTGAGGCAAAGGAACCCATGATCTGTATCACTGCAACCAGACAGAAGCCAGCCGGACCACTCTTCTTCTAACCAAAGGTACTGTTCTGACTTGGGGTACTTACCTCAGTGTCTTTAGCTTTACTTTTCTCAGTTGAGACTTGCAGTAATAATAATAATTTAATAATAATAATAATTTAATAATAATTTAATAATTTAGCATTTATATAGCGCTACGAACCCTCAAGTATCTGAGGGGTTCGTAGCGCTATATAGCGCTACTTTGCTAGAGTTGATTTCAGCTCTATCCTTCACAAGTGACCCTATAGTGATTTTTCTTCAACAACCTCTAACTTTGCTGTCTAAGAAGTGCCTCAGCTCCAAAGACGGTGCTCCAATTGACTTTGGCTGTCCTAGCTGCATGCAGACTCTTCTTGACCATTTGACTTTGATACTTACTGTCCCTAATAGGTGATAACTTGGTTTATAACTATAATTGCTGGGAAAGGTTTTTATCTAGACTTCATTGGACGATGTAAGTGCTCACATGCTCTGAGAATCTGTTTAACCATTTTTCTTTCCTTAACCTTTTCTTTCTACAAACCTCAGAATCTACAAAGTGTGCTAGTGATATATAAATGCCATTATTGTCCTAGTTAGTGAAATCACCTCAGGGTGTAGGAAGTGTGTAAGAAGCATCTCCAAAGAGTATATACTAGCTTTGTGTGTATTCTGGAAAAGTATTTTAAAGTATATTTGATTGTTACATATATTGCCCTTTTTAAAGAATGCTTATTTAAAAACCACTGTTAACTAAATAAATAAATTATAAGCCTGACTGCTCAGTCACATTACCAACTTGTCTAGTACAGGCCTATACCAAAAGGTGGGTTACCTAATACCAAGAGGACAAGCGTTGTGTAGTCTCCCACAGGGTTACTACATCAATTCTTGCCTAACGCTCGTCCTTTCCCAGAGGGAGAATCTGTTACGCAGACCAGCCAGAGTTGCAGGATGGTTGGGGGTCTTGTCCCTGGCCTTGGGCACCCGTCTCCATGTGGGTTGACCATTCCCAAGTGCAGCGCCAGTCTCAGAGAGGCCCGGCAGGGTCCCCCTCACTTCCCGGAGGTAAATTCTGTATCACAGCCCAGCCAGAGCTCCAGGATGGTTGGGGGTGATGTCTATGGCCTTGGGCACCTGACTCCCATGTGGGACGACCATCCCCAAGCCCAGCCTGGAGCTCTGGCTGGCCTGCATTACAGCATTTCCCTCCTGGGAAGAATGAGGACCCTGCTGGGGCTCCCCTGAACTATCGCTGGACTTTGGGACGGTGGACCCACATGAGAGACAGGTGCCCAAAGCCGGAGACGTCACCTCCGACCATCCTGGAATTCCAGCTGGTCTGCATTACAGCTTTTCCCTCTGGGAAAGGAAGGGGACTCTGCCAGGGCGCCCTGGAACTGCTTCTGGGCTTGGGGATGGTCAACCCACATGGGCCACATGGGAGACAGCCGCCCAAGGCCAGGGATATCACCCCAGACCACCCTGGAGCACCCATGTAAGTCGACCGTCCCCAAGTACAGCAGCAGTTCCGGGGAGTCCCAGCAGGGTCCCCATTCCTCCCCGGAGGTAAAATCAGTAACACAGACCAGTCAGAGGTGCAGCCTGTGCTTGCGGATGGTCAACCCACATGGGAGACATGTGCCGAAGGCTGGAGACTTCACCTCCAACCATCCTGGAATTCCGGCTGGCCTGTGTTACAGCTTTTCCCTCCAGGGAAATGACAGGAACCCTGCCAGGGCGCCCTGGATCCGCTGCTGGGCTTGGGGACGGTCATCCCACATGGGAGACAGCCGCCTAAGGTCAGCGACATCACCTCCTACCATCCTGGAGTGCTGGCTGGGCTATGTTACAGAATTTCCCTCTGGGAAGGGATGGGGACCCTGCCAGGGCTCCCGGGGACAGCCACTGCACTTGGGGATGGTTGCCCCATATGGGAGACGGCCGCCCAAAGCCAGGGACATCACCCCCGACCATCTTGGAACTCTGGCTGGCCTGTGTTACAGCTTTTCCTCACCAGGGAGCCCCGGCAGTGTGCCAATACCTACCCGGAGGAAAAAGCTGTAACGCAGCCCAGCCTAAACTCGGGGACGGCTGAAGGTGATGTCCCCGAACTTCAGCATTTGTCTCCCATGTGGGTCTACGGTCTCCAAGCACAGCGGCAGTCCCAGGGAGCCCCGGCAGGGTCCCCATCCTTTCCCAGAGGGAGAAGCTGTAACATAGGCCAGCCAGAGCTCCAGAATAGTTGGGGGGGGGGGGTGATGTCCCTGGCCTTGGAAGACTCTCCCATGTGGGTCCACCATCCCCAAGTGCAGCAGCAGCCGCAGGGAGCCCTGGCAGGTGCTCCATCCCTTCCTGGAGGGAAATTCTATAATGCAGGCCAGGCCAGAGCTCCAGAATAGTCGGGCGGGGGAAGGGGGTGAGGGGAGGGTGATGTCCCTGGCCTTGGAAGACTCTCCCATGTGGGTCCACCATCCCCAAGTGCAGCAGCAGCCGCAGGGAGCCCCGGCAGGTTCCCCATCCCTTCACGGGGGGAAATTCTATAATGCAGGCCAGCCCAGAGCACCAGAATGGTTGGGGGTGCTGTCCCTGGCCGGCTGTCCCTCAAGTGGGTTGACGTCCACAAACCCAGCAGTGGTTCCAGGGAGCCTCGGCAAGGTCAGCGTCCTTTCTTAGAGGGAGAAGCTGTAACGCAATCCAGCCAGAGCTTCAGGATGATGGGGGTGATATCCCTGGCCTTGGGCAGCTGTCTCCCTTGTGGGTTGAACGTCCCCAAGCCCAGCAGAGTTTCCAGAGAGACCCGGCAGGGTCCCCATCCTTTCCCGGAGTGAGAAGCTCTAGCGCTGGCCAGCCAGAGCTCCAGGATGGTTGGGGGTCATGTCCTTTGCCTTTGGTGCCTGTCTTCCATGTGGTTTGACCGTCCCCAAGCCCAGGCTGGAGCTCTGGTTGGGCTGCGTTACAGCTATTCCCTCCGGGGAGGAATGGGGACCCTGCTGGGACTGCCGCTGCACTTGGGGATGGCTGCTCCACATGGGAGACAGACGCTTCCAGGGAAACACCAAAATTCTGCTGGCATAGGGGGCAATTTGTGGCCTGACCCTGCAATTGTTTCCAGCCCACCAAAATACCACCCCAGACTGCCCACTCCGCCGACACCCCCAAAAATCCAGCCCCAGTCTCACCCACCCCGCTGACAATGGGCCCAGACCATAGAATACAAAAAAACGACACGCATAATGTCGAAGCTCAACGCGTAAAGAAAACTGTAAACGAAACAAAAACATTCATTATCAGATTACACTACTATTCTGCCCCCAGGGAAGTCTAAATTACATGCCCCATCCCTTTGCGGTCGGGGGGGCACCCCCTTTTCCATTCCAAAGCTCCCTGGTGGTCTAGTGTGCCCTTCACCCCCACAACAACCCCACCAAATAAAAGCATGTTTTGTTTTGCCCCTTCCCTAGGGGCAGATGGGCACATTATTGTGCACATCTGCCCCCAACGTGGGCAAAACATACTACCCTATGCTTTAGGCGCCGGGAGCGGCCCCCTCATCGCCCCACTTCAAAACGGATCCCTGGTGGTCTAGTGGAATTGCTGGGCGCGAAACGAGTGATCCGCGCCCATCAGTACTTCAAGATAGGGGTAGTTGGAAAGTGGAGGGTCTCCCCTTTCCAACAAAACCTGCCTCGATCAAAACGGCATTGAAATGCCTGCGATTGAGGGAGGAACATGCCTTCCTTTTCACCGTCACAGCCAGAAATGGCTGCGGCAGTGAAATTTACTTTCAGTTTCACGTCAGTGCGCATTACGCACGCTGACGTGAAATTGAAGGAAATCCAG
This sequence comes from Ambystoma mexicanum, assembly GCF_040938575.1. NCBI lineage: Eukaryota > Metazoa > Chordata > Amphibia > Caudata > Ambystomatidae > Ambystoma > Ambystoma mexicanum. The sequence goes on from NC_090931.1 coordinate 837,354,206, forward strand.
CCCCCGGGCCGTGAAGAGGAACCTCCTCTTTGCATAGCCCAGGGGTTAGATTTCCAGTTTGTGCCATCACTGCTTTGCAGCGATCACACAAACACCAGTGCCAAAAAGGCCAAGTTATCTTGTCCTTGGCACTGCAAACATAGTACGTATGTATGTATGTATTTTAGTTTTGTATAGCGCCGGTACCCCGAAGGCATCAGGGCGCTTTGGACAAACAGAACACATAACATGACCTCACCCTAGCCTGAGCATTCGTTAAAGATACTCCTGATGAATACTTTCTAACTGAAGAAAGGAGGTCTAGGGACCTTCTTACTGAAAGATAAGTCTTAAGACGCTTCCTAAAGGCCAGATGATTTTCCTCAATTCTCAGGACCTCTGGTAGCGTGTTCCATATTTGAGGAGCCAAAACCACAAAAGCTCTGCCAAGCCCGATTTACGTCTGTATTTGAGAATGACCAGCAGGCCTGTACCCTCTGATCTCAGACTCCTCTGTGGCACATATGGAACTATACAGTTCTTTAAATACCCTGGGGCCTTACCATATAGGCACTTGTGTACGTGCGTGAGAGATTTAAATTTGATCCATTCTTCCACTTTTAGCCAATGAAGCGATCTTCTTTGGTTTGTTACATGGTCCCATCTTTTCATATTTTTGACCAGTCTGACCGTGTCATTTTGAATTACTTGGCATTTAGCTAGATCTTTCGCCGTAGCCCCTATCATCAAAGCATTCCCATAGTCCAGCCTTGACAGAATGATGGCTCTGGCTATTGTGGCCCGGTTCTTTTCATTCAGGAATGGTTTTACTGCTCTTATTAGCCTAAGGTAGTAAGTAGGCTGTATTTTTTAGGAGGTAGTTGGTCTGTGCCTCAGAATTGACCTCTGCGTTGACCATCATTCCCAGAGTTTTGACCTGTGCCGAGACCTTAATGATAGCGTCCTTAATCTGGAAAGACTTATATTCCCCTCCTAATTTGGATAGCTGCCGGTTTGAGCCGAATGTCATCAATTCAGTTTTTGCATCATTCAGATACATCCAATTGGCTTGCATCCACTCATCAATCAAGTCATATATTTTCCCCATTGCAGCACTATCAGCATCATGGTTTCCACTCAGCTCGAAAATGAGCTGTGTGTCGTCAGCGTAATTTGTAAAGAACACCCCCGCCTTGACCAGGATGCTGCACAGCGCCCGCATGTATATGTTGAAAAGCATGGGAGATAGACTTGCACCCTGAGGGACACCAAAGAGTATTGGGCATGGGTCCGAGAACATATTGCCCCAATGAATTCGTACCTGGCGGTCTGAAAGGAAAGATATCAGCCACTTTATTGCACTTTATCGTCCTTGGCACTTAAGTGGTTAAGGTGCTTCTGGTGAAAATATATAATTTTATACAAAATATAAGTGTAAGTGCTTTGATTTGCATGTCTAATAAGGTTCAGTGTACTTACCTACAGCTCATATCTTCCTCTTAAAATAAGCCTGACTGCGATTCTAAGAGTTGGAGATCTACAAACCACTGGGATAGCTTACTAAATTCTTACTACCAATAGGACTTAAGGAAAACTCTCCTAATAATAACACCAAGTGTGAAGAAGTAGATATCACCAAAAGATATATGCTCCTGATGAAGGTATCGGCCCGAAACGCATAGAGATCATGATTCTATTGTTTTGCTTATTAAAAGTGATGAGAGTCCAAATTGTGAAAAGTGTTATTAGGAATTGTTAATGTAAGAACTACATAGTATTGCATCATACAGATAATATAAGTGAATATTCTTAACTATACCTAAAAATGATTGACTGACTAGTTCAGTATGGATGATGTGCAGGGGACTGGAATGTCCAACACTAAAGGACACTTTGTTTATACCTGACTGTAACTAGCGCCCAGATGCCCAAGGGCTGGGGACGCTTATATAAATGCCTAAATAAATACATTTTAAGCATACTTGTTGTTTCTTGGGTCTTCCTCTCACGTCCTACGTGTGGGAGGTCCTGATTGAAGTTTTGTCTTTGCCGGGAACCCTTTGCGTTTCCTGCTTGGGCTCCAGTGTGTCTGTGAAGGCAGGAAGCGAGGGAGGAACCCAAAACTCCACAGCCCTTTGTCTTCCAGCTTGGCTGAAAGGAACCAGTTCCTTCTGGGGAGCTAGCTGTCCTGGTTGGACAGCCAGCTGCCCTGTTCTGGAAACTGCAGGTAGAGTTTGCAGAAGTTGTGCCTGGGTTCTTGATAAATAATCCGATACAGGAAGCTGCTTACAAGTCAACCACTGGAACCATATCTGAAGAGGAAGATGAAGAAAAGACGGCTGTAACGAATTCCAGCGACTGGAGAGCCTGCTGTGTAACTGGAACCTGTTTTAACCCTTCCTTCCAATCGGCCTGGGGGTCCCGAACACGACTCCTACCAAGAGGCTGGTGAGACCCACTAGTCTCAAGAAGATATGGATTTCGAGAAAGTCCATTCTCGCCGAAACTTTGGTGGGTCCTGCTGGACCTCCAGAGACACGATTCAAATCCCTGAAGTCCCCTCACTAGAGTGCAGGACCACGAGAGTGAAGTGAATCCGACCAGCGATATTTGTTCTTCATCAGGTACCTGTAAAATCTGCAGAGCCATTCGAAGCCTTGAAGAATCCATTGTTGGAAGCCTTTCCTGTCGCCAGTTCCCATCCACTGTGCGTTTCTTCAGTCACCAAATCAAGAATCCAAGGACCTGGTCCTATGCTGCTGCCTCGGGAAGACCACCATCTCCAAACTCTTCCTCTTAGCTGAGGTACTGTGTTGGCTTGGGTAATACTTACCTCAAGTCTTGTGTTGATCCTGTGTGGCTTAGTGGGTGATGTGTGTGTTTGGGTGTTTTCCCATACCGTTCACCCAGGCCTAACGTGTGTGTGTGTGTGTGTGTGTGTGTGTGTGTGTGTGTATATATGTATATATATATATATATATTTTTTTTTTTAAACATTTTTTTGTCAATGATTCAAAAATAGAACCTTTCCAAAATATCTGACAACATATAAACACAATTGGAAAATATTTCATAATTATTCAAACATCATCATACTTAAAGTTAGCAAAGTAATATTTTAACTAAATGTTACAGGCATGGGATCGCTAGACAGCATGATCTAATTCTTTTTCTGTATGTTTACAGACGTTAACTAAGGCAAAAAAATAGTGGCCTATCATTCCCATGCATCATTCTTGACCAAAGTGAATCAAGACAATCTTCGTACTGTATATTTACAAATTTCATCAACATATTAGTTCTCTTGGTTTTAAAATGAGGACAGTATAAAATCAGATGTTTCAGCGTCTCACTTGGTTCTTTACATAAGGGGAAACCACATTTTTCATTAATTGTAACATCTTTTACTTTATTCCAATATTTGGTCCTTTCACGAGTGTGGTATGGATTAAATTTAAACCACATGTAGGACTTAAAAAATTGCAAGGAAAGGATTCGATATAATTATATCTGGGTACTCGTTTTTTAGTATAAATTGAATATTCAGTGTACGTTTTATATTTCTGTATTTGATTAAGAGTTTTGCACCAATCAGTTTTTTCTTGGTGTATCCTGGTCTTAAACACAAGTCCTCTAGTGTAAGATTTAGTTTCATCAGAGTTGTGTGCATATCACGCTGATATAGGATAAGAGAGGGTGTGTTATTCAATTGGAGATTAGATTTTAAGTCACTGTCAATCGAGTTGGACGACGGAGAACACATTCTAGCATAGTTAGACAGTTATCTCCATTTCCTTCGCACAGCTACAGAAATTAGGCCCAGTTCATGTCTTATTATGCAATTAGGCACAGTCATCGGAAAATGCATTGCTGATTTCAACGGGGTACCTTGGAGACGATCCAAGAATGTGTTCATGTCGGAGAGACCGATGTCCAAGGAATACAATAGGACACTTTCAATCTTGAGAGTGAAGAAATCTATTAGGGGGACCAGAGAGAACTTGCAATATTTTTTCATAGATTATTTTTAATTGAGAGAGCAATGGCTGGCTCTTTAGATGCAATAATGAAGCCCAAGAATTGATCTAATTATTCTCAGAAATATGATGCCCCAAATGATTGTGTTTGTTATCAGTGGTATCCATGTTTCCAAAATTTTCCATTGATGGAGTTTGTTCTTGTTGTTCCTGAATCGCATTATAACGGCCTTTGTAGGATTCAGGGCCAAATGATGTGCTTTTTGCATACTTTTCTGGTATGATGGGTTCTAACACATTCTACTTAACTTGTGGGGTAGAGGGATTTACTCAATGTTAGCAGACTGATTCTCTGCTGCGTGTGTTTTGGAATCCTGACAAATAGTAAATATTGGCCAAGGATTTAGATACTGAGGTCCTTCTGCTAATCGCTAGGGCACCAGCCATTCTGCTTTCTTCAAGTAATGAGTTTCCGATGTAAAGAATCAGAATTTTAACAGACACAAACTTCTTATGCCTCAGCATGGTTAGCTGTTAGGACCTGACCTTAAAACATATCTGATTTGTGTAAAGTGTGTGGTCGTTTTTTTTCGATCCTCACCTTTCATGTCATTTAATTTGCAGGTAGGACTTGGCATAAAGCCTGGGACGACAGTCGAGTACCTTGCTCCATGGGCCTGTCAGATTGATATGGCTTTGGTGATGACCGTAGAGCCAGGCTTTGGAGGTCAGAAGTTCATGGAAGACATGATGCCAAAGGTAAGTCGGAAAAGATTTTTCCTTGACAAGCGCCACAATTGTACTCGGAAGTGGAGTCTGTCACCATCTATAGCTTCACTATGCAGTATGTATTGGTTTGGAGTTAGCACAGTTTTATGCAGAATACCTGTGGGTAGAATTACCCTCTTTCAGCTGTACTTTCATTCCAATCACATAATTGCGGTGGATGTAGCAGAGCCATACTGTTTTAGTTACTTACCTGTAATTGTATTTCAAATGGATTGTGTCCTCCCACATATTCCTCATCTATGATAATCGTATCTCCCAGCTTTGCTGCTTCGGAAATAAAAATTCAGCAGAGGGTGCTGTGCACGAAGTCAAGGCGTCGATGTCCCTCGGAGATCGGTGTTGCGTGTTGACGTCATTCGTACAAATAGCTTGTGCCGCGCCCGTTGCTTTCAGTTCTGTTTTTTCGAGCTTTGCTTCGAGACACGGTGCGCTTCATTTTTCTTCCTCAAGAGAAGAAAAATGTCGTCTTCATAGACTCATTCTACCTCGAAATCGGGTTTCAAAAAGTGTAAAGACTGTGAGGCAAAAATGTCTATCACAGATCCCCACCGAGTTTGCCTTTGGTGCTTGGGTCCCGACCGGCGACTGTGGCTCCTGCCAATCGGTGACAGAGATAGCTCTTCGCGAACGTAAAGGTAAGCTAGCGGTGGGTCGGGATGCTTCGAAGGGCTCTTCGAAGTGATAAAAAAAAATCGGAGAAATCTAAAGATTCTGCTCAACATAAAAACCAGAAGAGGTCTAGATCGAGGAGTCGATGTGAACATTCTTCGACTTCCTCCAAGAAATCAAGAGACGTCATAGGTCTCCCTCTTACTCCTCCACCGAGCTGGTTCAATGTCCGACCAAATCGGATTCCCCCTGAAAATGGGAGCCATTTCGAACAAAAATTATGCAAATCTTTGAGAACGCGGCTTCAACCCCCTCAAAAGAGCCTTGCAAGAGCATGAACCCGGTCGCTCTCCTGGACGACCCAGGCAGGTCAAAAGCTACCTTGGCAAGTAGCTAGTCGGAGAAACGACATTGTCGACCCAACGCCAAGGCGTCAAACTCTTCGACTCGAGAATCGAGTACATCTCTGACCTCGTCGAAGAGACAAAAAACGTCAATGACATCAACAATTACATCAACGCCATCAGCGCCGATCATCTCAACGCCAAAAACCTTGACGGTTACGGCGCCATCGGGTAAACCATTGGCGCTCTCGACGATTCCTCGAGGAAAAATTTAAAATGTATAAACCTGTACCTAGGTCTGACTTTTTTAGATCTATGCCCTCCATATTTTAGGAGGAAAGTGCCTCAGAAGGAGAAGTTTCTCTTCGGGGAGTCGGGTATGGCTCTGCAGATGTGCCTGAAGAATTCATTGACCCTGAGTCAAAGTTAAACGATCTCTGCGACTCCTGCCACTCTGCCAGTGGCATTGATAACGTCTCGAGAGTTGGAGTTTACTAAACCTGACCCTACGGATCACGCTGATTTGGGTACAGAAACCTCATGAATAGGGTGACTGATTACATGGGGTGGAGTAGGGCCTTGCCAACCTTCGAGCAAGACGATATGACCAATATTCTGGATTAGGGGCAGCAAAAAGAGCCAGTACTACCTTTCCACAGGGCTTGCAGAGAAAGGTAGAGGCAAATTGGGAAACACCTGAATGTAGCTCTGCTATAGATAGAAACCTCACTAGAAAATACAGACCATAGTCTACTGACCCCGATTACCTCGGGAAACACCCCACACCTGAAAGTTTGGTGATCCGAGTTGCGACTGCTTCCAGACTGTCAGCTTATCCCTCTATCCCACCTGATAGAGAAGATAAGAAGGTGGACGCTTGGGCCCGCAAGATCTTTACCTCGGGCAGTATGGCTCTAAAATCCACAAACGTCACCTGTACCCTGGCCAGGTTTACACATACCCTGTGGGACTGCATTAAAGGGGCGGCTGAACATATTCCAGAAGGCGAGGGAAGGTTTTCTGAATATTGCAAAAGACGGCAAGGAGGCGATGGGAGAATGCCTCCGATCAGGGTTGGATACGGTTGACAGTGTCAGCAGATCCATGGCTGCGAGCACAGTACTACGCAGATTTGCACCGGACGTGCAGGCCAAACTTAACATATCTTTCGACGGTTTGAGGTTGTTCGGCAGCAAGGCAGATGACAGTTTGGAGAAGCTGCAGGGAGGCAGCTAAGTCCCTTAGCGCCTCTATTCGACAACCTCAACACCTCTAATCGGGGTCATCTTCCTGGAGAGGTCGTTCTTTTCGATACTACTCCTCATTTGGTAGCGGGAAAGGACAAGCCGTACAGAAAGGACAGAGAAAGCTTCCTCGAGGAAGAGGTGCAAAATCAGCCCAGCAGCGGCATCTTTACCCTCAGCCACTCCTACACCACTTTGAGGCCTTAACCCACAAAACCCCGGTGGGAGGCAGGATTTCTCCACATCTGAAGATAAGGCTGGGCATTACTTCAGATGCTTGTGCACTGGAAACAGTAGACCAAGGTTACTGCCTTCCATTTATAAAAAGGCCTCGAGATCATCCACCGGGAGCCAGCTCTGCCAAAATTCCAAACTCATTCCTCGTGCAGGAAATATTAACCCTGCTAGAGAATGGTGCAATAGAACATGTACCTGTAACGGAGAGGAACAATGGCTGGTACTCCCCATACTTTCTCATCCCCAAGAAAGATGGAGGACTGAGACCCATCTTGGACTTAAGAAATTTGAACAAATTCCTCAGGAAGGACAAGTTCAAGATGGTTACCCTTTCTCAGATCCTTCAGGCTCTTCAACTCCAAGACGGTTTGGTGTCATTGGACCTTCAGGATGCTTACTTTCATGTGCCAATCCATCTCAAACACAGAAAGTACCTGAGGTTTGTGGTTGGCGGTTCTCACTATCAGTTTTGAGTTCTGCCATTCAGGCTCACCTCCGCCCCGACGGTTTTCACCATACTGATGGCGGTAGTGGCAGTGAGTCTCAGGAGAGGGGGGGATTCATGTCTACCCCTACCTGGACAATTGGTTAATCGGGGCTTGTTTAACCGAACAGGCCCAGGAACACCTGAAGATCACCCGCCACTTCCTCCACAGGCTGGGCTTCTCCCTCAATTACAAGAAGTCCAATATGATACCGTCTCAAAAGCTTAAATTCATCGGAACGCTCTTGGACACTTCCTCGGGGAAAGCCTCGCCACCCGAAATGAGAGCTCAGCACATTCTGCAGATGGTAACACGATTCCAGAATGCCCAGAGTCTACCGGCCTACGATTTTTTGAGGTTGCTCAGTCTCATGGCATCCTGTGTTTTTCTGGTGCCGGAGGCAAGACTGAGGATGAGGTCCCTTCAATGGGCCCTCAGAACTCAGTGGTCCCAGTTTTCGGGGAGTATGTTAGACCTTGTGGAAGTTCCAAGCAGAGTGGCTCAGGACCTTGTATGGTGGACTTGCAAAGACAATATCCCCAAGGGAGACTGTTTTTGGCAACCATGGCCAGAGATAACGGTAGTGATGGATTCCTCACTTACAGGGTGGGGAGCCCACGCCAACAATCTGCCAGTCAGGAGTCGTTGGTCTCCATCAGAGTCCAAACTACATATCAGCCTGTTGGAGCTGAGGGCTATCAGACTAGCGCTGATGGCCTTTATGCCCACGGTATGGGGAAAACATTTCTTGATAATCCGGACAACACAGTGGCCATGTACTACCTCAACAAGAGAGGAGGAGTAGGGTCACTACCTCTGTGCAGAGAGGCAATGCAGCTCTGGTTCTGGGCAATACAAGAAGGAATCTCTCTATCGGCAGCTCACCTAGCCGGAGAGAAGAACACGACGGTGGACGCTCTGAGCAGGCAGAGCACAGTCTCCCACGAGTGGGAACTAGCTCAGGAAGTCCTTCAAGAGATCTTCGCCCTTTGGGGAACCCCTTAAATGGATCTGTTCGCGACCGATACCAACCTGAAGTGCGAGCAGCATTGCTCAAGGGAATTTCCCCCAAGAGGAGCTTTAGGGGACGCGTTTGCGGTGGACTGGGAATTTCCACTTCTGTAGGCGTTCCCTCCTGTCCCCGTGATTCTTCATGTAATCAGGAGGTTGAGAAAGTTCGGGAAAACCATGATTCTAATTGCCACGGATTGGGCCAGGAGAATGTGGTACCCGGACCTTCTGGACATGTCCATCTGCCCTCCAATACGTCTTCCACAAAGAGAGGATCTTCTCTCACAAGAGGAAGGTCAGGTTCCCCATCCAGAGGTGAAAACACTCAGCCTTCACGTATGGTTTCTGAGAGGCTCCCGGGCGACGTAATGGAGATTTTGCTTTCGGCCAGAAGGCCAGCAACTAAATCTTTGTACTGGTGTCGTTGGAATAAATTCAGTAACTAGTGCAAACACAAGCATGTGGACCCTTTTCAGTGTGGCACTCCCATAGTGCTCTCTATCCTGCTACATCTAGCCAATCTAGGGGCTCCAGATTGGAACAATAAAGGGATATTTGGCCACACTTTCGATCTTCAAGCGCTCCTCTGAGGAGGTCTCGTATTTCAAGATTCTTTTAGTCATACAGTTTCTAAAAGGGCTCACTAATGTGTTCCCACCAATACTATTTCATGTCCCGGCCTGGGATTTAAATCTTGTTTTAAAATGTCTAATGGGTATACCTTTCGAGCCTTTACATTCCTGCCCATTAAGGCTCTTAACATTGAAAACTGCCCTTCTTGTAGTGCTAACATCAGCCCGCAGGTTAAGTGAGTTGCAGGCTCTTTCAAATAAACCACCTTATACTACTTTTCATAAATCAAGTTAATCCTTAAAGTTAAACCATCCTTCTTGCCGAAAGTAGTTTCTGACTTTCACCTGTCGTAAAAAATAATACTTCCAACTTTTTTACCCTCCCCCTCATTTGGATAAAGGGGAGGAGAGACTGCACAGACTCGACCCTAAGAAAGCTCTGAGTTTTTATATTACGAGAATGTCAAGATTACATCAAGACGACCAGCTCTTTGTTGGTTTTACTGGTCCCAAATTGGGATTAGCAGTCACGAAACTAACTATATCCTGTTGGATTACTCTAGCCATTATGGAGTGTTACAGACTGGTGGGGAAAGATAAGCCGGAAGGACTTGGAGCTCATTGCACGAGGGGCATCTCTACTTCCGCAGCTCTTCTGAGGGGAGTCCCAGTGGCCGACATCTGTTCAGCCGCAACCTGGACTTCAATTCACACATTTGTTAAGCATTACTGGTTAGGTACTTCATCCTCCCAAGAGGATTTATTCGCAAAAGCAGTACTTCATTCTGTACATGAAAAAAGTTAAATAGTACTCCCACCTCCAAAATTCTTACTGCTTTGGGAGTCTATCATAGATGAGGAATATGTGGGAGGACACAATCCATTCGAAGAACAAGTTACTTACCAACTATGTACTTTCGACTGGATGTTCCTCCCACGTATTCCTTATCGCCCCACCCATCCTACTCCGCTATATAATTTACGAGTTTGCTTGTTGCGTTTGCAAAGAGCTTTCCGTCTGGAGCACGCCTATCTGGTTCCTCTACTTAATCGAAAAAACAGAACTGAAACCAACGGGCGCGGCACAAGCTCTTTGTACCTTGAGTGACATTGACGCGCTACAGCGACCTCCGAGGGAACTCACCGCCTCAACCTCGTGCACAGCGCCCTCTGCCGACTTTTTTTTTTTTTTTCTCCAAAGCAGCAAAGCTGGGAGATAAGATTATCATAGATGAGGAATATGTGGGAGGAACATCCAGTCGAAAGAATGTTTCAGTTGGTAAGTAAATTGTTCTTCTCCAGCATTGGTATCTTTCATAGATTTGCTTGAATATTCCCCGTCATCACACTGGGAATCCGCGCTACTTTTAAAAATATATATGTATATAAACTTTTCCCCTAGAAAAAGCATTACTGTTTGCCCATTATGACTGTACAGGCACTCACTTATGTAGTCCTTCCACCTCATTTCGGTCCCTTTTGACCCTAACCAATAAAGTGGCAGGGCTTAAGGTCCACACCAGGCAACCATCTTCAGATTCTGAGCCCTGATAAGGACTGCTATAATGACTGCCTGCCTAAGGAGCAGCCTCAACGGGGACGAAGGCGGGCGCATGTGAATCTATGAAAGATAATGCTGGAGAAATAAGAGTTACAGGTAAGTAACTAGATTTCTCCAGCATTGGATTGTTCATAGATTTGCATGCTTGAATAGAATACCAAGCAGTGAAAGTATGCCACCTACTTCACTGAAGCAGACATAGGTCAATAATAGTACCCACATAGAGTACCCTGTACCCATTATGCATGCTTGAAACATAGGAACGAGGGAAAGAACAATAGCTGCTCCTACCTCACGCAACCATATGTCGTAGGACTGCTTGTCCTACATTTGGCTCCCTTTCAGAGTTTTCTTTTAGAGAGCGTACTTGGCGAACCTATGGAGCGTGCTCCAGGTAGCCGCCCTGCATATTTCCTACATGGCTTACTCCTGCCATGAGAGCTGTTGCAGAGTCCATCCCTCTGGTTGAATAGACAGTAGCTGGATGGGTAAGTGGGTTGCCTTTGATTTTGGGGCAATTTGAGTACTTGCGATAGATCTAGCACATCAAAGGCGCATCCCGCAATGGAGGCATAATTGCCGAAGACAGTTCGAAGTACGATGTGTTAAGACCTAGTGTTTTAATAAGACTGTAAACAGAGGATCCGTAGATAAGACTTGTAGTACTCTGATCCATCTGTTGACCTGATCGCCACTAAAACAGCGACCTTATCAGAGAGGAAAAAAGATTGCATTTGTGGATGGGCTCGTAAGAAGGAGCCGTTTCAGTCATGAAAACTGTATTGAAACTCCAGCTTGGAGTCAGTGCTGGCACTGGTGGGAAGGTCGTTGGCAAGCCCTTCCTGAACTGCAGGGTTGGCGGCAGAGGATGTAACTATGGGACCTCTTAAGTAAGGCGTGATATCAGAGAGGTGAACCTTGACAGAATCCTGTGATCGGACCGCTGCAGCCAAGTGAATCGGGTTGGGCAGCAATTCGCTTACTGCGGCTGACCATGGGTCAAGCTGTTGTGTCCGACCCCAGGTTGTAAACCATTCTCCTTTCTTTGCATGTGGCATGCGTGGGGGCACCCTGGATGCTCCAACAATATCCATTTGGCAAGGTTAGGTTGGTGTGTCTTGGTAGTTTAACAACCAAGACCTTAGAGAGAGAACACAATGCAGGGTATGGCAAAGTGTTCGCTTGTTCTGTTGCAATAGTAGCGATTGGTGCGCTCTGATATGGATGGGGGAGGGACTCGCCATGTGTAGGAGAATTGGATACCAGACCTGCCATACCAGTGCTATTAAAATCATCCTGCAGGGTTGTTTTCTTATTCGCCTCAGTACCCTGGCTCACCAGATTATTGTCTGGAAGGCATCTGGGGACTCTCTTGTCCATGCTAGGGAGAAGGCAACCCCAGTGTGTCTTCTTCTGGGACCTGGATCCGAAGAGAGGGCATTCACTATTGTGCCTGGTAGCAAAGAGATTGTTGTGGGGGCGACCACATCCTTTGAAAATTGATTGCACTTGCACCTATACGAGTTCCTATTTGTGGGACGTGGAGAAAGTCCATGCTCAGTTGATCTGCCAGAATGTTGCTGTGTCCCTGCAGACCCCAGTGCCGATGTGTTACCTTCTTGCTTGTTGGTGTCATGCATTGAGGTTGTGTTGCCTATCTGTACGGTGACCACCTGTTCTATGAGAACTGGTTAGAAGGGTTTCAGCACCCATCGAATGGTTCTGAGTTCAAGGATGTTGATGAGCAATTCCGACTCTTGCATGGACCATGTGCCCTTGGCTTGCAAGTGTCCGAGATGAGCTCCCCATCCTGGCTGGGACGGATCCGTCTTGAGAAGAAGCGTGTAAGTGGGGCCTGAAAAAAGGCATGGCTTGCTTTAGGCTTTTTCTCCACCTGCTACCTGTGTAGAGCTTGGTGGAAAGGTTGTGACCGGTGCGCAATGTCGTCCCATGAGCCCGATGCTTAATTTCATTGTCTGTTGAGTTGTTCCTGGATTGGTCTCACGTTCAACCTGCAGGCAGGAGCCAGCAATATACATGATGACAACCTGCCCAGCAGGGACTTGTAGTGACGCACTGTGCTCATGTTTGTTTTTACGAGCCCATTGACCAGCTGTGAAAGCTGTTATTCAGGTCTGACTTGCGGAATGTGGGTATCTGGTTCTGCCCTAGGAAAAGGGTGTTCTACGCCAGCATAACTACTGATGGTTTGTGATTGATGGAGAAAAACTAGATTTGTGATGGTCTCTTTTGTTTGATGGACCACTTTAGTTGTCCGTACCTTTGAGTTAGCTTTGAGCCAATTGTGAAGGTATGGAAAGACTTGTACACCTGCTCTTGTTAGGTGCGCTGCTACCGGGGCGAGACATTTGTTGATAAACCTTTGGAGTGACCCTAGGCCAAAGCACCCGGAACCGATAATGCTTGTCCCCTACTGTAAGAGCTAGTGCGGTGGATGAATGGGTATGTAGAAAATATGCATCTTCTAGGTGGATTGTAGCTAGAAGATAGACCTTCTGGAGCCAAGGAAGGCCCTGTTGGGGTGTGTTCATTTTGAACCTTACGTGCCTTACCTATATGATGAAATGGCACCAGTTTAGAAGTGGGTGCCACTGTTGGTCCTTTTTCTTTACTAGAACAAAGGTGTGAATAGAATCCCGTGCCTCCATGATTATGAAGATTTGCCTTTATATTGGCCGATTATAGCAATTTGTCCACCTCTAGTTTGAGCTGGGCCACGTGTCATGTATTGCGTGCACGTGGAGCTAGGGCTGGCGGCTGTGTGAGAAACTCGATGATGTGTCCTTCGTTTATTATTTGTAGCACCTACTTGTCATTGGTGCAGGGGGTGGCTGATCCGCCCTCCTACCGGGTTGTGATGTGGCGGGGGATGGTGCTTCCCGTCCAATTTGTTTGGATAACTGGGCCCTTGTCTGGGCCGCCCCACTCCTGCCTTTCTGCGTTGTGTATCTGGAGGACGGCTGGTATCTGTCAGGAGGTCGATTTGTTGACTTAGCCCTTTGCGTGGAATATGGCTTGTTGTTCGATCGAAACTTCCCTGATCCCTCACGAAAAGTATGCTTTTCTTTGTCGTTGTCTCTCAGTGAACTGATAGCTCTGTTTGCACCAGTATCTGATTTAATGCACTTCAGGTGATCATTAACCTTTTTGCCAAAGGAGTCTTGGCCTTTGAATGGCATATTGAGGATCTGCGCCTGCACTTCAAGTCTGAAGTTGGTCGCATTCATGCATGATTTGCCCCTGAGGACCACTCCATGAGCCATCTGCTTAACCCTGCTTTGCAGTAAAGCGCTTTCTGATGCTTGTTAATCTGCTTAGAATCACATGCTGTGCATATGGTCCGACATCCAGTGGTAACTGCGGAGTATTGCATCTTGTCTTTCGGGGACTGAAAGGGGACGTCGGCATAGGCGTGTCTGTAACAGTATCCCTATCGTGACGTGTGTAGTACCCAAAATCCTTCACGCGCCGAGGTCCCTCGGATTGTTTTTTTCCGCCCAGATAACTGGTCGCCCTATAGCGGAGCTCTTACTAGAGACATTGTTTATCTTTACCGAATTGTCCGTTTATTCCCCGTTAAGTCACTTCGCCAATAACATCTTCGACGAAGACTATGGGGGAACCGTCTACGGCTGTGGATTTCGGCGCCTAAGGTCCAGCGGCGGCGGCCGGATTGTCTGTACAGAGAGTGGGGTCGGTGTGGCCATATTCTTTAGTATGTCTTTTCTCCTTTCCCCTCTTTTCCCTTTCGGTCTGGTCATCCTTCCCCTTTGCTATGGGAAGGACACCTTTTAGATTCTGCCCCAAGTGTAGGGTCAGATATCCTTGGAAGGACGAACACAGGGTGTGTAACGCCTGTCTCCCGCAAGAGCACGACGAGAAGCGGTGTGTGGCGTGCAAACTCCTTCGGCCTAAGACCCTTAAGGAGCGCTGTGTAAAGCGGTGGGCCGCGTACGGTATGTCACACATGCAGTCCCCCGCCGCCACACCAGCCGAAAGTGACGGGGGTACTTCGGATGACCAAGCGTCCAACGTGGATGTTATAGACCTTGAGGCGGACACTTCTAGGTCCGCCACGCCCGTCTCCGAACCTTACAGGCTCGACTCTGGTCTTGCTACAGGGACTACACCCAGCGACAGGGGCATACAAGCGCATTGCATTAAGCACACAACCCCTACGCCAATTTTGACGCCTTTGTCGAAAAAGGCAAAAGCGCCAGCGGGGCCGCCGAAGTCTTCGCCGGTTCCCTCGGATCGCTCTGATCCAAAGCCTTCCCCGCATCCGCAGCAGCGTATTGCGAATGGGCAATCAAAACAAGCCAAGGGCGCTACTCCAAAACCCACACGCGTCGAAAGTCGGGAGCCCGACGCTTCGACGATTTCCAAGGCCTCAGTAGGCCCGAAAACTACGGCTAGGCCCCTACCAGGAAAAACGACTGCTAGGCCTGATAGTGCCGTGGATGGTTTTCCTACTGCCGGCAAATCATCGGAGCCTTTGTCTCACGACGATTCGGTGACTATCCAAAGTAGCATCAGAAGAATCGCAGCGGCGGTGGGCCTTACTCCGGTTCCGCCTAAGGTTATGGGCCAGGCCGCGGAAAAGGTTTCGGCGGACTGGGTTCCCGATTCCGATGAGGCTTACGTAGATAGTCGAGAGCCTCTCTCCGACTACCTTAGAGGGTCCCTTCGACGTCAAAGCGCGGAGAACGTAGTTTCTCCTCGCGTAGGCCCATTTGGGTCCTCTAAATGGACTACAGAAAAATTTGAGGCTTGTATGGATCGGCTGGAGCAGATTATCAGTTCTTCTGATCATCCTCCCCCGAAAAGGGTTCGGGTAGATCCTAACCCCCAAATTCAAGTAGATCAGTCTCATGTTTTCCAACAAGAGGATGTGGTCCATATGGACACTTAGAGACCTCTATAATGAAGAAGCTTCTTTTCTCAAACTATGAGGAAGATCAACAGGATACGACAGACAACTGGGAGGAAACCAAGCAGGAAGTTCAAGACCCTTGGACACAACAAGATCAGGAAACTGATATTTTGTGCCTAGACTCTCCTCCGTCCACCCCGGCTCGGCAGTCCTCCCCTGTGGATGACCAAATGGCTTTCAACTCCATGTTGAAAAAAGCAGCAGAATTCTTCAAAATTGCCACTCAAGAGGCGGTACCTGAGCAGGATTTCGTTGAGGATATTAAGGAAAAACCTCTGGAGAGTCAATCCATCCCCCTCCTTAACTCTGTTAAGAGACGGGTAGCTCCCTCATTGGTCACACCTGCTCAGACACGGGCAGTGAACCCGAGAGTCGAAAAATTTTTTTCGGTCTTCTCCTACCGACCCTCTGTATATCAAAGGGCACGCCATCCCAGACACACTGGTAGTGACTACCACTCGAAAGAGGGCAGGGGTACCCCTTGCCACGGGAGAATCACCACCGGACAAGGAGTCTAAAAGGTAATATGCCCTGGGCAAACGTGTCACATCAGCAGCTGCATACACCATTCGAGTTGCTAATAATACTACGTTATTAGCAAGCTATGCTGATGCCCAATGGAACTTACTCCAAGAAGGCCTCCAGGAGGTTCCTGAACCCGCCAGAACAAAGCTTCTTGCCATTGTTTCGGAGGGAAGACTGGATAACGAGAATGTGGTGAACACCCTGGACACTGCAGAAACAGTAGGCCGGTCTCTTGCACAAGGTACTCTTCTGAAAAGACACGCATGGCTGCATACATCAGGCTTCAGACCTGAGACTCAGGTCTCCCTCATTAATAAACCCATTGAGGAGACTAGCCTCTTCGGGAAAGCAGTGGATGAAGCGTTGGAGACGGCCAAGAAGGAGCACAAGACTATAAGGTCTTAACACCAGATTACACAGAAACCCTCCTCCCAGAGGGGTAATAATTCTCGGCAGTCCTTTCGAGGACAAGGCCGTGCTGGTCAGAACAACTATGGCACGGGTAACTTCAACACAAATCAAGCATCTGGAAGCCCTACTTACTACCCCTCAAGGGGTCAGAAACGCGGCAAAGGTAGAGGCAGAGGCCCCAATCCCAGAGGAGCCACAGCCTCTGGTCAGAAATGACCACCAAGTCCAGGTCCCCTCCCATGTCTCCCCGGTCAGGGGGCGATTAACATCTTTCCTCAAGGCACGGGAGTGGATAACTTCCGACCAGTGGGTCTTAAAGACGGTCGCCCACAGTTATGGCGTGGAATTCGCCTGACCTCCATAGTTCAGACCGCCGCGCTCACGGCGCCTTTCACCGGACCATCTGGAGATCCTGATTCAAGAGGTGGAAGCATTGCTGGGAAAGGACGCCATAGAAGCCGTCCCTATTCTTCAGGTAAACAAGGGTATTTATTCAGTGTACTTCCTTGTACCCAAAAAGGATCTCACCATGCGTCCTGTTCTAGATCTGCGACCAGCGAACAAGTTTATAAAACCCCAGAAGTTTCGCATGGTAACACTACAGGAGGTG
Organism: Ambystoma mexicanum; assembly: GCF_040938575.1. Taxonomy (NCBI): domain Eukaryota; kingdom Metazoa; phylum Chordata; class Amphibia; order Caudata; family Ambystomatidae; genus Ambystoma; species Ambystoma mexicanum. The sequence goes on from NC_090931.1 coordinate 837,371,514, forward strand.
ATCCCATTGCTGAAACAGGGGGACTTCATGGCAACATTGGACATGAAAGATGCATACTTTCATATTTCAATGTTGCCAGCGCACAGAAAATATCTATGATTCATGATCCAGGACAAACACTACCAATTCAAGGTACTCCCCTTCGGCATCGCCTCGGCGCCAAGGGTGTTTACCAAAGTACTGGCAGTGGCAGCAGCACACCTGCGCAGACTATCAGTCCCAGTTTACCCTTACCTCGACGACTGGCTCATTACGGGGGACTCGTTCGACGCTTGTTTTTCGGACACCCAAAAAACAGTAGATTTCCTCTTCAGCCTGGGTTTTTCAATCAACGAAAAGAAATCCAGCTTAGTCCCCAGCCAAGTAAAACAATTTCTGGGAGCGCTAATTTGGACGGAAGACGGCCTTGTCTTCCCCTCCAGCGAGAGGGTTCAGAATGTGCTCTCTCAGATTCCTCAATATTTAGCCAGTCGGGAGGTGACGGTACGCAAGGCCATGCGTTTGCTAGGGATGATGGCGTCATGTATATACTTGGTTCCCCACGCGCAGCTGCGCATGCGTCCCATGCAAGAGTGGCTCAACAGGGTTCCATGTAATAATGTCGCCACAAAAATATCGCCATACAAAAATATCGCCGAAAAATTGTCGTTTTTTGTGGCAACATTATTGCATGGAACATGCGGGGGACACCCCCACAACCCCCACATTTTTTATTTTTATTTTTAAAAAAAATGTTTTTGCCCCTATCGTCACATATATGGTCACCCAAATATCGCCACGACATTTTCGCTGCAATGTTATTTACGGCGACCATATATGTGGCGATATTAATACCTGATACCCTCAACAGCCATTGGTGTCAGGCCAGCGGACAATGGGAAGATCTGTTAGTTGTCTCACCAGCCCTCGTTCTCTCTCTGCAGTGGTGGTCAAGAGAAAACCTCTTGAAGGGGAAGACCTTCACCACCCCTGCAGTGGAAGCCACTCTCACGACAGACGCATCTCTCACGGGGTCGCGGGCTCACCTGCTTCAGCAGACAGCACACTGAGTGTGGTCCCCTCAAGTAGCATCCAACCATATAAACCTACTGGAGCTGCTAGCGGTGTTCAAGAGCATTTAAAGCCTTTCAGGGGCAACTGCAAGGGAAGACAGTGCTGATCCTAACCAACAGCACTACAGCAATATATTACCTGAACAAGCAGGGGGGGCACTCACTTTCCAGGGGTATCATAGCTGTCTCAAAACATTTGGATATGGGCTCTCAAACACAAGATGTTTTTGTTGTCCCAACATGTTCCAGGGGAACTCAATATTCTGGCAGACGTACTCGGCAGAGATTTTCCGTTGCCAGAAGAATACGAATGGCGACTGCACGAAGACATTGTGTCCAACGTCTTCGCAGAATGGGGTTTCCCAGAGATCGACCTGTTCGCTACTCAGGAGAACGCCCAATGCCAAGACTACGCCTCCAGGTACCCCCAGAACCAATCCAAGGGGAACGGTCTCTGGATAACTTGGTCGGGGAAATTTGTCTACGCTTTTCCTCCGACTCGCCTTCTCAACAAGATGGTGCACAAGATGCACCAGGAACCAGTTACCATGATACTGGTGGCCCCCATGTGGGCCCGCCAACCCTGGTTCACTCACCTGATGGAAATGTCCCTCTCCCCACCAGTCAAGCTGCCCTGCCCGTATAACATGTTCTCAGGACAGGGGGGAGACCCTACACCCATGCCCACAAACTCTGAACTTTGCAGCCTGGCTCCTGAGATCATAGAGCTTGGACACCTGCAACTCCCTCAGAGATGCATGGACATACTCAGCGAAGCGAGAAAACCTAATACACGTTATTGCTATGCCAGCAAATGGAAACGTTTTTTCATCTGGTGCAATTCCAAGGGCGTCAATCCCATCGATTGCTCACCCTCACACATTGTGTTGTATCTAACCCACCTGTTGGACTCTGGGTTAGTCTTCAATTCCCTAAAGGTTCATCTGGATACTCTTGTCAGCCTACACCACATCACAACAAAATGTATTGTGGTGGAAAATACCAGTAATTAAAGCCTTTATGGAAGGGGTTAAGAGGATTTATCCTCCCATCTCTCACCCAGCCCCTGGATGGGATCTGAATGTGGTTTTGACCAGGCTCATGGGAGCTCCCTTCGAGCCTATGCATAAAGCAAGTCTGAAAGACCTGATTTATAAGACAGCCTTCCTAGTGGCTATCACTTCTATCAGAAGGGTTGGCGAACTACAGGCTCTTTCTGTTTTAGACCCCTTTGTTACAGTCCACAAAGATAAGGTTCTCATTTCGAAGTTCCATGTGAACCAGTCAATCGAACTACCCACTTTCTTCCAGAACCCTACTAACATGGCCGAAAGAAGCCTTCACACACTAGACATGCGCAGGGCAGTCATGTTTTACCTGGAAAGAACTTAACCACTAAGAAAGACTAAACAATTCTTAGTTTCAGTGGCAGCTGGTAGAGAAGAGGATCCTGTCTCTAAATCGGCTATCTCAAGGTGGATTGTCAAATGCATCACACTAGGTTACACTCTTGCTAAGAGAGAACTGCCCTTCAAGCCTAGAGCACACTCTACTCGAGACACTGGGGCATCCATAGCATTCATTGCAAATGTTCCTCTTGAGTCCATTTGCAACCTGGAGTTCTGTACGCACCTTTACAAAACACTATTGCCTAGACACTCATTCTAGGTCTGATTCTCAGGTGGGACAAGCAGTACTAAGACATCTTTTCTCTGCTGTTCCTTCTCACAACCCACGTCCTACTCCGGGTAGTGCTCGCTAGTCTATGCACAGCATGTGATTCTAAGCAGATTAACAAGCATCAGAAGACCTGCATTACTCACCGTAATAGCATTTCTGATGATTGGATCTGCTTAGATTCACATGCGCCCTCCCTACCTCCCCGCTCGGGGTGGAAGGAACATAGACGTCTTACTACTTTCTCTCTTTATGTACTCACTCACTATAGCCTTGGGCTCCCTCATGGCAGAAAAAATACAATCAGAGGGACCTCTGCGCTTGAGGGATTTTGGGTACTACACACGTCACGATAGGGATAGTGTTACAGACACGCCTATGCCGACGTCCCCTTTCGGTCCCCGAAAGACAAGATGCAATACTCCGCGGTTACCACTGGATGTCGGACCATATGCACAGCATGTGAATCTAAGCAGATACAATCATCAGAAATGCTATTACGGTGAGTAATGCATGTCATATAAAAACAATAAACATAAACTCGGACTGTGCAGCCTCCACCGCTGATTTCGGCCCGAAGGTGCTCCACAAACTTGGACCTCTTGTGCCACAATTTCCAGTCATATCTCGCTGTCATGGTTGAGGAGACTGTTCTAATAGATAAGGATGTAGAAGCCAAAACATTCCTGCCTTCATCTTGGAGTTTACTGCCTTTTTTGTCATATGGGCGTAGTGATGCAGGGATCACAGGTTTCTTCTTGGCGGCCACAACAATGACTGAAGTTAGGTTTTGTGGGGCCTTGTATTTTTTCCCAGCCTAGCCGTAATGGAGGGAGTGGAAAGTGGATTGGCCAGGATCTTCTCCCCTGCTTCCCCTATGGTGTCTAGAAAGGGTATGGCTGTGCCCCCCCCCCCCTTATCTTATCTCTGTGCTCATAGAGCACTGACCTCTTTCCTGCACAAGATACTTTGTGATCAAACATTATTGTTGCACTGGAAGGAAGCAATGTCGTCTGGCAGTGAAGAAATTCCAGGGCAGTCATGCCTGCCTTGCTTCTAAACGATGTAATCCTCCCTAATGTCAGTATTTTGTAGGGGTGAGCCTTGTGAGATTTCCCCCTTTCCAGGTTCATCCGACTGTGTGTCCCACCTTGGATCTTGCCAGTAGGTCAGGGACAGTAATAAAGATGCCCTTTTGGGCTGTGGTAGAGAGAGATGCTCATTTGCCTCCGTTGCAGTGAAACAGCCATCCGTCCCCGGGGTGGGGAGATGTTTCTGTGACTCCTAGTTGGAACGATATGACTTTCTTGGCTAAGCAAGCCCTTTCCTTCCTAAAAATTCGCCCATGATTTTTCCTTGTTTTTTTTTTTTGACTGGATCAATGAGGGTTGAGAAGTGTCTGAAGTATCTGCTGAGGGCAAGTTGCAATGGAGGGCTGTGCTCTTTGGGCACAGACTGTGGCCTGTCTTCTATGTTAGAGAATTCCTCTTGTAAAATTATGTCTGGAAGTTTCATCATCTATCCAAGGGGGACAGATTAACATTAGCCACTGAGACCTGTGGCACTGGCAGGGTATGTTTTATTTATTTATTTATATAGCGCGCAAGCAGCCCAGGGGCATTGAGGTGCTGTTACTTGCAAGAATTTAGTTACACAGGTACAGGCATGGTAGCGGTCGTTGACACATTGTGAATACTACAAAACATCACACTGTTGTTACAGATATTGCACATAGTCATTATATTACAACTTGTGCAATGGGTCATATGATTATCACTGAGCTGCGCTCATCACTGCGCTGTGTGGATGGGAGAGGTTTTCCCGTGTTCGACAGAGTAGTCGTGGATGAACTGCCATTGAACATTGATTTTCTTCCCGTTAATGTATTTCCCGTGACTGTTTAGTCGTGGACGAGGAAGTAGTCCTGGACGAGGGGCCTTTAGAAATAGCCAGAGGCAAGCTTTTTTTTGTATACAGTGGGTTAGCTGTGGACGGCACTCCCCCCAGTCAACTGTCATGTACGAGGGCTCTCGTGGACAAGGGCTCCTATTAGGTTATCCAATTACAGAATTTCTGCTGTTGACGCTCGTGGATGAGGCTCCCAGAGGTAGTTGTGGATGAGGGATTTTCCGTAGGCGGTGAGTTAATCGTGTTCTGGGACTCCTCCTGTCGATAAGGACGACTCCATAGACGAAGACCGCTCGTGATTGATTCCTCATAGACAAGGCACCTGTCGACAGCAATTTAGCTACAACGATCAGCCCGTGGACGCTGATATGTCCATTGTAGGGGACCTCGTGGACGATATGTCCGTGTAGACGATGACTTGGTATCGTGGTCGACGATGGGGGGGGGGGGTGGGAGGGGTCTTACCTGCTGCATTTGTTGCTTTCCAAACAGAGTGGATTTTTAGATGTCGTGGAACGTTCACAGGGTGTCCTTAACCCCTTCTTACCCCTTTTCTACATTTCTGCAGGTGGTGCTGTCCCACTTAACACTGATGAAGCTCTTGTCCTTGAAGCATGCTTCGAATGGATTGTGTCCTCCCACGTATTCCTCATCTTTGATATTCGTATTTCGCCAGCTTTGCTTCGGAAAAAGAAAATTGTCAGCAGAAGGCACTGTGCTGGATATAGTGGCGTTGATGTCCCTTGAGGGGCTCCGTCGAGTGTCGACATCATCGGTAGTATAAATAGCTTGTGCAGCGCCCGTTGGCTTCAGTTCCGTTTTTCTGCAGCTTTCATTATGAGCACTAACAGCGCACTTCGTTTTTCTATCGAAAAATGTCTTCATCTTCTACTCCTTCAACCCCCAAGTCGGTATTTAATAAATGTTTCCACTGTGGGTCGAAGATGTCAATAACCAATCCTCACTGTGTCTGCCTCTGGTGCCTGGGCACCGTACCGATGACTGGGGATCGTGTCAGTCCATGGCAGAAAAAGCTCTCTGGGAACGCAGAGGTAAAATGACGGTGGTGAAGGCTGCTTCAAAGTCCACTTCGAAGAAGGAAAAGAGTCCGGAGAGTCTAGAAACTCCGATCGGCACAAAAGTTCGAAGAGGTCCCGGGCGAGGAGTCGATCGAGGCAGTCTTTGTCTTCTTCATCGAAGAAGGCGAAGAAGAGACGCCATAGGTCTCCCTCTTCATCTGATTCGTCTACCGAGGTAATCAGGTGCCTGACAAGATCGGATTCCCCACGTAAATGGGATGCCTTTAGAATGGAAATGATGCAGATTTTTGAGAATGCGCCTCGACCCCCTCAACAGAATCCCGCAAAAGCCATACCCCAGTCGCTCCTTCGGACGACTTAGCGAAGTCTAAGGCTATGTCATTGAGGCCAAGCAGTAAGCCGGCTGACCGGCGAGATGCTCAACCCGATGAGAAGGCGTTGAAGGTATCGACTCGAGATCAGAGTCCTTCCCCGATACCGTTGAAAAAACACAATCGCTGAGGCCTTCGATGATTTTATCGACGCCATCGGTGCCGAGTGCTTGGACGCCAAAACCGAGGGCGGTTCCTAGTATATCGACCCCCTGTTTCGAAGCGGTTGTCGGTACCATCGACGGAATAGTCTATCTCATCAAAGCCTACACCGGTTCAGGAAAAAACGTATAAACCTGTCCTGAAAAAGGACTTCTTTAGGTCCATGTCCTCAATTTACGAGGAGGAAAGTGCTTCTGATGAGGAGACTCGAAATGTACCTGAAGAACTCATTGACCCGAGTGGAAATGCCCGATAGCCTGTGGGTTACGCTGCTGCTCCTATTGAACATGCTGCATCCATACCTGCTGAACGGCTCTTTACACGAGGTGGAGTGAATATAGACTTTTGTGGACTTGATTTAGTATTAGACTTCACTCACTCACCTAAAACATACTGTGTAACCAGGTATTATAGTGTTATTTTTCTGTTTATTATAGGCCACACCCCCTGCTGCAAGCCATGTCTTCATAAGCAGTTGTGAGCGCGCCCTAGTGCGTGCGCCCGAGCGGAAGTGCCTAGGAAGTGCCTGATAGGCATACGTGGCGGGGGTTGGCTCAAAACTAGGTACGTGGAACACTTTTATATTTATTGTACTATTGTTGTGAGAGTAGAATTAATTTTGATCTTCACCTTTACCTTTTATATGTGATATGTTGTCCAGAGCATGGCACACACTCTCCCTTCATTGAGCTTGTGAAAGAGAAGTTGGTTACATTTGCCGCAGTGTATATTTGTCTTGCTAAAAATAGCATTGTGAAGACAGCGGCACTATTGTGTTTGTGCGGCTATCTTAGCCTGTTTGGCTCACACGTGTCACAAAGTATCCACCTATGTGTTGGTACGTCGACAAATGGTGCCTGCACGAGCCAGCACAGCGGCGTTGAACTTTCAAACAAGGCCATCCTAGCCCGCCAGTTTAGGTCTAACAAACAGTGAGACGTCTCTTGAGTCTTAGTAGTGTATGTATACTGCTTATTGTTGTCTCATACGCCTTTGGTTGCCACTCAACAGAGTTTGTACTATATAACTGTGTGATTGACATGGTGGGAGAATTGCGTAGTGGCAAGTGCTTGAAGAAACAGCACTCACTACCACAAGTCTTAACTACTGCTCCTATTTCATCTTATGACTCTGGCAACAACATGCAAACCCTAACTCCCCACCATGAGTTACACAACGATCGTCCCATACCGTAAAGCTATTGAACCCAGAAACGATGTCCCAAATTCACTAACCTATGCATTGTCCAATAAGGTAGAAGAAAATTGTCACACACCTGGTAGTAGCTCCATCAGGGCGGGGTCTTGCCTAACCAATTTTGATACGCAAATAGGATGTGAGGGACACGCAGTGAAACAAACATCGGATGTTTCACTACTCACTGCAGCTTTGCAGGTTGAGTGGGGCAAACGATTTAGAGTATCGCTTGATCCCTCCTAACCTGACACTATTCTACCATCGGAGGTTGAAGACATTTGTATTCACAATTTTTACGACCACAACAGCAGCTCACAGCAGCCATGGACTGGACAACATAGGATGTGTTCTCACCATTGTCCATCCACTAGTTCTGCCACATCACACAGGAACACATCTGTGCCAAACCAATCACTTCCATTAATACATCCTAGACATGAAACAGTCAGTGACAATGGCCCCTTTTCTTCAGGTAACGAGGATGTTGGAGAATTGCCTTCGACACACCATCCCAACTAGCAACCATTCTGTCTATATGAAACTGAGGAGGCCTTGTATCCTGCAATGACTAGGATGCTAAACCTACTAGACAAGGGTCATGAGATGACTCACTTAGAACTAGGAGACATCAAACACTATATCTGACATCATGTGTAAGCTCAGTAAACTGGAAGGCTTTATGTTCGCACACGAAAACTTTCAAGCCCAAAAGTTAATTACTTTAGACACCTTAATTGAACAACTGCACACATCGCATAAACGCAAATCATCATTCAAATCCATGCAGACCGTGCACGATGGACTATTGCCCAACATGGTGCAAGGGTGATATGCTGCAGCATTGGCTAACCACCCTACCAAATTTGAAAACAAAGACATCACTCTATCTTCCACCCTATTTCAAGTGGTAAAACTCAATTAATTGAAATTAGATGATGTCTTTCGATATCTTGTTGTGGAAAAACATCCTTCACAGCGTGCCTATCTATTACCAATCCTGCAGCACACGACAGTTAGGACGTTGTACCTGACAGCTCATTAGCCTTAACTGATCTCATCGACCTAGAGACGAAAAAACGTGATGCATTGGACTTGAATGATCTCACTACACTCCAAGCAAATACTTCTGAATCGAATGCTTACGCCTCCAACCACATATCTCAAGATGAATCTCCACAATACTTTTCTCGCAAAATGAAGCGTGCTCACGCAAGAGCCCTTAAACGAGAAAACAACAAAAAGAAAAAGGAAACCAGTCTTTCTATTAGGACTAGTATCCCAACGAAGAAGAAAGTGGCTGCCCAAATCGACACTGTTGACATGTCCCTTAATTGTTCAAAGGATGACGGAAAAATAGACCTTACTCAACTAAACGAGGAATCAAAATTGGTACTCAACTTGAAAGACAAATCTGCTACTATTGCAGTCTCTGATTTGTCTGTACAGTTGCTACCTAATACTATTGACACCAAATCGTCGCAAAATACTCAGTCTCAGGGAAAAGCTTCCAAAACAGGTGACAATTCACATGAGACAATGAAAATCTCTAGTTTCACAAAACTAGTTGACTGCACCCAACAACCTTCAGTGTCCTCCAGAAGGACACTGAAATCAGCTACTAGCCTAAAGGCTCCCTCCTCAGCAGTCCATAAATCCCATAGACTAAGCCACACAATGGAGCTGAGCCCACAAAGTAAGCACTGCCATGACCAAAATGCATTTGCTACAATGTCTAAGACTCCCGAAAATGTGCCCCCCGCTGGTTTGAATGTAATTACTGCAATGTGCAAATCTTCTACCATAGCCATGCTACCCACTGATGCAAATGCCACTCTGCCTATGTCTAGGACCCCAGAAAATGGGCCCCCCACAGGTTTGAATGTGCTATCCACTACTATCAATGTCACCCCTGAACCGCACCTCAAATGTGCCCTCATCAACGCACGATCCATCAATGCTCACGCTCTAGACATCCATGACCTTTTCACCACCCTAGATCTAGATCTTCTAATGGTCACTGAGACCTGGCTACACAAAGCCTCAGGTCCCGCTCTATCCCTCGCACTCCCACCAGGCTATGCCATCACTAGACAAGACCGCCTGACCACAGGGGGCGGTGTGCCCTCATAGCCAAAGACTCGATCACCATTAGAAAGGTTGACAAAACTATTAACAATAACAGTGACTACCTTCAATTGAAACTCACCATCTCACACCACTGCACCATCACCCTACACCTCATCTATCGGCCACCAGGCCCCCTAGGAGATTTCCAGGCTTCCCTCACCCACCTCCTGGCTGACAACCTGAAAAAGTCATCCAAAGCCATTCTCCTTGGAGACATCAACCTTGGACTGAATGACACCAAAGACCCTGCTGCCAAAGCACTTGTCACAGCCTTAGCCACTCAAGGATTCGCCAACACCATCACTGACCCCACACACGCCCTAGGCAGATCATTAGACTGGATCACCCACCATAATTGCCCCCTCAGTCACAGGCAATACCCCCACCCCGTGGTCCGACCACCACACCATCACCTTCAACATCCCCACCACCTCAACCATATCCCACCCCCCCAACCCTTACCACCAGCCCTCACAAGAAGTGCCAGTCAACTGACCAAAGAAAGACTCATACCCTTCTTACAGGCACCACCTGCCTTCAGAGCCCCCTTCTCCAAAGACCCAGAAACCCTGGCCAAAAACTATGATACTGCTATTACGGCAGCAATCAATGCTATCGCCCCACTTAAACCGCGCAAAACCAAACCCACTAGACACACCAACGCGTGGTTCACCCAAGACCTTCTAAAACTGCGCACAGACAAACGAGCAGCACTAGCTCAATGGCAAACATCTCAGGATGATAAAGACAAACTTAACTTCAAATCCCTTGCAAATGAATATAAGAAAGCCATCATCAAAGCCAAAGCTAAATCATTTGAAGATAGAATCGCTGAGGCCAAATCGAACACCAAGGAAATGTTCGCCATATTCAGGGAACTCGAGACCCCTACACCCACCCCCCAAAACCTCACCAAGGATAAAGCATGGTGTGATGACATCCAAACAGCCATGCATAATAAGATTAGCTCTCTCCAAGCCAAAATTCTGAACACCAAACTAGCACTCTCCACCCCCCCCACTCCCTCCCCCAACCCCACCTCTCCCCTCACCCACAGAGGCCCCACCCACCTTCTCATTCAAACCCATCCAGGAGAAAGACATGATCAACATCATGAAAAACATAAAACCCTCCAATTGCAAAGGTGACCCTTGCCCTGCCTCCATCATCAAAGACTGCGCAGACACCCTGGCTCCTTTCCTAACAGCCTTCGTCAACGCCTCCTTCACCACAGGAAGAGTCCCCTCATGCCTCAAGGAAGCATGGGCCCGACCTCTCATAAAAAAAACCTACACTTGACCCCACCTCCCCCAATAACTACCGTCCCATCACCACAGTCCCATTCCTCCTCAAGATTCTAGACAAAGCAGCCCACCTGCAGGTCCAGCACTTCCTCGAAGAGCACAACCTCCTAGGACTGAGACAATCCGGCTTTCGCCCCCGGCACGGGACAGAGACCGCCCTACTCAACCTCAAAAACCAAATGGATGATGCAAGGGACCAAGGCAAACCTGTCCTACTCCTTCTCCTCGATCTCTTGGCATCTTTTGATCCTGTAGATCACGACATCCTCTGCCATCACCTCAGCTCCACAGCCAACTTCTCCCAAGAAGCCACCACATGGATCACCTCCTTCCTCCAAGGCAGGACCATGCAGGTCCTCTCTGGCCTAGCCACTCCGTCACCCACTAACATGCTATGTGGGGTGCCCCAAGGCTCTTGCCTCTCCCCTACCCTTTATAACATCTTCACCCGCCCCCTCTTCCTCATCCTTGACGCCATGGGCATCTCTTACACCAACTACGCCGACGACACTCTGAACCTTCTCACACTGACAGCCTACTATGACACTGACTGCGCAACTCTCAACAACATATATAACGCAATCCAAATGTGGATGGCTATCAATGGCCTCTGCCTTAACTCTGACAAAACTGAGCTCTTACTCGTAGGCTCCCCTGACACCCTCAAGAAACTTAACGCCCAATTTAACCACTTTACCATTGGCTCAATCAGAATCTCAGTACTAGACACAGTAAAAACACTAGGCGTCTATCTAGACTCCAACTTATCCATGACCAGACAAGTAAACGCCATCACCTCCTCTGCTGCTTACCATGCAAAACTCCTCGACGCAATCAGGCCTTTTCTGTCAAGACACATGCACCAACATAGCCAGAGCCATAACGGGTTCGCAACTAAATTACTGTAATGTTCTTTTCCTAGGGACCTCCAACAAAAACCTTGAGAAGCTGCAAGTAATCCAGAACAGTGCCCTACGTGCTGCACAGGGCATTCCCAAGAGAGAGCACATCACCGCTGCCAGAAAAGCATCCCATTGGCTCCCCATAAAGGAAAGGATCATATTCAAAGCGCTAAGCATCACCCACAAATGCGTCCACCTCGCAGCCCCAGTGTACCTATCCCAGAGAATCCACCCGGTCTCCTCCGCAAGACCCACTAGGTCACCCTATGCAAACATGCTTTCAGTACCTAGGGTAAAAAGAGCCAGAGCAGGGGGCTCCAGCTTCCCTTACCTTGCTGCCTTACACTGGAACACCCTTCCCACCTCCCTGCTATCTGAACCTTCACTGACTGCTTTTCGTAAAGCCATGAAAACTACCCTGTTCACCTTACCAACACCATATGTCCAAGTTCTCATGAATAACATGTATGATGTATTATGTTGTATACCACCTATAGCCGATCACAGGTCCCTGCCTTACTGTAACCCAAGGCACAACCTGTACCCAATATAACTTAAGTCTCCTTACAAGTAACAGCGCCACAATGCCCCTGGGCTGCCTGCGCGCTATATAAATGTAATAAATAAATAAACCTAAACAGTGTCAACTATCGCAATTCTATCCAGTGACCTGTGTCAAGCAGCTAATAACTTCAATACTTGGATGCAGCTATACCACACAACATGCCAAGATGATTCCATTAGCAACTCTGCACAAAAGTGATGGCTCTCAGGTGCAGCACAAAGAGGTACCACACTTTAAACAAGCATCTTTGTCTATTCACAATGCCATCCATGTGCCCACAGAAGGTTCTGGGCCGATAGCTCACAAAGTTTCTTCAGAAACTATTCTTTCTGATCCAACCCCAGTGCCCTTGGTAACAAATTGTACATTATTGCCGCATACAGCTATTAATACTTCCTCTATAGCCCCTACTCCCCTGTCATCTTCCAAGGAGGTAGATGAGGCTACTCATGAACTAACCCTTACCACTGACACTCCCAATATAATTGTTTGGATCAACAACCCAGCAATCAATGGGCAGAGGTGACTGAATCGTTCCCATCTGCTTAACACATTTAAGTTGTGTCCGCAATTAAGAACACTTCAGTCAGACGACATTGATTGGATTACGCTTCCCATCCACAACAATCATCGCTTGATCTGTGCTCTACAGTCCCACATCATTACTAAATTGGTATGGGAACACAAGCCGATTTTGCCCATTGGGGACTGTCACTACGACTTTTGCACTCTCCAGAGGAAGCCACCAACTTAGTTCACACTCAAATTATTCCACCTCACGCCTCCAATGAAAGCCTAATTCTTAAAACAAATGGTGCACCATCGAGCATTAATTTATTGGCATAGTTATCAACCTTGGCTGACACAGCCAAAAATCTTACTTGGCTTGTTCCTCTTTTGCCCAGTCTTTCTGATCTTACCAAAGTAAATATCCAACCGTAGCCACCTTCCGTTGTCTGTCATCTCATTGAATTGTTGTGGCTTCTTTAACTTGGTGCTGTGGCTAAACTTGCATTCCACTAAGGAAAATCCTAGCATTTTTTTGCTGCAGGAAACCATGAAGATTCATCCATTCGGTATTGATGGCTTCACAGCATATACTCTTTCAGCCATTCAGGGAAATGTTGGGAGACCCTCTGGTGGCTTGGCCATCGTAGTGAGCAACAAAATCAAGGCACAATCAAAATTGATGTCATGTTGTAATGAGATTTTGGCTATTGAAGTTACAATACTTGGGGAGGTTGCTATTACATTTTTTATTATTTTCATTTACTGGAATCCAGCTAAAACTCCACTAGATGTTTTTATTATGTCACTAGACACTGTCTTGGAAGACGCATTTATGCACAATCCTAATGATCACATAATACTTGCTGGCTATTTTAATGCCTCCTGCCAGCAACTGGACCAAATGAAGTGTCCCACTGATCGGACACACACGATCCCGTTCTCACCAGAGAGGTAAACTATGGGTGAACCACCTCAGTGATTGGAACATTCACATAGTCAAATTTAAAGATGGCACTCATAAGGGTACATGGACTAGAGGACCCGCATCCTCCTATATTGACTTCTTTTTTGTGTCTCATGAACTATTATGGATGGTAGAATCAGCAATTATTACTTTGTCCACCCAAGGTGATCACAAACCTATTAAATTAATAATCAACGTAAACATAACACCCAATGACATTAACCATTCGCTTGCACTAATTGAAATGGATCGACCAAAAATCTCATTGCGTTGGAATCCCAAATTGTGTAGGGAACTTACCTTCCTGGTTCAGATACACACAGCTACTATCTGACAGTCCATCCAGCGACTCCAATCTTAGCCAAATGGAAAGCTGGAACAACGGTGTTGTTAAATTTCACCTAAAGGAACTATCTAGTAGGTTCATTATTTTGCGAATTTCACACACTCGCATGTAGAGTACTAAAATAGCACATCTGAAACGCAACAAGAATGCTGAACTCAGAGAATTGGGAGGTTGTGGAATGTCCATGGTGGATTATCTCAAACATAAACGTTGAATATCTCAAAGATACAAAAACCTTCTTAAATCAGTGAGGTACGAGCTATGGCTCTATGAAAATCAAAAAATGATGGCACTTTTGTGCAAACGAGACACCAAAAATGGACGTCTCTAATCGCTCAAACAAACTATTCACTTCGTCTATATCTGGTGAAAAATGGTATGCGTATATCAACGACAAATTCCGTCTACCGAAATACTTTCAGAGCTCCACCACTAACGCTTACTACCTCCCACCTACTGAGCATATTGTAGTTTCTGTTGAAGATATTTTGTGGGCGATTGGGAAGCTGAAGAATTCAAAAGCAGCCGGCCCGGACAGCATTCAGTCCTGTGTTTTAAAATATGATCCTTATTGTTGGGTTCAACTATACACCCACATATTGCGCACCAATTCCATACCAGACTCATGGCGCAATGCAATCCTCATTCCGGTATATAAAAAGGGAGACCCACATGACCCAGCAAATGATCGTCCCATTGCTTTGATGGACGCTGCAGCCAAAGGGAATCGTATAAAAATGTCGACCTGAGAATTGCGACAGCCGAAAAATGCAGACTTTTTTTTTTAAACCCCCCCTTACACCACATATATATGTGGGGGGGTATGGGATATTATAGTAGTATTGGGGATGCGAGGGGTCTCCCCCCGCATATCTATGTGGTGCAAAAAGGGTTTAATTAAAAAAATAAAAGTCGCCATTTTCGGCCATTGCAATTATGTGTGGTCTCAGTGATCACATAGATCCCAGCCAAAGTCTTTGCCATCTTGATTTTGAAAATTCTCAAACCTATATCTGTGACCATGACATCTATTCGCAAACCCAGGTAGGCTTCCGGAAAGCAATGGGAACCTCCCTGAATGGCTCCATTATCGCTTATTTACTGACTAAATCAAAAACATCTAACGCAGGACCCATCTATATGGCTGCCCTTGACATGTCATCAGCCTTTGACTGTGTGATCAGAGACATCTTATGGGCCAAAATGCTTAAGCTGGGTTTTCCCTGTGGAGTGGTACGTCTTGTAGCCTTGCTGAACACAAACACAACATTTCAAGAGCGCATAAACCAAGAGGGTACCCTTACAGCGCCCATATCCACCGCCACAGGCGTCAAGCAAGGTTGCAACCTTGAATCAACATTATTCAACCTCTAGATCTGTGATGTTGACAAAGTATGGCTCACTGACTCTATATCCTATTCGACTTGGCACCCTGCGTCTGCACTGGATGGGATTCGCGGATGACGTCATATTTTTTGACAGAACTCTGCATGGATTACAGATAAAATTAAATCTCTTTACTGCATATGCCTCCCTTCACAACCTCCAGGCCAATTGGGCTAAATCACAAATTATCATTTTCACAAACAAGAAAAAAACTCAATCATACACGTGGAAACTCAGTGATGTCACATTGCAACGTGTATACTCCTTGAGATATTTGGGATACACAATTAGTGACACCACTTTCGGTTAAGTCATGGTCAGCTACACTCAACATTAAACTGCGACTCCTCCAGTCACAGATGAGAATCATTTTCAAAAATTCTGTAAATGTTCACTAATTCCAACCATTGACTTTTACCTGATGAAAGTTGAGGCCATTCTTTTGTTTGGTCTAGACACATGTCAAATCAACCTAGACAACATTCTCAATAGAATACAAGGCACGCTTTGGAAACAAACTCTTGGCCTAGCTCTAGCGATCCCGAATTCACTCATAAGTCATGAGCTGGCTCTTAAATCCTTATCCGCCAGATTTTCATGGCGCAAATTGTCTAGTTATGCTAAAATGCTAGTACCCCCACACAATTCTATATACCAACACCTGAATACATAGATTTTGACTTGGAGATGAAACGGATTCTATTTAACATAAGTGCCAACATCGATGAGCTTAGTCAAGGTTTACCGATTGTCAAAAGCAAATTATTCGCTTCAGACTGGATTAGCACTATTAACACAAACAACAAATATAAAACATACACTGAATAAACTGCCTTTCCAAGAAAGCGAGCAATCAGATCATCTTACATACTGAAATTTCCGTGTGACAAGGCATGTAGAATCTATCTTCGGTTTAAATTAAATAAATGTTTAACTTATGAGCGTATCCATTGTTGGACCAAACCAGGAAACAACGCAACAAGGACAGAGCTGTCTTGCTAGGCATTTATTGTCCCCAACTGGATTTCTTCGCACGAAAGCTGTTCTGGTCTAGATGCATGAGTGGAGACACTATTGGATTGGTACTTGCACTCTCAAGACTTCTATATAAAATAGAAGCTCTCCTCAATGTCGATGCAATTTTGTCTGATCAACAACCAGGCCTAATGTAATATATTTAATGGTTAATAACTTTTCTGCGAATTACTGTTAGCCAACTGTAGTCTGTACAAATCAAGTGATAACTGTTAAAAGCTCTGTAAATCTGTCCTTCACAATATGTCTTCAAACTACCCCATGCAATATATTGTACTTCTGTCAAATATCTTTTTATATTATTAGAATATATTATGTGGCTAACTGTCAAAACTTTTATACATAGTTTTATTATTGCGTTTTTAGGTCATTGTTTGTGAGTTTTTTTTATATGTATTTTGTATTATGTGGATTGTATATGTTTGTATTATGTTTACAAATTGTAAAGAATTTCTTATATTTTCCTTTTTTGTAAAGGTTCTTTAAGAACCAAACACAAATAAATATAACTAAACGCTGGGCCCAACACGCCATGCAGGCTGAAGCCACCATGGACGTGGAAGGGACCTACAGCAACGGCAGCAACGCCGCGTTTTCAGACGGCGACAGGGGTACTTCGGTTTCCCAAGCCCCCGACCCCAGCAGACAGGCCAGTGGCCCTGTTACGGGGATGACCCCTGGCGGCACCAGCGCTCAAACGGCTCCTTCCACTAAGCACACAGCCAAGGGCCGTGACTCGACACGTCTGTCGACCAAGGGCCCACACACAACGTCTATGGAGAGGTCCGTAGATTCACTGTCCTCTGGGCACTCGGTCACGATCGTCGCATGACAGACCCCGACTGTCAAAAGACAGAACAGACATCTTGCCTAAATCCATTCCCGAACGTCGCACATCGGCAGATGAGATGTCGGGTCACCCCACAGCCGAAGTTCGACATGCCTCATCGAAGAAGGCTAAGGACTCCATTCAGTCGGGATTCGCCCACATGGTAAAGAAACACGTCCCTGAGGGCCTACTGAAGGGGTCAGAGTCCAAAAAGCACTCTTCTAAGACCCCTCACAAGGAAAGGTCCCACTCTACACCCAGGGAGAGGGATTCCCATCCACACAAAGAAGGGGATTCACTTCCCCAAGAAGAAGAGGAATCTCTGTCATCAGCCCTAAAAAAAAATAAGGGTCAGCCTTCACCTCTAGCCCCAGTCATACCTCCGGCTTTTCATCTAGGCACTATGTCCATTCCAAGCTCGGCCCAATGGACATGTGAGGACATCGATAGAGTCATGAGAAGGATGACATTTATGGCAAATTTTTTTCGAAAAGAACCCAGATTCTTTCCAGAACTTCCAAATCACACCTCCCACTACAGCTGCCTCGAGTTCTCAAGCCCCTGTAGATGCCCCTACTCCTCAGCCCCTTTCTAAGAGGGCTCGCCCTGATACCCCGGTTATCCAATCCCAGGTGGACCCAACCTTCATTGATCTCTGTGACCCAGACTCTGATAGGGAAGATACCTATACAGCTCAGAGGGGCAGAGAACAGGACTATGGCGATGACGATGAAGAGGAGGATATGTATAATATAGCCTCTCCCGCCACTCTAGATCCCCCAGTAGCAGATTCGCCCATAGGCAACCAGCCGCTACAAAATGACATGCTCATCAAGGTAGCTGAGCATTTTCAGATAAAAACACAAGAGACTCAACAAGACAAGGGCTTTGTTGAGGACATTTTAGGGGATAAGAAAGCGGTCACGCAGTTCATTCCCATCCTGCAGTCTATCCAGCGGAGGATCCAACCATCCCTGGAAACACCTAACCAGATGCATGCAGTTAATAAAAAAGCTCTTCCGCCCTGCTCTCACATATCCCCTTTATATCAAGGGACAGCTCAAACCTGACTCTCTTGTAGTTGCAACAACGAGGAAGAGAGCATGGACACCATTAACCTCTTTGTAGGCACCACCAGACAAGGAAAGTAAGAAGCTGTATACTATGGGGCAGAAAGTAGCCTCTTTGGCGGCCTTTCCGGCTAGAATAGCTAACACCACTCTTTTGACGAGTTATAACTGCCATAAATGGGATGAGGTGTCTGCATTATTGTCTTCAGCTCTTCAACCCCTTAAGACTCAATTCACCCTGGTAGCGGCAGAAGGCAGAACAGTTTCTAGCTGCATTCTGAAGAGTTATCTAAACGCCGCTGCAATGCAGGCATAATTATTGCAGAGGGAACCATTATTAAGAGACATGCTTGGTTACTCCAATCCGGCTTCAAGCAAGAAACTCAAGCTACACTTCTCAATATGCCTATTGAGCCCAGCGTCCTCTTCGGAAAGGCCGTTGAAAACGCCCTCAAGTCTGCAAAGGAGGAATACGACCCCTTAAAGTCATTGGGCCAGTTTACCAATAAACCCACAGGGCAAAGGGGTAGTTAGTAATTTTCGCCGCTTTCGTAGACAAAATTCACAGAGAGGTTCAAACTACAGTCGGAACCTAGGATCGTCCTGGGGTAACAATCAAGGCCATGCCTTGCAGGGTTACCAAAGGGGACAGCGCAGGTCTCGTGGCCGGGGGAGGTCTTCCACTTCTAGAGGTGGAGCCACACCTCCAAAACAGTGACTACCCGCTTCAGGTGCCCTCCTATGCCGCTCCAGTAGGTGGGCGTATTTCAAACTTCACCCAAGCATCGGAGAGAATCGCCTCAGTCAAATGGGTGCTATACACTGTGGAAGGCGGTTATTGTGTGGAACTATTCCAGCGACTCCAGAACCATGCCCGCATCAAAAGACTCACTCTAAGGAAGAACCACGCATCCTTCTCGAGGAAATCGCAACGCTGCTCCAAAAGGACTCCATATAAGTCGTCCCGGCGAACCAGGTAAACAAGGGTATTTATTCAACCTACTTCCTTGTGCCAAAGAAAGATCCAACAATGCGCCCAGTATTAGACCTATGCCCTGCAAACACCTATGTCACGCCACAACATTTCTGCAGGACTACGCTACAAGAAGTAATCCCCCTGCTAAAGCGGGGAGACTACATGGGAAAATTGGATATGAAAGATGCTTATTTTCATATTTCAATGTTCCCAGCTCACAGAAGATTCTTGCAATTGAAGATAGCGAAACAGCACTACCAATTCAAAGTGCTACCCTTCGGAATAGCATTTGCTTCAAGGGTATTCAGAAAGATACTGGCGGTGGTGGCAGCGCACCTGCGCAGGGAAGCAATCCCAGTGTGCCCTTACCTGGATGACTGGCTGATTACAGGGGAGACTCCCCATATTTGCAGACGAAACATTCAAAGAACTATCAACCTTCTCTTTCAATTGGGCTTTTTGATAAATGAGAAAAAAATCAAGCCTAGTACCAAGCACAACCAAACAGTTCCTGGGAGCTGTAATAGACTCAAAAGAGGGGTTTGTCTTCCCGTCAGAGGAAAGAGTCCAAAATATGTTACTACAAATACCTCACTATCAGGCCGGCAGCCAAATAAGTGTACGCAAAGCTATGCGTTTGCTAGGCATGATGGCATCTTGCATTTGCGTGGTCCCACACGCACGCCTGCGCATGCTACCCATGCAGGAGTGGTTGGCGAAACAGTGGTCTCAGGCAAGCGGTCAGTGGGACGATCTAGTGGTCGTTTCGCCAACACTGGTCCAAAGTCTTCGCTGGTGAACAAGAGAAAATCTGTTCAAGGGGAAACCCTTCCAACGATTCAGAAGTGCAGTCGACAGTTACGACAGACGCTTCTATCGCCGGGTGGGAGGGGCTTATCACCTTCATCACACAGCACAGGGTCTGTGGACTCCTGCAACGGCGCAGTACCACATCAATCTGCTCAAACTACTGGTGGTGTTCAAAGCCCTTCAGGCATTCGAGATACACTTAGCAAACCAGTCCGTGCAAGTCCTCACCGACGGCACTACAGCAATGTTTTATATCAACAAACAGGGGAGCACACACTCTCCAAATCTGTCCAAACTAGCACAACAAATTTGGAAATGGGCACTCAAACAGAAAATATTCCTATTCCTCACAACACGTTCCAGTGGAACTGAACTCTATAGCCGACTCACTGAGCAGAGATCCCCTACCAGAGGACCACGAGTGGCAACTAGACACAAGGGTTGTAGACAACCTCTTCTCTCAATGGGGTTTCCTAACGCTAGACTTGTTCGCTACAAGCGAAAACAAACAATGGCCAGACTTTGTGTCCAGGTTCCCTCAACTAGTCTCCAAGGGGAACGCCCAATGGATGAACTGGTCAGGGAGATTTGCTTACGCTTCCTCCCTCCCCCCCACCCTGTGCCCCCCCCCCGGACCCCACCCCAACTCCGCTCATGAACAAAGTGGTGAACAAGATCCGCAAGGAATAAGTGACACTCATCCTAGTTGCTCCAGGCAAGAAAGCCATGGTATCCTCATCTGCGCAAACTGGCGATGTGCGACCCCATCAAGCTCCTGTGCCAGACAAACTTACTCACTCAGCACGGGGGATTAACAGTGCACCTGCAACCTCACTTGATGAACTTGGCAGCGTGGCTCCTGAAGTCCTAGAGTTCGGACATCTTAACCTAACACAAAGGTGTATGGATATCCTCAAGGAGGCACGGAAGCCAAACACTAGACACTGTTATTTCGACAAGTGGAGGAGATTTGTAATTTGGTGCCAGTCTACACAAATGAACCCCATAGAATGTACCCCATCCCACATTCTTAACTATATGCTCCACTTGCTAGATTTGGGGTTAGTATTGAACTCTATAAAGGTCCACCTGTCGGCCCTGTCGGTTTACACCACCTCCCACAATAAAGTATTGTGGTGGAAGGTACCGTCATCAAGGCATTCATGGAGGGAGTAAAAAGACTCCACACTCCAATTTCAATCCCACCACCAGGATGGGAGCTCAATGTAGTACTCATTAAACTCATGGGACCCCCTTTCGAGCCGATGCACAAGTCAAGTCTTAAACACCTGATTTACAAGACTGCCTTCTTAGTGGCGATTACTTCCATAAGAAGAGTTAGTGAATTGCAAGCATTGTCATTGCAGGATCCCTTCTTTGTCATACACAATGACAAACCGGTTTTACATACTCATCCTAGGTTCTCTCCTAAGTTCATCTCTAAATTTCATGTGAACCAGTCCATTGAGCTTCCGGCTTCCTTCCAGAACCCAAAAAGCTCAGCTGAGGTTAAATTCTACACACTAGATGTAAGGAGGGCAGTCCTTTACTATGTAAACAAGACCAGACCGCTAAGAAAAACAGACCAACTGTTTGTCTCCGTAGCCCCAGGCAGAGTAGGGGACCGCATTTCTAAGAATGCCATCTCCAGATAGATAGTCAGATGCATACAAATACGCTATTCTGTCAGACAAGACACTGCCTTTCATGCCAAGAGCTCACTCCACAAGGAGCACAGGAGCTACTTTGGCATTTATTGCGAATGTCCCCTTAGACCGCATTTGCAAAGCAGCTACATGGAGCTCAGTACACACTTTCACTCACTACTACTGCATTGACACACATTCCAAGACAGATACACAGGTGGGACATGCGGTTCTAAAACATCTGTTTGCCCATGAACCTTCTCACAACCCACCACCTTCTCTTAACACTGCTCGCTAATCTATGCACAGCATGTGATCTAAGCAGATTCCACAAACCTCAGAAGCGATACATTACTCAATGTAATCGTATTTCTGATGCTTGTATCTGCTTATATTCACATGCGCCCACGCTTCCTCCCCTTGGAGAGAAGGTGCATGGATGATTATGAGCTTGTCTGATGCATATCTGCTTGGATACACCTGTATTCACGCTACACTTCATGCTACCTCATGTCAGAAACAAAATGATCCAAGGGACCTAGACGCGTGAAGGACCATGGGTACAGTGGACGTCGCACTAGGGATAGTATTACTGGCTCGCCCCGTCGACGTCCCTTTTTGAATTTCGAAAACAAAAACTGTAATACTCCACATCTTCCACTAGATGTCGGCCTATGCACAGCATGTGAATCTAAGAAGATACTGTAATCTTACTTCTGATGCTTGTGAGTAATGTATCGTATATATGTGATATGATATGGCATTTATAACGCGCCTATACACAAGTGCTTCAAGGCGCGTGTGTGTATGTGTATATATATATTTCTGATGCTTGTTAATCTGCTTAGAATCACATGCTGCGCATAGTCCGACATCCAGTGGTCACTGCAGAGTATTGCATTTTGTTTTTCATAGTCAAAAAGGGGACGTCGACACAGGCGTGTCAATAATATCCCTATAGTGACGTGCAGTGTACCCACAATCCCTCATGCGTCGAGGTCCCTCAGATTGTTTTTTTCTGCCCAGATATTGGTCGCCTTAATGCAGAGCTCGTTAGAGAGAAATTGCAAAACATTTATTTGACCCTTGGTCATTATTCTTTAAAGATTACATCAGATCCCTCCTTCGACGGCGAAGCTGTTTTCACCGCCGATTAAGAACTTCGACGGCGGTGATTTAGACAGAGGCGATCCTTCGACGCTGCTGAACACATGGCCCGGCCTCGCCGGCCTAAACAGTAGGGAGAGTGGGGGTCGTGGGACATTTCTGTTTCTTTCTAAGAATGCCTTTCTCCTTCACCCCCCTTTCCTTCGGGGTCGTTATCACTTTTAACTGTATACTTCGCTATGGAGAGGACTCCTTTTAGATTTTGCCCACCCTGCAAGGGCAAATTCACATGGAAGGATAAGCACAAGCGGTGTAACCGTTGCTTACCCCTCGACCACAATGAGGACGGCTGTGCTGCCTGTAAACTTCTTCGCCCAAAGACTTTAAAGGACTATAGGGTCTAGAGGTGGGCAGCCTATGCTATGTCTAGTGCTGATTCCTCACCCGCCACCGCCGAGTGTGTCGAGGACAGTGATCACCCTACCTCTGTATCGGAGGTTGTAGACCTCTGTAGGGAGCGTACCCGCTCCTCAGCATCTGTCCCCGGCCACGACAAGTCGGCTCACGCCCTACTTATGGGGATGAACACCCCGGCGACATTGACGCACACAAAAAACATAAACATAAACACAAACACACAACCCATGGCACTTCTTCGTCTAAGATGAAGAAAGCCCTAGCGCCACCAGAGACGCTGGGCGTACCGGCGACCTCTGCCGACCGTAAGGGTCGCAAGCCCTCCCCGTCACCGCAGATGCGACTAGCGACTGGGCCGCCCTCAGATAAGGGCGCTACCATCAAAACGCCAGACGACGTGCCTCGTAAGAGTGCGACCGTCGGTGAGAAGGACTCTGCACCGCCAAACACTATACCAGACGAACCCTCGATGGAGAAATTAATCGTCAAGAGCTTGGCTCGTATAGTTTCCACTGATGGTCAGAGACGGATGGCGAGGGATACGCCGAGCCCCGCTCACAAGGACAGGGAGACGCCAAGAATGCCGGAAGGAAGGCAGGGACCTAGCCTACGAGAAGGGTTCTCAGAAGGCGAAGGGAGTTTATCCTCGACGTTATGGGACAGATCTAGACGTCTACAGGCAGAGGAGCTTCCCTTTACGCCTCCAGACCGTTCTGGGTTACCACATCGGACCTTTGAAAGATTCCGATCATGTATGGACAAGCTGGATAGATTTATGTCCACTCCTGAACATATAACACCCAAGAGGTCAAGAGCGGTACTTTATGAGGACCCCAGGGCCAAATACCCTAGACTATTTAACCCCCTTCAAGAGGAGGTTAACCCATATGACCTCACTGAAGAAGAATCTCACTTCGAAGAGGATGAGGAGTTCCTAAATAGTGAAGACCAACAAAACCTCTAAGAAGGTTTTGAGGAAAACCCAGACATGGGTGGGGGGGGGGCTTCGAAAAAGACCCAGATGAAGGTGGCTCACAGCCTTGGCAGTCCCCAGCAGTGTCAACAGACCCTGACGACCTGAACCTGTCCTCTTCTCAAACCACACTAGTCAGAAACCCGTCACCTATAGATGACCAACCCACTTTCAACGTGCTACTACGGAAAGCAGCAGTGCATTTTGAAATTGAGACTTTGGAAATGACTCCCCGAAATAAATTTTGTAGAAAAAATCATTAAAGAGAAACCACCTACTAGCCAGACCATTCCCCTCCTCGCCTCAGTCAAGAGACGACTCATCCCATCGCTATCAACACCTGCATTGGTTAGAGGGGTCAACCCAAGAATTTAAAAACTGTTTAGTCCCTCTCCATTGGACCCATTATACATTAAGGGTCACTCAATACCAGATTCATTAGTAGTAACTAAAACAAGGAAAAGGGCAGGGGTTCCGCTATCAACTAGCAAAGCACCCTCAGACAAGGAAGGAAAGAAGCTCTACGCCCTGGGTAAGAGAATTACAGCCTCGGCAGCGTTTTCCACCAGAATTGCCAATCACAATACCTTACTGGCAAGTTATGCTGATGTCCAATGGGGGAAAGTTAAGCCAAGACCTCGAAGAAGTCCCAGAGCCTTTACGAACTCGTTTGTTTAACCACTGTAACGGAAGGAACGCTGGTTAACCAAAGCATCATCAAAAACACACTAGATGCTGCGGAAACGATTGGCCGTTCTTTAGTCCAGGGGATACTTCTCAAGCGTCATGTCTGGCTCTGGAACGCAGGTTTTAAGCCAGAGACCCAGTCGTCACTCATCAACAAACCAATCGAGGATTCCAACCTCTTTGGGAAAGCGGTGGACGACGCACTGGAGACCGCTAAGAAGGATTTCAATACCCTAAAGACTCCAGACCAGATCTCAAGGCCTCCCAATAAGCGAGGATAAGGCAACAAATGCTTTTTTCGAGGCCAACGTCAACAACAGCAGTACTCTGCAGGCAACTGGTCCTGTACTCAAGGAACCAGCGGCCAATACACTCAGAGAGGACAAAGTCGTGGCAAGGGAAGAGGTCGGGGCCCCACTCCTAGAGGATCCCCGGCTACCAACACCAAATGACCTGAAAGTTCGGGTCCTCTCCCATGCATCACCGGTCGGGGGCCAGCTAACATCTTTTCTACCAGCATGGGAGGGAATAACAGACCGTTGGGTATTGTCAACTATAGCCCGCGGTTACTGCATAGAATTCAGTCGGTCCACCACGTACAGACCCCCAAGGGGACGACGCCTGTCACCGGAGCACCTCGCCATCCTTCTTCAAGAAGTCAAACTGCTACTAGAAAAAGGAGCAATAGAGGTTGTGCCTCAATCACAGGTAACGGAAGGTATTTATTCAGTGTACTTCCTTGTACCCAAAAAGGACTTAACCATGCGCCTTGTATTAGATCTGCACCCAGCGAACAAATTTGTCAAACCTCAAAAATTTCGTATGCTGACCTTACAGGAAGTAATCCCCCTGCTTTCACAGGGAGATTACATGACAACACTGGACATGAAAGATGCATACTTTCATATTTTAATGTTGCCAGCGCACAGAAAATACCTCAGGTTCATGATAGAAGGCAAACGCTACCAGTTCAGAGTGCTTCCCTTTGGCATAGCGTCAGCACCGAGGGTATTCACGAAAGTACTGGCAGTGGCAGCGGCCCACCTGCGCAGGTTGTCCATCCCAGTATACCCTTACCTCGACGATTGGCTCATAACAGGGGATTCCTACGAGACATGCTTCTCAAATACCCAAAAGACTGTAGACCTTTTGTTCCAACTGGGCTTCTCCATCAACGAGAAGCAGTCCAGTCTAGACCCCAGCCAGATCAAACAATTCCTAGGGGCTCTAATTCAAACAAAGGACAACCTCGTCTTCCCCTCCAATGAGAGGGTCCAAAATATGATGTTTCAGATCCCTCAATATGTAGTCGGTTGAGAGGTGATGGTATGCAAAGCAATGCGTTTGCTAGGAATTATGGCGTCATGTATATATTTGGTACCTCATGCGCCCAATGCAAGAGTGGCTCAACAGCCAGTGGTGGCAGGCCAGCGGACAATGGGACGATCTAGTGGTGGTCTCGCAGACCTCGGTTCTCTCGCTGCGGTGGTGGTCAAAGGAAAACCTCGTAATAGGGAAACCATTCGCCATCCCCTCTGTGGAAACCACTCTAACCCCAGACGCATCCCTCACAGGATGGGGGGCTCACCTATCCCATCATACTGCACACAGTTTGGACTGCGAGTGTAGCGTCCAAACACATAAACTTGCTGGAACTACTAGCGGTCTTCAAGGCACTGAAGGCTTTCCAGGCACACCTGCAAGGGAAAACATTGATGGTCCTCACAGACAGCACCACAGCCATGTACTACCTGAACAAGCAAGGGGGCACTCACTCTCCAGGACTGTCCAAGCTGTCCCAGAACATCTGGAAGTGGGCTCTCAAACACATGTTCCTGTTGTCACAACATGTACCAGGGGAACTCAATCTGCTAGCAGACAAATTCAGCAGAGACTTCCCTCTGCCCTCAGAGTACGAATGGCGATTACAAGAAGACATCGTCTTCGACGTGTTCACACAATGGGGCTTCCCAGAAATAGATCTGTTCGCATCTCTGGAGAACACCCAATGCCAAGATTACGGCTCCAGGTACCCCCAGAACCGCTCCAAGGGGAACAGTCTCTTGATATCATGGTCAGGGAAATTTGGTTACGCTGCCCCCCGACTCCCCTTCTCAACAAGATAGTGCGCAAGATGCACCAAGAACCAGTCACCATGATACTAGTGGCACCAATGTGGGCCCGGCAACCATGGTTCGCTCACCTGATGGGAGATGTCTCTGGCTCCACCGGTGAAACTACCCTGCCCGTACAACATGCGGTCACAGGACAGGGGCAAAACGCTGCATCCATGCCCACAGACCCTGAACTTAGCAGCCTGGCTCCTGAGGTCATAGAATTTGGACATTTACAGCTCCCTCAAAGATGCATGGACATTCTTAGGGAGGCAAGAAAACCTAACACTCGTTACTGCTATTCTAGCAAGTGGAAAAGATTTGTCATCTGGTGTAGAGGTAAGAGCATCAACCCCGTTGACTGCTTTCCCACACAAATTGTTCTTTACCTAACTCACTTATTAGACTCAGGATTAGTCTTTAATTCTATAAAAGTTCATCTAGCTGCACTTTCCGCATACTCCACGTCTCAACATAAGGTGTCATGGTGGAAAGTCCCAGTTATTAAAGCCTTCATGGAGGGAGTAAAGAGGATCCACCCTCCTATATCTAACCCAGCTCCCGAATGGGACCTAAATGTGGTACTAACCAGGCTTATGGGCTCACCCTTTGAACCCATGCACAAGGCAACACTTAAGAACCTCACTCTTAAAACTGCTTTCTTAATAGCCATCACCTCCATTAGGAGAGTAAGTGAACTACAAGCGCTCTCTATACTAGACTCCTTTGTAACAGTTCACAAGGATAAGGTGGTTCTACGCACGCATACTAGGTTTGCACCGAAATGTATTTCTAAATTCCATGTCAACCAGTCGATAGAACTACCAACGTTCTTTCAAAACCCATCTAATTTGGGAGAAAAAAGCCTGCATACACTTGATGTGCGCAGAGCCGTCATGTTTTATATGGAAAGAACTAGACCACTGAGAAAAACTAATCAGTTCTTTGTCTCGGTGGCAGCAGGAAGAGAAGGAGATGCAGTTTCAAAATCCACTATATCTAGATGGATTGTCCAATGCATCACTCTGTTACACTCTTGCTAAGAGAGAACTACCCTTCAAGCCAAGAGCACATTCTACTCGAGGCACTGGGGCTTCCATAGCATTCATTGCAAATGTCCCTCTTGAGTCCATTTGCAAAGCGGCAATCTGGAGTTCTGTACACACCTTTACAAAACACTACAGTCTAGATACCCATTCTAGATCTGATTCCTAGGTGAGACAAGCAGTATGAAGACATCTTTTCTCTGTTCCTTCAGCCATCAGAATTTTACTGCACGTTCAAGTGTTGGGAGTACTTGAGTTTTGCTCTGTGAGCTATTCTATGGTTTTCCTGCTTTTTTTCGTGGAAGTCCTATTTTTGTCAAAGCAGAGCCTGTGTGCTCTACTCTCCATCGGCCGACAAGCGCAGATCTGTTTGTCAGTGAATTTCGGCGCCCCTCAAGGGCAAGGATTGTCAAGTTTTCTTTGAAATTTCCAGAAGGTCATCAGGCCTACTCCGCCATTCCGACCCTGGCGGAGGAGAAGGAGGGAGGTTCCCTCTTCAAGCTCTGCTCCAGATTTGGACTGCGGAACGTGTTTGTGGAGGACAAACACCTTCAATGCCTTTACTGTCTTCACGTGGACCACAGAGAAGGGGATTGTGAGATCTGAGCGGGTGCTCCATCCGTGGGGGCCCGATACAAGGCCAAACATCCCAAGTCCATTTCCGGTGGGGTCGCCGCGCAAGCGTTTCCCGCGATGGGCAGAGCACAATCAACCTCACCATCTGCCTCCATCTCCAGTCATCGATCGGGCTCCTCCTCAGAAAGTAAGTCGCCCAACCCGGCCAAACTGCGGGAGAAGCCAGAGAAGCCTAGGGTGGAAGAAAAGACGACAGGCGGCACATTACAAATAGTCGTCAACGATTGAGATGGTGGCAGCCATTCTCTTGAAGGCCAAAGGCGCTGACCCTGTGAAGGTAGCCCCGACTGCGGCCAGGGTGCCCCTACCCCTAAGGCAGAAGGCCTCGGCAGGGTGGTGGCAAAGACACCAGAAAAGAGGATGTCGTCGCTGAGGCCAGCAGAGATCCCTCAAGGTGCCGAAAAGGGGGGTGGGGGGGAGATGAGGTCCCTATCCAGCCACAGCCCTCCGACAAGGAGGACCAGGAGTCCGTACACACGATCCACGAGGACGGCGCAGGGCCTATTTGGCTTACCTCCCCGACTCCGTCGAGAGATGTATCTCTGGTAATCCTTTCGATCCTACACATGTTGGTGTCTAAAATCTCGAAAAGGGAGATTCCAAGATGGCGGCGATGGAAGGAGGACGTGTCTGAGCGTCACTCCGTCCCCCAAGAGCCCATCAAAATAGCGGAAAACTCTCACAACATCGCCTAGAGTCGGAGTTATACGGGCGGTGGACAGCTGGGACTGCCGTAAAACTCCCGCGTGTGCCGGAGACGACTGCCGAGGAGAGAATCGCCCTCGCAGTCGGGAGGGCCCGAGGGACCCGGAGAACGGAGCCGCGACTCCCCGGAGCTGTACGGTGTGGAACGACCCATCCCCCCATGACCCCTGCCCCCTCCTGCCCCCCTGCCCCCCCCCCGCGACTTCGGGCGGACATCGGGAAATAGCGAGGACGGGAACCGCGAGGGGAAGAGAAGCTGAGGCAGCCCCGCCCCTTCACAAAGCTGCCGGAGGACAACGGACTGAAGGGCGGCCCCGGCGAGGACCACGGGACGACGCTGGTGCCGGTGGCGGTGAGGAGGGAAGACCAGAAGGGATCGCCGGGGGGGTGTGGGGGATCGCCCACCCACGCACATATCAACAGGTACGCAACCCTGGGGGAGAAGACTCAGTGGCATCGGCACCAGCAGGAGGGGGAGATCCCATCGACGACAGTACAGAGGCGACAACCCAAGGGGTAGTGGGGGTCCTGTACCCGGAATCCGGGGAAGTCGCGTACCCTCCCCGGACCCAGAACACTTATCAGTGGAAGAAAGCAGGACACTGAACGAAGCGCCTACAATTCGAAAATAAACATCAGCACACATGTCAAAATCCAGGGGGAGGACAGTGCAATCTACCCTCCAAAACCCCCAGAAGAAACAGGATCAGAGCCTCCCACAACTGTGGGGGGCGGAACAGACTACTCCCTCTAGCTCCACAAGGAAAAAAAACTCAAGAGGGACATCCCTTGGAAGCAACCACAGGAACATCAGGCCACGAAATGGCATCTAAAGAGGGCATGAAAATGTGGTTTGGGGAATTTCAAACGCAGTTCATGGCCAAAACGGAGACGCAATTTGAATCCATGAAAAATGAAATGAAGAAGACCCTACAAGAATTAGGATCGGAGATAAAGAGTTTGGGGGAGAGGACGGACACCCTGGAGAAAATCACCCAAAATCTTGACGAAGAGACGCAACAATATGCAGAGCTCCAGGAACAACTGCTGAGACGGACTCACAATCTTGAAATACAGTGCAAGGACCTTGAAAATCGTTCACGAAGGTCGAACATAAGAATTAAAAATATGGCAGAGTCAATAGAGGACAGAGACCTGAAAAACGCCGTCCAACAGGTCTTTAAGGAGATCCTAAGCGCAAAGGAAGAAGATGTTTCCATAGACAGAGTACACCGGGTGGGCCCCAAAAGAGCGGGGGAACCGGGCGCAAGGCCTAGAGATGTTTTGGTAGCCCTCTCCTCTTATCCCCAAAAAGAACAGATCCTGAGGAAAGCCCGGTCAATGGACCACATTAGAATGAACGGGGAGGAGGTCCAGCTGTATCAGGACCTGGCACAGATCACATTACAGAAGCGCAGAGACATGGGCCCTGTTGTAAGATACCTAACGTCAAGGCAAATAAGATATAAATGGACATTCCTCTTTGGGCTCCTTTTCACGTGGGACGACAAACAAAGGAGGATAACTACCTGCGAAGAGGGGAGACCAATATTGGGCATACACGAACAAGAGGAAGAACCTCAGAGAAGGATGAGAGAAACCCAGACCCGGAATAGAGCTGATTCCTACTGGAAAAATACCAGAAGAAAAGGGAAAGGCCCCCCCCGCCAACAGATAGTCCCTTCTGATGCCTTTGTTGTGGTTACCTATCAAACCCACACCTGAGTGAACGAGTAACCCAACTCGACAACGCTAAAACAGGCCGAGAGTCTTCCAGAATCACGAACAAGGTGCGGAGAGGGGGGAGGAGGGCACTTGGAACGTCACTTGGAATCCAAAGGGTTTTAGAACACCCTGCAAGTTATCCCTGAGAACAGTTGGGCATGGCGCGCACGGCGCAATGCCAGAGCGACCTTAGGAACCAGAGCCCGTCTCAGGGCAGTTTTGGGGGGGGATCAGGGCAAGTTGGGGGTTGCCTCATAGGGGTGGGCGGGGAACACCGGGACTCAGCGCTTCTCTCTAGGAAGGCTCCGAGACATACACTTAGGGACCAACATCCAAGAATGGGATGGGGACTAAAATCCTAACATATAACATTCGAGGCCTTAACTCTCCAGTCAAACGGAAAAAAGTGGAGCACTTCCTGAAACAGGGTAGATATGACATTATCATGCTCCAAGAAACACATATTAAAACACAAGACAAAGGTCCGTTTGAAAGGGTATAACCAGATACTACAGGCAAACACACAAGACAAAAAGGCAGGGGTCTTAATAGCCTTCAAAGACTCCTTAAAGGTAAAGATCCCCCAAACAGAGGCAGACAAGCAGGGGAGATATCTGTTAGTGAACACGAAAATTGAAGGGAGCTCCCTAAAGCTCGCTGCTCTATACGCACCTAATACAGGGCAGGAGGGGTTCCTTAAAGACACACTGGGAAAATTAGAACGTTTCGCCACAGGGGAAATAGTGCTGGGAGGAGACCTAAATATAGCGTGGGACCCCAATCTTGATAGATCGGCCCCCAGACAGTAGGGGCAATGCTCCCCCTCTAAATCCCTGAAACAGAAAATGTCCATTCTAGCACTTGCAGATACCTGGAGGCACATTAACACTGATCAACAAGGCTTCAACTATTATTCACATGTACACCAATCAATGTCGAGGATAGACTATCTATGGGCCACCCCATGCATTCTGGGAAAAGCACGGACGGTAGAAATTGGCGCCATTTCACTTTCCGACCATGCCCCCCCTATCGTTGGAAATAATGCTTACTCCACAAAGCCCCGGCTTGTGGAAATGGCGGCTCCCAGAAGAGTTACTCCTAGACCCGGCAACAGGAAACACCATACGAGAACAAATCATCGAATACCTTGATAATAACAACCTCCCAGACATACCGATAGAAACACAATGGGAAGCCCTGAAGGCGGTTACTAGGGGTCATATAATCGCACAAAAAGCCCAAAGGGAGAGGCTTAACCTCCAATGGGAAAGGGAGCTGGAGGCAAACATTAGCAAAATCCATGCAGAAATTATAAAGAACCCAACCATGAAGCTGCAAAGATCACTGAGACACGTACAAAGCCAATTAGATTCCATTCGTACAAAAAAAGCAGAAAGACATTTAATAAGATTGAAACACTGGTATTACATAAAGGCCAACAGAGAGGATAAGCTCCTGGCCAGACAGCTGAGGGGGAAAAATCAGGATAGGACAGTAAAGACACTGCAGGACGAGAAAGGGACTAGGAAAACACAAACGACGGAAATTGGGGCCATATTTCAGCACTTTTATCGACAACTATACTCGTCCGATCACCCCGACGACTCCCCCCCCAAAGGACATATATAGATGGGGTGACGCTCCCGTCACTAACGGAAGTAGAGAGGCAGACGTTAGATAAAGATATATCCCAAGAAGAGGTCATCAAAGCAATTAAAGACCTTCCCAGAAATAAGGCCCCGGGCCCGGACGGCTACACCGCTCAATTTTATAAAACCTATAGCGATCTATTGGCCCCGGTCCTAACGGAACTCTTTAACTCATTCAAAGAAAAAGGCGATATCACTCCATCGATGAATGAGGCAAAAATGCTGGTGATACACAAACAGGGAAATGACCCAGAACTTCCTACATCATATCGCCCAATAGCATTAATAAACCTGGACGCGAAGTTGTATACTAAAATTCTAGCCACGAGACTCCCGCAAATACTCCTGAGCCTGGCCCATTAGGACCAGGCGGGTTTTGTCCCCGTTAGACAAACGCACGACAATATTAGGAGGGTCCTACACATTGTGGAAAAAATAGGTATAACTCAAACCCCAGCGATTGTATTGGCCTTGGACGTGGAAAAGGCATTCGACCGAGTCGAGTGGTCGTTCCTTTTTCATACGTTGAGGAAAATGGGGATGGGGGAGCCCTTCATTAAGATGATCAAAGCTAACTACAAATCATCCACCATCGGGGTTGCAGTGAATGGTGCTCTCTCCGAGAAAATTCAAATTGAGAGGGGGCCGAAACAAGGATGCCCCTTGTCCCCCCTGCTATACGCACTTTTTCTGGAACCCCTACTATCGCAGATTAGAAGTAATAAGGAAATAAAGGGCATAGACATGGGAGGAACCGAACATAAAATAGTTGCTTACGCAGATGATATGCTTGTGATGCTGGGGGACCCAGAAAACTCCCTCCCAATTCTTATGCAGGAAATAGAAACATTCGGCACATTGTCAGGCCTTAAGATCAACAGACAGAAATCAGAAACACTGATACTGGCAGGAGACTCCGAGCAGATTCAATCAATTGCAGAGGATCTCCAATTAAAAGTTGCACAGCAGGGGGTCAAATATCTGGGAATTACCTTGACACACAAAATACAACATCTATACGCCCAAAACTACCCCTCAGTATTAAGACAAATAAAAAGGGACCTCGAGAAGTGGAACCCATTAGCAATAACATGGTGGGGGCGGATGACGGTGATCAAGATGACCATCCTTCCCAAACTTACGGATCTGTTTCAAGCCCTACCAATAAGGCCCACCCCGAAATTCTTCAAATCCCTAACGAAAGTGGTCACGGAATACATATGACAGGGGAAAACACCAAGAGCATCTAACACAGTTCTCACAGCGGCTAGAAAAGATGGGGGTTGTGCACTACCGCACTTTAAAAAATATTATGAGGTGGCCCAACTCTGGATATTGAAAGAATGGATACCGGAAAACTCCCAGAGGCTTTGGGCAGCCCAAGATAGGGCAGTAGCAACCACACCCACGAGACACCTGCTATGGGTGGGGAGGAAACATAGGCACCCCAATACACGTATAAGTGTAATTATGCAGACGGCACTACAAATTTGGGACAGAGCCACTAAGATGGGCACACTAACAAAAAATCCAGCACCCTTCATGCCCCTATTCAAAAACCCTGAATTCCCCCCGGACTCGAGAAGAATGCATACCTAAAATGGGAGGATGCAGGTTGCAAACTGGTGGGGGATATGTTCCAGGGAGGACAGATAAGATCATTTGAAGACTGTACCACTCTATTGAAGCTCAACGCCACAGATAAATACAGATACGACCAACTATATCACTGGTTAGACTCACCCAAAATAAGAGAAGCTGCCGCGAGAGAATTAACCCCATTTGAAAAATACATTATGACAAACGATGGTTCTAGGAAGCTGGTCTCAAACATATACAGATTTATAAATCCTCTTGGGGAGGAAGTACAATGGCCATACATTAAGAGGTGGGAAAAGACTTTGAGGAAAACGATACCAAGGGAATCGTGGGACTACACATGGGAGCTGATACCCAAATGAACGAAAGCAATACACTCAAAAGAAATGTGGATGAAAATTCTCCTTCAATGGCACTACACGCCAGAAAGACTACACACCATGTTCAGGGGAGTTTCCAATGCATGTTGGAGGGACTGTGGGGCAGAAGGCAACTGGCGGCATATATGGTGGGACTGCCCTAACCTACAACAATACTGGAGTGACGTTAAGGCGCACATGAAGTTAATGTTCCCAGTCATGGGGGATCCAGGGGAGGAGGTGTGGCTATGTGGGATTTGGGACCCGAAAGCTAGAATCCTCACCAAAACCCAGAAAAGAAACTTTATGGGCCTACTAATCGGAGTTTGGCTGGTAATAGCCCAAAAATGGAAGCAGAAACACCCACCAATGGCAATAGACTGAATAAGAAGAGTATGGTCCCATACTGTCTCTAGAGCCCTGGTTCTCTCTAAGCTGGACTACTGTAACAGCCTCTATCTTAATCTGCCCGCCTCTACTCTCCGCCCTTTGCAACTCATCCAGAACAGGACTGCAAGACTTGTCCTTGGCCTCAAGCCCAGGGACCGTATCTCTCCAGGACTGAAATCACTACACTGGCTCCCAGTGACTGCGAGGATCAAGTTCAAAACCCTCTGCATTGTCCACAAGGCCGTCTGGGGCCTTGGGCCAAAATACCTTCAACTCTCTCTTCCTAAATATCTTCCTTCTCGAGCTCTTCGCTCATCCGCCTCCAACTCCCTCAGGGTCAGCCGCTTCTCCAAACAACGAGTTGGGGGCAGATCTCTTTCCACTGCAGGGGCCTCCCTCTGGAACAGCCTTCCTACCTCCCTGAAACTTGAGGAGAACCACCTCCGGTTCCGGAAGCACCTCAAAACCTTCCTCTTTGCCTCCGCTTTCTCTCCCCCTCTCCCCTGCTAATACTACTGAAACTGCACTGAATCTGCAACTGGGCCATTCACCGTTCTCGGCCCAGCCACTCTCCCCTGCACTGCCTCCACGGCAACCCCTGCACTACGGGACTGTGTCTGTATCCATACAGCCCCCCTTCCCAGCACTTGTCTGCACTTACCTCGCACTTGCCACCAGCTGGCCCTTGTTATTTATCCTGTATGCTGTATGCTAATAACCCTGTACTGCACTTTCCCCTCTCCCTTTCCCCCATGCACTTTTCCCTTCCCCTCTACCCTTGCACTTGCGCGATCTGAATGACACCTGGCCTAGTAAGATCGTTGTCTGTCTCCCCTTGTTCTCCCCCTGCCTCGTCGCGCCTTGAAACACTTGTGTATAGGCGCGTTACAAATGCCTTATCATATCATATATATCATATAACGATGGAACATATAACTTACAATCTTCAAGGGAACCATCAGAAATTCAGGGAGGATTGGGCAGTGACTTTGGAATACTTGCAAAGTGACTATATGGAGCAGTGGTGCCCACACAAAATAAAGATATTGGACATGTTTAGTTAAACTGAACTAGAGACTCTCGGAGAGCAGAGTGGCGATAAGAACTTTCCCGGTGGGGGTGGGGGAAAGGGGGGAGGTTTAGTGGGACACAGTTTGAATGTTTCTTGTTGTAAAATCAATAAAAATATCGTTTAAAATCTCAAAGGATGCCGCAGGCCCCGGTGGCTCCGGATCAGCCCCCTGCGAAAAAGAGCAAGTGCCATCCAATGCGGCCACATCAACTGCCGTGCCAGGTGCCCTCCCCCTGAGGGACCCGGACACAGGGATGGACACGTCCACAGCGATGGCGACATCGTCCCAGCGGGCGAATCGCCGCAGCCAAGGGCATTCCCACCGGATGAGGTGGGATAGTTTAATGCCATGGTCGCCAGAGCTTCTGAGCTCTTCCAGTTGACACCCCAGGAGACCAAAAAGGAAGGCTTCCTCTACCGGAGGCGCGAGGCCAAGAGGAAGACCATCATGGCGGTGCCCCTACCGGACAACGTGTGGGACGAAGGCCTGGCCCTGTTGAAGAATGCCCGTCATGGCCCCGGCCAAGCGGGATAGTCTAGAGAAAAAGTACTGGGTGCCACAGTGCGCTCCCAGGTACCTACAGGCGCAACCATCGCCGGACTCATTGGTGTCGGCGGCTGCGAAGGAAGAGATCGTCTAACCCCTAGTCATCGTCCTCAGTCACTTCGGACAGTGAGGGAAGAAGGTGGACGCCATGGGGAGGAAGGTCATCTACTCCACAGCATTGACCGTCAAGGTGGCCAACGCGATGGCGATACTGGCCAGGTACGACAGGGAGATACAAATTGGCCCCGATTCTGGAGTTCCTACCCGACGACAAGCAGGTAGAGGCAGTCGCACTCCTCCAGGAGGGGGACGTGGCTTCGGACCATGCCATCACAGTGGCCCTGGACATCTCCGACACAGGTTACTGACAGATGGGCAATGGTGTCTGCCTTCGTTGTCTTTTCTGGCTGAAGGCCACCAATTTCCGTCAGACGAGGGTACTGGACATGCCCTTCGACAAAGATGACCTGTTTGGGAAGGCTGTCGACGAGTCCTTGCAGGCCATAAAGACAGATACAGAGACTGCTCGTGTCCTGGGTACTCCAACAGCACCGCCTTTCTTTCGCGTCTCCTGCGGAAGGTCGGGGAGATCGGCGAAAGGTTTTGGTGGAGGCTCCTTGTCGTACCGTTAGCCCTCCCAGCCCTCGACCCACGAGTCCTATAGAGGCTGTTCCAAGGCTTTCGGTGGAGGTGGTCCGCCCGTCGTTATCCGCAAGGCAAATACGCAGGCGCCAAATCAGGACTGGACCGGCCAGGACATTGGGCCCCCACCCATGCACCCCGGTGGGAGGCCGGGCGAGTGGGAAAAGACCTCCAGTGACAGATGGGTGCTGGACGCTCTCGCCCATGGACATTCCCTGGAGAGCGTGTGGATCCCTCCGGTGACCCGGCAGGAGCAGCACATTCCTCAGCTCCTGCAGGAGGTACGAGCCATGCTTAAAAAAAAAAAGGGGTGATGAGGCTAGTTCCAAGATGACTCCGGGGCTCCGGAGTCTACTCCAGATACTTATTAATCAAAAAGAAGACCAGGGCTGGAGGACGAATCTAGACCTGCAGCGTCTCAACAAGTACCTCAAGTCCCAAACATTCAGGATGGTCACTTTGCAGCACGTGCTCGACCAACTGGAGGAAGGAGACTTCTTGGCGTTGCTGGATCTGGAGGACACCTACTTCCACAAGCCCATTCACAGGAAACCTCGGAAGTTCCTATGCTTCGTAGTGCAGGGAAGACACTACCAATTGAAGGCCCTCCCTTTCAGCCTAAAGTCGATGCCGAGGGTGTTCACAAAGTGCCTGGCACCAGTGGCGGCCCACCTACGTCTACGAGAGATACACATGCACCCGTACCCAGATGACCGGCTCTTCTAGGCTAACTCAAAAGAGGTAGCCGTCGAACACACGGAGAGTACCGTCCAGCTACTGACGGTATCTGGGGTGCTCCATCAATTATCGGAAGTCCTGCTTGACAACTGCTGTTGTCACTGATGACTGCCATGGTCCAGATCATCAGGTCCCTGTTCGGCATGATGTCATCTTGCATTTACCTTATACTGGCTCTGTAGGTTGCGGATGTGTCCTCTGCAGGAGTTCCTGGACGCCCGCTGGATACAAGTGTCTGGAAGCTTCACGTACAATATCCCTCTCGAAGAGTAGAAGTTCCATTGGCCGATAAGGTGGTGGGACGTACGCTCCAACATCGCCCGGGGCACAGGGTTTGAAAACCCCCCATACCAGAAGACCGTCACCACGGATGCTTCCCAGGAGGGGTGAGGAGCCCACA
The DNA here is from genome assembly GCF_040938575.1 of Ambystoma mexicanum. Lineage (NCBI taxonomy): Eukaryota > Metazoa > Chordata > Amphibia > Caudata > Ambystomatidae > Ambystoma > Ambystoma mexicanum. The sequence goes on from NC_090931.1 coordinate 837,410,200, forward strand.
CCAGATGTCTGCATGCTAGAGGCCTGTGTTTGCCAGAGGAGAAGGATCTCCATATCAATATCTCGGAGCTGCGGGCAGTGTCCTGGGCCCTCAAGTCATTCCTTCCATCCCTGAAGGGCAAGGTGGTGAGGATTTTCATGGACAACACCACTACTATGTTCTACATCAGGAAGCAGGTGGGAACTCGATTCCCCAGCGCTCTCCAAAGATGCGCAGTGGTTGTGGCACTGGGCCGTCAGGCAAGACATGTTCCTCATCGCCTTTCACCTGGCCGGAGTCGAGAACACCATCGCCGACAACATCAGGAAGGAATTGCTCCTGCCACAAGTGGGAACTTTGTCAGGACCAGGTGGACCGCATCTTCAGGTTGGGCATGCCCCAGATCGATCTGTTTGCGACGGGGGCGAACGCCAAATTCCAGAGATTTGCCAGCATGTTCCATCAGCCGAGGAGGTTGGGGGACGTATTCTCCTTCCCATGGGAAGGCCTGTTTCTTTACATGTTCCCTCCATTGCCTCTCCTGCTGCGAGTCATCAGTCAACTGAAACAGTGCCGATGCAGGATGATACTCGTTGCCCCGGCGTGGCCGAGGCAGATTTGGTAACCAGACCTCAACATTTCAGCATTGCCTCTGGTCAAGTTGCCAGTGGTCGTGTATCTGCTCACCAGAGAAGGAGGCGCAATCATGAATCACAACCCAGGATCGCTGAACCTGGGGGCTTGGCTCCTGCAGCCCTAGAGTTTGGAGGATAGGAGTTGCCGGCGGACTGCAGGGAGGTCCTTTCCAAGGACAGAGCGTCATCAACTGTTAAGTTCTACGGTCACAAGTGGAAGCGTTTCGTTATGTGGTGCTGGTTGCGGAAGATCACCCCTCTGAGGGTCATGGCCCCGCAGATTCTGCCATACTTGTTGTCCTTGGCCAAGGCGGGACTGGCGCACACCTCGATCAAGGTGCATCTGGCAACTATCTCCTGCTACACCAGGCCTCCAGGAAGATCTTCTTTGGTCCAACCGTCTCGTCAAGGAGCTCCTCAAAGGACTGTTTCAATCTTTCCCGCCAGTGAAGGCTCCTGCCCCGGCGTGGGAAACATGGTGCAGACAAGGCTCATGGGAGCCCCCTCCGAGCCTATGCATCAGGCCCCTTTCAAGTTCCTCTCGTGGAAAATGGCCTTCCTTGTGGCCATCGCCTCTGCCAGGAGAGTGGGTAAGATCCAGGCCCTATCCTGCAATCTGACTTTCCACAAATCGAGGGTGGTGCTGCAGACGCACCCCTCCTTCATGCCAAAGGTTCCGTTGGAATTCCACCTCAACGATCCTTTGGTGTTACCGGTGTTTTTTCCAAAGCCTTAGTCACCGGCTGAAAGGGCCTTGCACTCCCTGGATGTTGCTCATGCTCTGAAGTTCTTCATGGCACGCACAAAGCGTTTTCGGAAGATGTCTCAACTATTTGTGAACTTTGGTCCTGTGAACCATGGGAAGGTCTTGTCCAAGGCTTCCATCTCCAGGTGGGTCTCTGCTGTATCACGCACTCATCGGTTGGCCAACGACCGCTGCCCGGCAGTCCGAGAGCCCATTTCACCAGAGCAATCGCTGCAACGACGACCACCTTGTCTGGTGTGCCCCTGCTGGACATCTGCCGGGCTGCCACATGGAGGTCTACGCACACCTTCACGAGGTTGTACTGCATCAACGGGGATTCCAGAGAGGAGTCCAGGGTCGGCCAATCCGTGCTATGCAACCTATTCGCTTGAGGTGAGTCTGTTCCAGAGGTAAGTTTTGCTTCTGTTGAGCCTTGCCACCTCCTATGGTTGTGTAATGTGGTACTGCTATGTATTCTTTATTCAGGAGCATGTGAATCCATGCCAGACTCCATGCTGGAGAAGCAACAAGTTACTTACCTGTAACTATTGTTCTCCAGCATGGGTCTGGCTTGGATTCACATGCAAACCCTACTTCCTGCCCCTCTGCGACTCTTCTTGGTGATACTGCCACTGTACGTGCTACCAAATCTGAAGATGGCTGCCAGAGGAGGGGCTTAGGGAGAGGGCAGTCATTGGCTGGGGGCAGTATGACCCAGAGTACAGTGATTGGTTTAGAGGAGAAATACAGTTTGTAAGTGAAAGTGAAACGGTTTATCTTTTTACAGAGGATTCCCAGCCTGATGACGGGGAATATTCATGCGCATGTGAATCCATGCCAGACCCATGCTGTAGAACAATAGTTACAGGTAAGCAACTTGTTCCATGTATGTATGTGTGTGTGCCGACATCTAGTAGTAACTGCAAGTATTACATTTTTTGTTTTTGAAACTCGAAAAGGGATGCCGACAGGGCGTGCCAGTAATACTAGCCCTATTGGGATGTCTCCTGTAACCATGGTCCTTCACGCGTGGCGGTCCCGCAGATTGTTTTTTTCTGCCATCATAGTTGGACGCAAGTTGCAGAGTTCCTTCTTCTGGCTAACGCCTTTACTTACGCAAAGTTTAAATGTAGACTTTCTTTCTATCCTTTCGACGGCCGTTCCCTGCAAGAACTCCGGCGACAGCTTTCGAGGACAAGACAATTCATCAACGACAACTACTCAACCGTCTTGATGAATTTTGTCTGTGGCCTACCTAGGCCACAACCGGCCTCGGCCCTGCACAGTAGGGAGAGTGGGGGAGGTCATAATTCATCTCATTTAGTGAATGCCTATTTCCCTATTCTTCCTTTTACATCGCCGAGCTGCCATCTTTCCATATTATGGAAAACAAAGTTTAAATCTTGTCCTTCCTGTTACAGGAAGTTTCCCTGGAAGGATTCACACAGAGTGTGTAATCTCTGCCTTCCTAGGGACCATTCCGAAAAACAGTGCAAGTCCTGCAAACTGTTTCAGTCCAAGACACTAAAGGACCGGTAGACTAAACGCTGGGCCCACCACGCCATGCAGCCCGAGGCCACCATGGAGGTTAAGGGAGCCTCCAGCGATGGCAGCATCAGCGTCCTAAGTGATGCAGAGGGCGACCGAGACCCAGCGGTTTCCCATGTGCCAGCCCCTGACTCCAACAGGCAGGCCGGCGTTTCTGCTATGGAGACGACACCTGGCAGCCCAAGCACCCACACTGCATGCCACACTAAACACACTCCCATGGCCGACAGTCTTCCGCGTCGTTGACCGATAAGCCACGCACAGTGTTGAAGGGAGGGTCTGCAAAGTCCCTGTCCTCTGGGCCTACGAGTTCGCCACATAACAGGCCTCCAAAACAGACGCCGAAGTCTGTTTTCGGCACTGCAACTAAATCGGGGTACCGGCGACAGTACGTCGACGGCTCTTGCTAATAATTCAAAAATGAGAGAACTCATTAACAAAACACATCCCAGACACACTCCTCAAATCCAAAACTTTGAAAAACTCCAAATCTTCGATGCTCCTATCCTCAAAAACACTGGTTACAAAGGATAAAAAACCCTCCTGCCCCTAGTGACAATGCACCACAAACAGCCCTCTACACCAGAGCCTTTCCCTACCCCTGTTTCTACAGTTTTAACAAGCTCAATTCAATTGACCCCAGAACAATTTGATAGAGTAATGAGGAGAATGTCTAGCTGTTGGGTAAAGATTAGTGCAGTCCAACTCGTGTGGGACTGCACAAGACTTATCTATTGGTATTAGCTAACCCACCTTTTAATATAGACCTGTACTACAAAAGTTGGTAGTGTGAATGAGCAGCGAGGCTCTTCTTAAGATAGGTAATTTGAGTTGTAGAGCTGTACAATGAAATCAGTAAACACTAATAGTATAAATATGTATTTATATATACACAGATATATCTAAAGCATTCTTTAAAAAGCAGCAACTAATAGTAACATTAATCCCAAGTTAGGATTCAATTAAAAAAAGTGAACAGTAAAGCAGATGAGTAATTCTTTCATATGTTCTACATTTTTCCAGCACCAAGGGTGACAACATTTGAGGTCAGTAATAATTTAGATCACCTTTGCAGTATTGAGCTATAAGGGAGGGAAATGTTATAGTTAGATCAGAGCATACTGGTATTCTATAAAAACAGTTAGATTCTCCCAGTCTTGTATCCCAGCAATAATGGTGTTCAACAACTAAAACATGTAAGGGAACAACCACTGCCGAAGCCAATAGGTCCAGAAGGGGGCCTTTAGGCAGCCAGGACAGCCAAAGTCAATGGGCCAGTTCAAAGTTCTGATGCTCTCTTTTTAGAAAATGTTTTAAATGGTCGGTAGTTCAAATAGAAATCACAGCAACCCAAGAGGAGTCACCTTGAAGAAGCACAAGCTTCCCAAGGTAGGAAGCACCACCAATGGCGAAAGGTTAGCACCACCAATGGCGAAAGGTTGATGTACCCCAAACCCCACAGTACCAGTAAACTGAAAAATGTGTTCCAGCTGGATGCCTTCTGGTTGCCGTGCAGCAGACCCTTGTTCCTGGTCCTTGGTCGTGGTGACGAAAGGGAGGACGTCTGGTGGACTCCTGCGGCAGCACTCGAGAGAGGGATTCAGCAGCAATGGATTCTCCTTGCTTCAGCTTTGTGCTTTTGGCGCCTTCTTCTCAGCGCCAAAGAATAACAGACAGCTCTGGTTAGAAGTTACTTGATCCCTCCCGACCCCCTCAGCCCTGGACTCTGGTGAGGGGACTCTGGATACAGATTTCCTGCATCTGTAGGGCCCTCTGGATGGCCAGAGTTTTGGGCGGATCCGCACTTCGGAAGACAATGCACTCGAAGATGGTCAGGGGTCCCCAGGTATTGGGATTCTGCAGCCTTGGAAAGTCACAGCAAGTCGGGGTGCGCCAAAATGGAGTTTGTCTTGAGGCTAGTTGGTCCCACCAGCCTACGGGAGGAAGTTGTCCCGTACAGATCTTCCCAGTCAAAACGAAAACTGGGTCAGCACCGCTGCAGGGCTTCACCAGGGACTTCGCAGTCCAGGAGGGTGCTGCTGGTATCTCTTCACGTCGTCTTGTCCTCCAGTGGTCGACTCTGCCTCTAGTCCCACAAACCTCACCTTTTAAGCAAGTTCCCATTCATTCACAGCCCTAGGCTGTCAATGACCCAGCAGGGTGGCTGTCCCCGCGGACAGCCAGCCAGCCAATCAGAAATGGCTTCACCCAGGCACACCTAGAGACAAAGGACAGGGAAGTTTCGGGACCCTCCCTCACTTCCTGCCTTTCCAGACACACTGGAGCCTGGGCGAGCTTCAGGGGCGAAGCCCGCCAAAGGCAAAACACACTCCAACCCAATTCAAACGAGTAAAAGCGCAGAAGAAACAAACTGACCAGAAATCGCAAAAAAAGAAGACCGTGGCAATTTTTTGAGAATGGTCACTCTGGGGTGCTGTACTTCAGCTGAGCATTCAGCCTGTAGATACATGGCACAAGGCAGTAAAAAAGAAACCACTGCCACCAGCCATTCAAGTCAGTTAGTGTAACAGAATGTTGCATGGGGAATGGGTTAAAGGAGATACTATGTAATCATCCCCCCGGCACTCCACATACTATTCCTTGGAACAGTAGTTCACCCAAGAAAATGTAGTTAAACTTTAAGAGAAGTTCAAGGGACTTCTCAGTGGCTTTGTACAAAAGGTGCTGTGTGTCACAATGCAAAAAGCAGATGCCTATGGAGTTTACCAAACTCCATTAAACAGTAAGAAACGCACACATCCTAGTTAAGAAAAACACATGAGAGAGTGAGAGAAAAGTCCCACTCACTCAGGAGTACAAATTTAAAGGCCCTGAGTTCAGCAAAAGAGCTTGTGCCCTCTAAGATTAAAGGGAATTGACAAGGGCAGTCAACCCTCGCATTGAGACAATGTTTAAACCAACCCTGTCAGACCCATTGTACATCGGGGGTAAGCTAAAGCCCGACTCTCTCGTGGTTAACACCACAACGAAAAGAGCGGGCACAGCTTTAGCCTCTGGCGAAGCCACTCCTGACAAGGAGAGCAAAGAAAATGTAAACACTGGGCAGAAAAAGTAGCTTCCTCGGCTGCTTACCAAGTAAGGATAGCCAGCAACACTACGCTCCTGGCGAGTTATAATTGCCTCAAGTGGGGCGAGATCTCAGAGCAAATAAACTGCTCCGGAGCCACTGAAAACACAGCTTTTAAAAACAGTAGCTGGCGGTAAACAGGTGGCAAATCCTGAAAAATAATCTGGACGCAGCAGATAATGCAGGCTGGATAGTAGCTGAGGGGTACTCTCATTAAATGTAATGCATGGCTACGCCATACAGGTTTCAAGCTGGAAACCCAAGCCCTCCTTTTAAATATGCCAATTGAGCCTAAAGCCTTATTTGGGGAAGCGGTTGATTATGCACTGAAAATTGCTAATGAGGAGTATGACACCCTCAAATCCCTGGGACAGCTCACAACAAATCCTTTGTGCAGAGAGGCACATTTAATACACGCCATTTTAGAGGACAAAACTCCCAGCAGTCCTCAACTACAACCAGGGCCGGCAGACTTTATGTTGGGGTTCCTCGCATGGGCAATCCTTCCAACAAAACTTTCAAAGGGCCCACAGAACGTTGAGAAGTAGAGGCAGATCCTCCTCCTCCTCCAGATGCTCCACCCGACCAAAGCAATGACCACCCGCTCCAGGTCCCCTCCCATAACTCTCCAATAGGAGGGCGCATTCCTCATTTTACCCAGGCATGGGATGCGATCATGTCAGACAAGTGGGTACTTTGCACCATGGCGGGAGGCTATTGCATAGAACTCATACAAACACCACCAAGACCAAGACAAACGACGCAGGAGGAACAGGGCATTCTACTGGGAGAGGTCAAAGCACTGCTACTAAAGAACGCCATGGAAATCGTCCTGGCAAACAAGGTAAACGAGGTATCTATTCCGTGTACTTCCTTGTGCCAAAGAAAGACCTTACAATGCCCCCTGTCCTTGACCTGCGCCCTGCAAACACATATGTTAAGCCTCAGAAATGTTGCATGACTACGCTACAGGAAGTAATCCCACTGCCAAAACATGGGGACTACATGGCAACTTTGAACATGAAAGATGCATACTTTCATCATATTTCAATGTCCCCAGTGCACAGAAAATTCCAGCACTCAAAATAGCAAATCAACACTACCAATTAAAGGTGCTACCCTTCGTCATGGCCTCCGCTCCCAGGGTATTCACCAAGGTATTAGCGGTAGTGGCAGTGCACTTACACAGAGAATCGATCCCAGTGTACCCTTATTTGAACGACTGGCTGATAACAGGGGAATCCCCTCAAATTTGCAAGCAAAATACCCGAAGGACAATCAATATTCTGTTCCAATTGGGATTCTCAATCAACGAGAAAGAAATCAAGTCTTGTTCCAAGCAAAACCGAAAAAAAGAGACCACTTGGAAAATGAAGAAAAGCAAAGGGTGTGAATTCTGGGAGGATGGGATGTTCACAGACCCAAGCCATTTGTCTGGTACCACAGCATTTTGACAACCTGCGTATTGTTTACATTTGAATAGTGTCCCTAAATCAGGAGTTAGACAGTTGAATATCAGTTGCTGAAGGGTGGACGAGTCCTCAGACACCAGAACTGCTAGCACCCTCTACTACCCAGCTGGGGAGGTTTAGACCTGGCTCACATGTAGAAGGTCTCGTTTAACTGAGGCTGCCATTTGACAATGGTGGAACCCTGGTCGTGGAATCTGGCATCTGAGGGAGGTTATTGATGGAGCTAAGCAGGTGCACAAAATAGCCAGGAGATTAGTTTTCCAAAAAAAACAAGTACAACAGATGATTTGGCTTGAAATAAATCTTTAATCGCGGGTGATGCTCTGAGCGGGTAGGGCCATTTTATACAAAACACATTGGAATCACAGGGGGATGGAACTTTCTTGAACAATCTCCCTTTGAATTTGTCCTCCTTGGGGTGAGAGTGGTGGTGATGAACAAGTGATCTTTTTGTGAGGGCCAAGAAACTAAGAGTGATCATACTTGTGTATTCCATAGCACAACTGAAGACATTAAGGAAGTGACCCAGACAACAACGACCCGGGTCTTATTGGGGGAAATGATCATGGATGAACAAGTGGGGGCACTGATCAGAAGGAATAGACCACAAAAGGGGATGCCACTTTGGCTCAAGTAGAGATAGAGATCATGGAGACCTGCCACTTGTGTGAGAGTAAGATGAGGAAAAGAAGTGTGGGTTTTAACCTTTTACGAGCAGATCTTTGGAAAATAGAAAAGACAGCAGAAGCAGAGGAACATGTATCAACACCTCACAATACGCTCAGGCCCTTCAAGAGCTACAACAGAAGACCAGGCAACTGAAAGAGCAGGCATGGGATGTGGTGTAACACATTTCTGAAGGAACAATATCTGGTTTGTGGGTTTGCCAGAACTGATGGAGGGACGGCTCCATGGAGTGCTTTCTGGAAAGCTGGTTACTAGAACAATGAGGCGTCGGGCGGGGGGGAGGACTATTAACCCTCTTTGCGATCTGTAGAGCTGGTAGAGTACTGGCAAAGCTCCCATGACAGGAGCCCCTCCAAGTGTGACAGTGGCCCATCTGTATATCCAGAGACAGCACACTGGTGCAACAATGAAGGTGAAGGGGGCCATTGGTGTCTAGAAGGTGTAAGGTCTCGCTTGTCCCCTGCGTCACAAGAGAAGCCCAGAGACGACATACATCCTTTAAAGGGATGAAGGGGATCTCTGGAAACAAGATCTTACATTTAAGATGCTCTTTCGACCGAAACCGAAAGTCATCCAAGGAGGTAGGGCCCTAGTTCTTTGATACTCAAAAGGGAACAAGTGACTGACTGGAAAGGAACAACACAAGGAATGTCGCTAGATGCTCAAGTGTTAAGCTGGAACAACACAAGTCCAATGGGATGGAAGGTGGGGTTCTAGAGACACAGGAAGTTGTGTACGGGGAGTAAGGATGAACATATTGTACTTTTAGGAAGGATTAATGTGGCACAGGATGGAGTCCTTCATTGGGTCAGCTGCGGCATCAGGGGTGGCAGAGATCTGGGCAGAGGGGAGTATGGATGATGGCAGAGAAGATGGTACTCTGAGAAGAGGGGAATTCGGGAACCCTGTAAAATGTAAGCTATATTCTGTATAGGTATAATATGTTGGTGCAAGAAGTCACCCTTCCCAGCACATGTTGGGGTATTGTTTGTTTAATTTAAAAAAATTGTTTTGGAACGTGCAGTACCCAGAGCGACAGATGCTTCTTCTGGTGAGTAAGTATGTGGAGTGGAGGTTGGTTGGTTGGGGGGGTGGGTGGGAGGGTCAAATGAGTTTTATGTTGCCCATACAGGCTCTTGATATTAAGGAGGTTCTGTTTCATGTTGGGGAAATACTAACTGGTCATGGTTGGGCGTGAATCATGGGGAATTCCTAAAGTTCAGACCACCCCTATTGGGTCGGTGAAGGCCATGCCTTATAGCTGGCAACTTGTTTGCAGAAAAAGGTTTTAGAGCGTTTAATGGCCACATAGCTGGGGATGTTTCAGATAATCCTTTTTGCGGGACAAGTAGAACTTCTAGCCACATTGATCATAGTCTGATTAATATTGTGCAGTGGTGGATGGTAAGGGAAATGTGTGTTTATGATTGATCATAACCCCTTATAGTAGCTTTAAGTATTGAAATGTCTAAAGGAAGAAAAATGTAATTTACCTTACATTTAACCACTAGTACTAACTGCTGTAACCTCAAATGGAGTTCAAACACCCGATCTGCTTCATCACCTAAAATGTACAAAACAATCTACGCACTCCTCCTAAACAAAGGAGGTTCCTGCCCAAAACCTGGTCTATCATATTATGGAGTTGGGTAGACCTTTGGTAACCCGACCTTTGAGACCACTTGGGAAGGTTTTTCTTAAGAGGACACATCTTTTGTGTGACACGGATTGTTAGAAAGTCAAGCAGGAACTTCTAGCCGCATTAAAACATAAGGGGAGGGATAAACCCATAATGGGAGGGATAAACCCCAAGAGGTTAATCCCCTCAGATCTACCAAATAAGGCTATAATCCAGTTAAAAAAAGAGGGAATAAACAAAACAAAGATGGGAAGAGCTTCAGGAGGGGAAATATTGTTGCGTATGGTGGCTTACTGTTTTCATGGCTTTAGAATGTTAATCCCTGGGTTTGCCAGGTATGAGCACTTAAAAGCCTTTTATAGTGCCCCTCATTAAGTAAAATTGCTATCTCCTTTCAGCAGAATTCTGAATGAAGAGGATGTTCCTTTAACATTCGCCCTCAATGAGGTCTCATTATCACTTGGTCAGGAGAAGTGTGGGAAAGCGCCAGATCCGGACAACCTGCAAATCGGCCTGTTTAGATTTAAAAAAAAAAAAACATATCTGGACCCCAGTATTGATTACATGTATTCACTACATTCACCTAAAAACCAATCCTTCCTGTTCATGGCGATCAGTGGAAATTGGCCGGAATTATAAGAAAAGGGACAGCAACAATCCAGTTTATTTCCAATTTCTCTGCATGACAGTCTTGGAAAAATCTATGATAAAACTAGCTACTAGACTCAATCAATGGATTGAAGAGGAAAAGATATTATGCCATGTAGGAAGATCTTACGGCTGAGCAAATTGGAAAAAGCTTTTGAAAGCATAAAATAGACAGATATCTATGCCGCCCGACGAGTGTTACCAGAGCCGACACCATGCTGGTGCGGCAGAAATGCATGGATTTAATGAGGGAACGGCAAGGTCACCTTGAACTAAAAAAACTATTTTAAAAAAATGGTCGGTCCTCAGGTATTGTGTTTATGGCTACAGTGGATTAAATGTTAACTATATGCACTGGTTGCACCATAGACGAGTAGGGAACATACAGTTCCATCTGAGGACAAGCCGCATTATGTGCTTGGTCACCTTTCAGAATGGAAAGAACTGTACGCGTCTGCAATTGAACATTCGATTTTTCTGTAATGTTATTTTATCTGTTGACCTGGCCCATTTATTGTTCTTTTGCCCACTGATCCACAATCCCAGGTCAACCTTTCTAATTCCATTATTGAGGAAATGCAAATATTGCACGATAAAATAAGCTTCTAGATTCATAATCCCCCTGTGGTCAAGAGAGGCTGCAGCAGCTGTGTACATGTTTCTAGAAGCTATGTTACATCTGAGTGCGGAAACCTTGCTGGAACAATTGAGTATGTAGTGTCATACATTTTAATGGGTTTCATTTTACTGTATTTTGGTCTTTTTATACCTATCGATAGCTGTTCAATCTGATGTGCGTATATTGCACTGTTTGTGTATTACGGCCGTGTTACAATCGTTCGTCCTGCTCTCCCCGATACTAGTGCAAATCCAGCTCCCTCGCAACGTCTCAGGCATTCCACGCACTTGGCACTCGGACACAAATAACCCACAAAGCCAGAAGTGGGGTTGTAAAAGTGCTGTAATGTTAACACACACACCAGGCTCTGGAGGGCTGCATCGACTCTGCCCCCTCCCAGGCCTGGCTCATACTTATGTACAATGCAAAGCTACATATTAATCTCCTCCCATTAGCCGTACGTATTCATAACAATAGTTCATTTCGCCGAAGAAAAGGCAATCAAGTACATTTCGTAACTTCAGATTGTCTTTGCAAGTCAGGCTCTTATCAACCTTGGGACTTGAGCCAGCAGCATCCGAACTGTGTACATTCTCGAAGGGAGGGCTGTTCATGCCCGTCTCTGTGAGGCCTGCGGCATTCCACAGCTAGCTGGGCTGGTTGTGCTCTGGTGGTTCTCTGCGACATCTGCTTTCATGGCTGTTAGATGTTTAGGCCAGTCCTTATGTCAAATCATTAGGCCAGTGTTCCTGCTTCAGATGTGATGTATCTCGAACCAAAAGAAAGTGCAGAATCAGAAATGTACCACGTAACATGTGCCCACTTTTTTTTCATCTCTTCTTATTTTATCTATCCCAAGTAGCATCTTCCATGGTGAATACCTGGTCGCTGAAAACTCTCTCAGCAGTCCATGGAGAACAAATGACAGCCAGTCTTGCCACTGTGTGTCTTTCTCATCCATCTGTTTCAACTGCTCCTTCTTGGGCACCTCTTTCTGTTTGTTCTTCCATTGAGCCACACAAATGTCCATGTGCTCCTGCCACTCATCTTTTGCTGTGGGCCCCCAGGCCCTCTCTGTCGGGCACTGAAATGCATTGTCTTGCCCTTTCTCTGCATTGAGAAGCTGAATCATTAGTTCATCCTCTGCTTTCCAAATACCCAGGAGGCGCTCACATTTCCTTTGATCCTGCTTCTTGCTCTTCTGTAAGATAATCTCCACCACTTCAAGCTGTGGCCCCTCCATCAAATGACACTCCTTATCTTCTATGGATGCCATTAGCTCTGGCTGTGGATCATTGTCAGGTGCCACGGGCCACTCTCGCTCAGATGCAGTTACCATCTTTCTTCCCAGATGCAGCACCACTGATTGTGCTTCACCATGCTTTGCTCTTTCCCCCCCAAACACTATTAAGTGACGCTGACACTGACCACCAACTTCATATGTGGGCCTGTCAATGTGCTTCTCTGGTGGACATGCCCTGAAAGCGTCTTGTTGTGATTTGACATTCTCTGGCATGTATTCGCTTGACACTACACCTTTCACTATCATCTTGTTCAATTCCTTGTCTAAGGTGCACACTGCACAGTCACCTGTCCTTCTGAAATTCAGTTTATTTATTGCCCCTTAGTCTGGACATGCCTTCCCCCATTTTGTCAGGACCCCATTTGCCAAATAAGTGATTGCATCTCTCTCTTCCAAAATGTCCTCCCTCCGGTATCTTCCCCCACTTCCTTCCCTTTCTCGGAAATACATAGAGCCATCCCCACAGCGTTGTGCGTCATCCACCCCAACCCCCAAAGGCACTGGTGCTGGCACCTCACATTCCTGCCCCTCTTTGTGTCCTCTCTCCTCCCCCTCCTTTACTAACACTGTTTTTTTCATTTTCAGCCATGCGTCATCAGCTGCATTCAGAATGTCTGCCCACCCCTTGGCGGATCTTAACCTTTCCTCCACATTCCCTTCAACCACCCTCCTTATCTCTACTAGCAGCTGCCATCTTGTGCCGATCATGAACTTTTGTGTAAGCATTACTTCAAAATCTGAGCGTCTCTGATCACTCTGTACCTTTTCTTGTGATTCAGCACTTCCTCCCTTGTCCATTCCCTTCACCACCCTTTGTAACTGATGTTCGTGGGCAGCCCCAAACTCCTTCTTCCTTTGTACCGACTGGGGGATCACATCCCAATTGTGCAACATGCTCTTCAGCCTTTCCAGCACAGCCCTTGCCCCCGACTTATATGACAGATCTTCACCCGCCTCTTGCCTTGTCAGTGGACCGGCATCTGCCATGTTGCCACTGAAACTGTATTCTGTAATCTGTATTCTTTAATCTCTTTTATTCCTCTTTTATTCCTCTTTTTATTCCTCTTTTACTCAACCTTCAGACAGACCTCCCACTCTGTGCCCTCTACAGCATCGACCCTACACCCACTCTCCACGCCCCGGTGCTCTGACTGTATTACAGGTGCCTAAGAATGCTCTGCCCTATCTTTGTATTATTCCTAGAGTCCCTGAAGACTCCAAATTCCACAAATTCTACTACCGCAACATGCAACAGGGTCCGCGAAAATGTTTTCACTTACCCGTTGTATTGCTGTTATCTCTGTGCACTTGATGAACAGAAGAGCTCCCGGGTTTCGGCACCATATGTTACAATCGTTCGTCCTGCTCTCCCCGATACTAGTGCAAATCCAGCTCCCTCGCACCGTCTCAGGCATTCCACGCACTTGGCACTCGGACACAAATAACCCACAAAGCCAGAAGTGGGGTTGTAAAAGTGCTGTAATGTTAACACACACACCAGGCTCTGGAGGGCTGCATCGACTCTGCCCCCTCCCAGGCCTGGCTCATACTTATGTACAATGCAAAGCTACATATTAATCTCCTCCCATTAGCCGTACGTATTCATAACAATAGTTCATTTCGCCGAAGAAAAGGCAATCAAGTACATTTCGTAACTTCAGATTGTCTTTGCAAGTCGGGCCCTTATCAACCTTGGGACTTGAGCCAGCAGCATCCGAACTGTGTACATTCTCGAAGGGAGGGCTGTTCATGCCCGTCTCTGCGAGGCCTGCGGCATTCCACAGCTAGCTGGGCTGGTTGTGCTCTGGTGGTTCTCTGCGACATCTGCTTTCATGGCTGTTAGATGTTTAGGCCAGTCCTTATGTCAAATCATTAGGCCAGTGTTCCTGCTTCAGATGTGATGTATCTCGAACCAAAAGAGAGTGCAGAATCAGAAATGTACCACGTAACATGTGCCCACTTTTTTTTCATCTCTTCTTATTTTATCTATCAATCACTAACGAAAACCCTTGCACTACTTCTACATAAGCACATTGTAATAAAACTATTATTACTCAATAAAGAAGCAGAAAAATAACAAAAAACATTACCAAACTAAGACAGCTTATTTATGTCTTTACACATCTAAAGCCCTTCACTGTACTGTATTGCATAAACACTGCCACCTATTAACCTCAGCCATAATCTAGAGTGCATCTAAAACAAACATAACTACATGTCCCGCCCTTTCCAGCTCTGAGCATCCCTGTCTGTTTCTGTAAGGGGTGTCAGAACAAACATTTAGATTGGTTTTAATAATACAGAAATGTGTTACCAAAAGATATTCCCTTTTTCTGATGCTTGTTAATCTGTTTAGAATCACATGCTGTGCATATGGTCCCACATCTAGTGGTAACCGCGGAGTATTGCATCTTGTCTTTCGAGGATCGAAAGGGGACGTCGGCATAGACGTGTCTGTAACACTATCCCTAACCTGACGTGTAGTGTACCCAAAATCCTTCACTCGCTGAGGTCCCTCAGATTGTTATTTTCATAGAGATAGCGTTATTGTCATATTTATCGACTTTGTCGTTATTCCTGTTAAGTCACTTCGACAGTTGAATCCTGTGAAATAACGCCGAAGACTGCTGCAGACTTTCGACGCCTGTTGATCTTAGCGGCGCTGCCGCCACGTGGCCGGACCTTCTGTATGGCCTATACAGTAGGGAGAATGGGGTCGGGTGGCCATATTCTTTACAAGTATGTCTTTCCTCTTTCACCCTCTTTGTTCCCTGGTTTTTGTCATCAATGTACCCGTCTTTCGCTATGGAAAAGAATCCATTTAGATTTTGTCCCTCGTGTAGGGCCAAATATCCTTGGAAAGACGAGCACTCTCAGTGCAACAATTGTTTTCCCCTCGACCACAAAGAAGCTGGTTGCGCGGCCTGTAGACTCCTGTGCCTTAAGACGCTTAAGGAGCGCCGCTTGAAGCAGTGGGCGGCCTACGGCATGTCACAGGCCAAATGTTCTTCCCCTGCCGCCGCAACCGCCGAAAGTGATTTGGGGGGGGGACTAGCGATGACCAGGCCTCCGTGTCAGAAGCCATTGACCAAACGGCGGACTGCTCTCGGTCCGCGACGCCCATCCCCGACCCCACCAGGCCTGACGCGAGTCACGCTATGGGGAAAACACCTGGCGACAGGGGCGCACACGATCATAACACCAAAAACACAACCCAAGGTTCTGCTTTGGCAGCACTGTCGCAGCGTACCAAAGCGCTGACCGAAAGGTCAAACTTCGATGGGATCCTCGTATCGCATGATGAGCAGCCTTCCCCTCAGCCGCGGCCTGCGACTGGGCAATCCAAATTAAATGGCGCTAACACTAAAAAACACGTGGCCATCGAAGCGCTCCAGGAGGACGCGCAGACACCGCTGAAGACCCCGGTGGCGCGGAAATCCACCGCTCAGCCTCCGGTTCACCTGGTGGCGCCAAAATCCACCGCTCAGCCTCCGGTTCAGCCGGTAGATCGACCAGATTCCCTGAGTATTGGCGAGAGCATCGCAAG
The DNA here is from genome assembly GCF_040938575.1 of Ambystoma mexicanum. NCBI lineage: Eukaryota > Metazoa > Chordata > Amphibia > Caudata > Ambystomatidae > Ambystoma > Ambystoma mexicanum. The sequence continues at coordinate 837,426,110 of NC_090931.1, forward strand.
GATTGCCTCGGCAGTTAGACTGAAGGAACAGTCGAAGGAGGTGGCGAAGCACAAATAACGGCCTAGAGACCTGCCGAAAGACACGCCACAGTGCCCCGAGCTCTGCAAGGACTACGCTGAGAGTCCTGTGCCTTTTGTCAAGTACATAAATCTCAATGTCACAGGGAAGAAGATGAACCCTTTCCTCCCCTGTACCCCTCTGGATTATCCTCATGGACCAGGCAGAAATTTGAGGGATGTATGGACAGATTAGAAAAATCTCTTATTCTGAGAAGCTTGCTCCCAAGAGACCTTGAGAAGACTTTCCCTTTCCACCTGTATCCAAGTTTCAAAGGACCTTGGAAGATCTACATGAGGAGTATACCTGTGTCCTTACAGATGATGATGATGTTATGGACACATATGATCAGGATGAGGATGCCATCTTTCTGGAAAACTACAATGTGGATGACCAGATAGACAATTGGGAAGACAGCCGCCAGGTTGATGCTCAATCTTGGACGTCCCCTTTACCCACCCAGGACCCTGATGTCCTGTGCATAGATTCCCCCGGCCCTCTCCAGTCCGACCCGCCAAGCCTCCGTAGTGGACGATCAAATGGCGTTTAACGCCATCTTGAAAAAGGCAGCTGACCCTTTTCAGATCGCCACTCAAGAAGCTTTACCAGATTCTGATTTTGTGGAGGATATACTCAAAGAAAAACCTCCGGCCAGCAAGGCCATCCCTTTGTTGAACTCTGTTAAAAGGAGATTGGCACCTTCCTTGTTGACGCCAGCCAAAACCAGGGCGGGTAACCCTAGGGTGGAGAAGTTATTTCGTCCTTCTCCGACCGACCCTGCCTACATCAAGGGACATGCCACTCCAGATTCTTTAGTGGTTACCACTACCAGAAAACAGGCTGGTGTTCCGGTGTCTACAGGAGAAGGACCACCCGATAAGGAGTACAAGAGACTATATGCACTGGGAAAGAGGGTCAACTGCTGCTGCGTTTTCCACACCAATAGCTAATACCACACTCTTGGCCAGCTATGCAGACATCCAGAAGGCCTTCAGGAAATGGCGGAACCTACACGGACCAAGTTACTCGCCATAGTTTCAGAAGGCAAGCAAGTCAACCAGAATGTGCTCAAGAACACTCTGGACGCTGCAGAGACAGCAGGAAGAACCCTGGCACAAGGTACCTTGCTCAAGCGAGATGCATGGCTGAGGCACTCTGGTTTGAAGCCGGAGACTCAAGCAGCCCTTATAAACAAACTCGTTGAGGAGACCAACCTGTTTGCCAAGGCAGTGGACGATGCACTGGAAACAGCCAAGAAAGAACATGAAACACGCGAGTCCCTTCAACAGATTACCCAGAAACCCGCTCCTCAGAGAGGAAGCGGCTCCCGCCGGTCCTTTCGCGGGCAATATCGTTTTCCCCAGAACTAGTATAATGCAGGAAACAACTGGAATTTGGGACAACGGTCTAATACCTCGTCCACTAATCCATCCAGAGGACAGCGGCATGGGAAAGGTACGAGGTTCCAACCTCCGAGGTGCCCCGACCTCTGGTCAGAACTAACCTTCGGATCCAGGTCCCCTCCCATGCCACCCCGATCGGGGGGCATATAGCATCTTTCCTTACAGGTTGGGAGGGAGTAACAACAGACCAGTGGGTACTCAAGACGGTCGCCCAAGGGTACTGCATAGAATTTGCTTGACCACCCCAATTCAGACTGCCAAAATCATGACGCTGTACCACCTGCAGATCCTACTGCAAGAGGTGGATACCCTTCTAGGAAAGAACGCCATAGAAGTCGTCCCTATTCTACAGGTAAACAATGGTATTTATTCAGTGTACTTCCTTGTACCCAAAAATGATCTCACCATGTGCCCTGTGCTAGACTTGTGCCCAGGGAACAAGTTTGTCAAACCTCAAAAGTTTTGTATGGTCACTTTACAGGAAGTAATCCCACTGTTGAAACTGGGGGATTACATGGCGACACTGCACATGAAAGATGCATACTTTCATATTTCAATGTTGCCAGCTCACAGAAAATACCTAAGGTTCATGATAGAGGACAAGCACGATCAGTTCAGGGTACTCCCCTTCGGCATTGCCTCGGCACCAAGGGTGTTTACAAAGGTATTGGCAGTAGCGGCAGCACACCTGCGCAGACTATCCGTCCCGGTTTACCCTTATCTCGACGACTGGCTCATAACAGGGGAGTCCTACGAAACATGACTATTGAACACTAGGAAGACAAGTAGACCTCTTATTCAGTCTGGGATTCTCCATCAACAAAAAGAAATCAAGCCTAGACCCCAGTCAAGTCAAACAATTTCTAGGGGCTCTAATTCGGACGAAAGACGGCCTCGTCTTCCCCCTCCAATGAGAGGGTTCAGAACATGCTGTTTCAGATCCCTCAGTATGTAGCCAGTCGGGAAGTGACAGTACGCAAGGCCATGCGACTGTTAAGAATGATGGCGTCCTGCATTTACGTAGTTCCTCAAGCGCGCCTGTGCATGCGTCCCATGCAAGAGTGGCTCAACAGCCAGTGGTGTCAGGCCAGCGGACAATGGAAGATCTGGTAGTTGTCTCGCCAGCCCTCGTTTTCTCTCTGCAGTGGTGGTCGAGGGAAAACCTCTTGAAGGGAAAAACCTTCACCACCCCCGCAGTAGAAACCACTCTCACGACTGACTCATCTCTCACGGGGCAGATGGCTCACCTGCTACAGCGCTCTGCGTGTGGTCCCCTCAAGTAGCGTCCAACCACATAAATCTGTTGGAACGATTAGCGGTATTCAAAGCACTTTCAGACGCAGTTACAGGGGAAGATGGTCCTGATCTTGACAGACAGCACCACAGCCATGTACTACCTGAACAAACGGAGGGGCACATACTCTCCAGGGCTATCCAAGCTGTCCCAAAACATTTGGATATGGGCTCTCAAACACAGGATGTTCCTGTTGTCCCAACACTATTCCAGGGGAACTCGATCTTCTGGCAGATGTGCTCAGCAGAGATTTCCCACTACCCGTAGAGTACGAATGGCGAATACACGAAGACGTAGACTCCAACGTTTTCGCAGAATGGGGCTTCCCAGAGAAATGCTCAATGCCAAGCTTACGCCTCCAGGTACCCACAGAACCGCTCCAAGGGGAACGGGCTCTAGATAACATGGTCAGGGAAATTAGTTTATGCTTACCCCCCCCCCCCCCCCCACCCCGCCCGACTCCATTACTCAACAAGATTTTGCACAAGATGCACCAGGAACCAGTCACCATGATATTGGTGGCCCCCATGTGGGCCCGCCAACTCTGGTTCTCCCATCTGATGGAGATGTCCCTCTCCCCTCCTATGAAACTGCCCTGCCGTACAACATGTTATCTCAGGACAGGGAAGAAACACTTCACCCATGCCCGCAAACTCTGAATTTAGCAGTCTGGCTCATTGGGTCAGAGAGTTCGGACACCTTCAACTCCCTCAGAGATGCATGGACATACTTGGAGAAGCCAGGAAACCTAACACCCGATATTGCTATTCCAGTCAATGGAAACGCTTTATCTGGTGCAATGCAAAGGGCGTCAATCCCATTGACTGCTCTCCTACTCACATTGTATTGTACCTGACTTGCGTATTAGACTCAGGACTGGTGTTTAATTCCCTAAAGGTTCATTTAGCTGCTCTCTCGGCCTACACTACGTCACAACAGAAGGTGTCGTGGTAGAAAACGCTAGTTATTAAGGCTTTTATGGAAGGGGTTAAGAGGATTCACCCCTCCCCCACCATTTTAAACCCAGCTCCCGGATGGGACCTAAATGTGGTATTGACCAGACTTATGGGGTCGCCCTCTGAACCTATGCATAAAACAAGTCTCAAAGATCTTACCTGTAAGACAGTCTTTCTAATGGCTATCACTTCTATAAGAAGGGTTGGTGAACTAGAGGCCCTTTCAGTTCTAGACCCTTTTGTTACAGTTCACACAGATAAGGAAGTCCTGCGCACTCATCCTCGATTTGCGCCTACATTTATTACCAAGTTCCATGTGAATCAATAGAACTACCTACTTTCTTCCAGAACCCTACTAACATGGCCGAAAGAAGCCTACACACATTAGATGTGCGCAGGGCAGTCCTGTTTTACCTGGAAAGAACTAAACCACTGAGAAAGACTAACCCATTTTTTGTTTTAGTGGCAGCTTGTAGAGAAGGGGATCCTGTCTCTAAATCAGCAATCTCAAGGTGGATTGTCAAATGTATCATACTCTGTTACACTCTTGCTAAGAGAGAACTGCCCTTCAAGCCTAGAGCACATTCTACTCGAGGCACTGGGGCTTCCATAGCATTCATTGCAAATGTTGCCCTTGAGTCCATTTGCAAAGCGGCAACCTGGAGTTCTGTACACACCTTTACAAAACAATATTGCCTAGAAACTCATTCTAGGTCTGATTCTCAAGTGGGACAAGCAGTACTAAGACATCTTTTCACTACGGTTCCTTCTCACAACCCACCTCCAACTCCGGGTACTGCTTGCTAGTCTATGCACAGCATGTGATTCTAAGCAGATTAACAAGCATCAGAAGACTTGGATTACTTACCGTAATGATTGTATCTGCTTAGATTCACATGCGCCCACCCTTCCTCCCCACTCAGGTCGGAGGAACATAGACGTCTTACTACTTTCTCTCTTTTATGTACTAGCTCACGTCAGCCTTGGGCTTCCTCATGGCAGAAAAAATACAATCGCAGGGACCTTGGTGCGTGAGGGATTTTCGGTACACTACACGTCATTTTAGGGATAGTGCTACAGACACGCCTATGCCGACGTCCCCTTTTGATCCTCGAAAGACAAGATGCAATACTCCGCGGTTACCACTCCTCAGAAATGCTATTACGGTAAGTAATGCATATCATATCTGTTATTTGTTGATCTGAAAGCAAAATTTGGCCATGTTAACTGAGCCCTGTTATGGGATACTGTTAGGACAGTTTTTCTGAACTCTTAACTAAGCGCTTAGTAAAACCATTCAACTGAGGCAGTACATGACTCCACACTTAGTATAAGGCTGTACCACCTGAGTTCAGGGTAGTGTAGACAGAGCAGCCAGACTTATCTTAGGAGGGAGAGAGGGCTGTAAACTCAGTACAAATGAAATTGTAATACAGATGGTCCAAAGAAACTCTGAAACACTATGTATTGTACAAATAAATGATTTATTTAAATACAAGTAGGCCCAGATAAATCTCGGGGTAAATAAGTACCATCACACCTTATATGTAATCACAATTCTAAAAACACAACACTATGCTTGAAGGTACAGAGACCAAAGCATACACCTTATTTGGAACATCCAACAGTAGTTCTAGGGAAGTCAAACCTTTTCATACACATTCAGTATAGGTCACTCCTATTCTTGGGGAGTAAAAACCAATGGTTACTTTCAGATTACAATTGAGTAATTGAAGGGTATTAAACCCTACCAGTTGTACCGTGACACTCAGTAACAAATCACATCATTAGTCAACTGGACAGTATACGTTTATTGAATAGTGGAACACTTATTCTAGGTACAGTAGGAAACCTATAACTACTTTTGTGTTAACACACAGCTAACAAAGCTAAGTAAAACCCATATACTTTTTCAAGGAGCTATCAGCAACTTCGGGCAGGTATCAACCTTACTCTTTTTGTGTCAGCACAGGGAAAGCAAAACCCAATGTTAAACTTTACTGAAAGACTCAATTATTCTAGGTAGGTAAGACTTACTCTGCATAGGCCAGCAACAAGTCAGAGGAAGCAAGACCCAGTTGGGGGACACTCCTACAATTATCCTAACAGGAATAATCTGGTGAAACCAACACATTACTTTTGGGAACAGGTACAACCAAATCACAGGTGAGTAATATACCTTCACATCTACTTTTTGTTAGAATGGCAAAATGGTTTCTAAGGAAAGAAAGATGTTAAACATACTTTTAAGAATAGTGCATCACACATCCAAGGTAAGTAAGAAGTTTTGTAACTGTTCACTCTGTTACCAACCAACTCTTTTACAAGTAAGTAACTTTTAAACTCTTCTTTTTTCTAGGCAAAAGGCCCAATCCCTAAAAGGTCTTTCCCTTATTCTTGAAGGATGAGTGTTCTCAGTGGCATAAGGGAGGGGGGGGATAACTAGGGTCTAGTGTCCAACAGACAGTGCCAGGTTAGGTTCTTAAGTAGCAAAAGTCTGAGTTCCTCAGGAAGACTGGGTAAACAGGTGAGTATTTTACTTCTAGAGTTATAAGAGGGTCCAGGGGCTTCACAGAAGACACCTTAGCAGTTCTCTAGCAGTGGGACTGAGTGCACTGGATGAGAGGCCTCCCCCATCACAGAAAACAACAAACAACTACAAAAGAAATCCTAAGAGACTTAAGGTAAGTACATTCCCAAGTCAACATAGTACCTCAGCATTGAACAGGGGCGTTGCTAGGGGGTTCTAGGGGAGGGCTAAAGGGGCTATAGCCCCTGATCTTTTGGTTGTAGCCCCGAATAGAATCTCAGGAGCTACTGCCAAAAGACTAGCTAGCCCCCAGTCCCAACAGTTCCGACATCAGCTTAGCCCCGGGTCTTTTCCAGACCTAGCAACTCCCCTGGCATTGAAGAAGATTTTGCAGCAGGAGGACTTCAGGGTCTGCAGCCAAAAACCTGGTCGATGGATTCCTTGTTGTGGTGACTGAGAACAGGACCTTGTTAGGGACTTTGCAGCAGGGATCAACGTAGAAGGCTCTAGGCAAGGTTTTAATTGTGGCTGAATGCTGCTCTGTGGATTTGGCGCCTTTTAAAGGAGCATAGAAGAAAACAGATTATTGCACGCAGATTCTCGTTGTTAAAAATGCCCACCACTCTGGTGAGGGGACTTTTCGGACTCGATTCGTGTCTCTGGAGATACACCAGGATGCCCACAAAGTTTCAGCGAGATTCGGAATTCGGATGACCGTGCACTGCACAATGGCTCGAGGTCCCAGGGTATTGGGGTATTGCAGCCTCGTAAGGTCCGAACAACGCGTGGGTTGGCTCAAAATGCAGGTCATCTTGAGTCTAGTGGGGTCTCACCAGGCTCTGGGTCAGGGTCGTAATTTCTGGACTCTCCAGGTCAATTGGAAGGAAGGGCTACAGCAAGCTCCGGTTACAGAAGGCTCTCTGGTCGCTGGAAATCGTCTCGGCGGCTTTTCCTTCATCATCCTCTTCTGTTTTGGTTTCAGTGATGGACTTGTCTTCAGCTTCCAGGTTCAGAGTATTTAACAGGAACTAGAGCACAACTTCTGCATTCTCTCCCTGCATTTTACAACAAGGGGCGGTCTGATTGTCCAATCAGGACAGCCAGCCCCCCACTGGCATTTGTTCCCATTCAGGCATGGAGGAAGACAACGGGCTGCAGAGTTTTGGACTCCTCCCTCGCTTCCTGCCTTCACTGGAGCCTGGTCGGGGACTCCTGCCGAAGATAAAAATCAAACAAAGGAATTTCCTGTCCTGGATGTCAGGGCAAGGAACAAGAAAGGACAAGAAACACTAAAATGTCGAAATAAGAAGACTGGGGCCATTTTGGTAAAATGAGCACCCTCAGGTGCCTTTACTGCAGCTGTGAACATAGCCCGCGGTAAAGGTGCACCAAATTAATACAAGGTATCACTGCCACTAGCCATTGAAGGTAAGCTTGTGTTAGGCAGAATCCTGGGCAGTGCCATTGGGGACCACTACACAAGAGTAAGACTACAGGTGGTAGTACTATTTCACCTTTGGTAAGAGCCTGTACTACACAGTTAGAGTGGTAGCACTAGTGGAGCAGCCAGACTTATCTCGAGCAAATGAGCAGTAGTTGAGATTACACAAAGTACTACAATTACTGTGACTCAAGCAAACACTGACTCAAGGTTTCTGGTTAAAAAAATATAAGTACATTTATTTTGAAACCATCTTTTCATAAATCACTTCACTTCTATTAAATTAAAACCACATTTCAAATATACTACACACAACCAATTCCCCTTGTGCAGTTCAATTCAAGGTAAGTACATTGGATTTGACGGACCGGTGTTGTGAAACAAAGACGTTACCGTGGGTTAATACGCGATCACTTTTTGACAGTAATGACAGTTCGGTCTTACTAAAGAAAGGCGTACCCGCCAGAAGAATGTTACCGAAGTCTAACACACTTAGCACATGAATTAACACAAGAAAGTAGGGGATAAAAATCATAGGCAATACTTTTGTCAAGGCAGATAGAATCAGAGGATCACAAGGTTAGAACAGTTCACGATTTGAGATTGCCAGGAGTACTTCGACATTGTCAAAAGGGAGGCAAAAGTTATAAGAGGGGAAGGAAGATGAGGACAAGCCTTTGGTGAGGAGAAAAGGGTTCACCCTATTTCCTTGGAAGTCGGACACAGTATCTTATTCATTAGAAGAAAAGCTTGCGCCACTGCATTTGTTCCTGGTAGTTTCTGCAGACTCACGGTTCCTGGAGCTTCAGTCGTGGGGACAAGAAGGACGACGTCTGGAGCGATCTGCACTACCCAGGGATGAGGCCAGCAGCAGCAAAGCAATGGTGAAAAAAAGGTCTGCTCCTTTAAAACAGGAGAGGCTCTTCAGATGGCTATCTGGACCCCTACAGCTGTGTGCAGCGATTTCGACCAAGAAGAGGATCCTCTGGCTGAAGAAGGTGAACTGGTTGATTCCACCAGGCTCAAGGGAAGAAGACTCCGTACGGGATCTTCTCTTGTCCTTACAGGGGAGATAGCTCAGGACTGTAGCAGGGCTTCACCGGGACTCGGGAGTTGCAGCAGCCGTCTTCTTCTCTGCTTCTCTTCAGTTCCTTGCAGTTCCAGTGGCGACTCTGAGTCCTGCCTTTTATGCCAAAATACCCCATTCACACAGCCTGGCTGTCAATCACTCAGCAGGGGGGTTGTCCGGCCCGGACAACCAACTCAGCCAATCAAGACAGTGCGACTTGTCTCCAAGGAGACCCTGTGCAGGGGGTGACTACACCCCTCCCTCACATTCAGCCCACCTAGACACCCAGACGCCAAAGGAGGGCTTCTGGACAGAAGCCCGCCAAAGGTCGGCGAACAAAGAAGGCAAACCTGCTTTGCCACGCAAAGTAAAACTTAAGAAGGATTTTAACAAAAAGAAATGGTGATCAACCCCGACCGGAGCCAAATTAAAAAATATTGGGTCAAGCGGGTTTAAGTTAGAGACTAATACAATAGCCTAAAACATTACCACGTTTATATAATATAATCGCTGTAGAAAAGATAGGGTAGGTACCACTGCCACCAGCTAAGTCTTAGTGTTAAGGGAGCGAAACAAACCTCCCAGAGGTGCAGACAGAAAGGAGTAGGAATTAACCCTTTCCAGTACTCCATGTAAGATGGGGTGTACTGGGTCTGCAGTTTAAATGACTACATAAAGTAAATGGCAACTTTACCTGTTTCTGGGGGACAGTAGACAGCCCCAGAAAAATGGAGTCAGGGGGAATTCTTAGAGACAACCCTGTGTCACTGCACTGAAGGTGCTGTGTAACACACACACACAAAGTGGGGCTCATGGAGTGTTGTGGCTCCAGAGCCCAAGATCACACAAACTTGTGAAATACATATGGCAAAACACATGTAAGAGTGGGAAAAAGGTTCACACTCTTTACCAGGTGGAAAGAATAAACCCCAGAAATCCAGCAAAGCTGCTGAGGGACTCACTAGGTAAGGGAAATTAGCCATAAATGAGATTTCTCCCTGTAACAGAATTGTTAGTTTTAGAGTAAAAGGTGATCCATTGTATCTCCCCTGCGCTCCACATAAGGTGGGGTGTGCTGGTTTCACCAAATAAATGTAAAAGGGATCCAAAGATCCTTTCTACCATTGGAAACTGTAGTTCTTTCAAGGTGAGCCACAGAAAGTTAAAAGGGGTAGTAGCTCCTAGGCCAACCCAGCAACAACAGGCACTTATTGCCACAAAGTTGTTAAAGAGGATAACTTGAGAGTCAAAAGAAATGACATCCATAAAAAGAGTAAACAATTCTGTGGGCTTGGAAACAAGGTTCCCACTCAGAGGTATTAAGGAAAAATAATCAACCAGTAAAGCAACACATTCTGGGGTTGACCAAGGTCATGAAGATTTACCATTTCTATGAAAATCTTACCTAACAGATACTCTGCTAAAACAGGGACTCCTAATGCAACTATTAAAATACACGAAATCTCCAACTAACAATTCAGCACTTGTTACATGGGGACAGTCTGGAGAAAAGACTGAGCCATTCCCTGTGATTAGGGGTGTATGCTAGGGATGTGTTATGGCACCTTATTTGCTTTCCTTATTCATAAAGGCCCTTGCCACCTCCCTGTTGTCACTACCTGTAGATACACCGTTATTGAACAAGACTAGATTGAGCATCTTTCGTCAACAATGCTGTAGTTTATTGCTGCTGGGCTTAAAAAAGAACTTAAAGGATTTGTCAACTTGCTTAAAGACAAAGATTGCATTGAAGGCTAAGATTATGACCTGACTCAGGAAAAACCCACTGTTATTTTTGAGTTGGAGGGCATCAAAATCGATTATTTGAGAACCCGTTTTAATAGGAAATGAGAATTGGCACTCCCAACTTCAAAAACCTGATATAATAATAAAGAGTCGCACAGGTGTTACCCTAAACTTTTCTCAAACGTTTTGGCGAGGGGGATGTCCTATGCAGCCCACTACTTAAGTTTATAAAACGCAAACGCGCAATCCACAGTTTTATATTGCGGCGGGCAGTGGGGTGATAACCGAATTGACCAGTTAATCCTTGATGAACACAAATTCTAAGATGCCAATGCCTTTTCCTTTCAGTGCATCGAATACAGTGGTGGAGATGGAGTTAAATAATTGGAGATTGATTATGCTGCACAAAATAGAACACCACATTCGTGAATTTGGGATGCGCTTTAAAATGCCCAGAAACTGCCCCTTTTTTGCTCAAATGCACAAAGGTTCAAAAAAGGACCTCTGAATGAGCACATTTAATATGTGCTCATTCTGATGCCTTTTGTGAATTGGGCTCCTACCTTTTTTGCTCAAATGAGGAGATGCGCAAAGATGTTTTGAGAATCTGGCCCCTTGTTACTTTTTTGTCTTGGGGGGGAAAAGATCACGACAAGAAGTGCAGATTTATTCAGTACTCTGTGGCAGAGGGGCAATGAAGGATGTACTAGGCAACTGTGTGAAATCTTGGGCTTGGTTTTTGCTGTCATGCAAGTACTGATCAAAATAAGCCTGGGCTCCCTATTGGATCAACCAATTCAGGATTATCCTTCATCACTGGGTCTCGTTAAGCAACTGTGTCAGGGTTGGGCTTTGTTTCGTTTTATGAAGAGAGGTGAAAATGAGCCTACCTTTAGGAAGTATAAGGGTGCAGAGTAGACACAGGTAGCATGTTTGATGGAATAAACATTTATAGTTTTCAAAATCAAAAGAAAACCTATCTTGCCCTAACTCGAAGAGGAGTTTCCCTGCCTCAACCTAATACTAAGGGTTCAGTAAGGATGTCTGTGTAACTCAAACGTTCACCGTTTTGTGTCAAAACCCTGCTTCTGTCCCTTACACGTGTAACTAAACTAAAGAAGTAGAGGATCGTCTTGGTCCAGAAGAATGACTCCCTTCTTCTGGTAATAGATGACAGTTCCACTTGTGGACAGAACCTTGGCCTAAGGGATTAGCTTTTTTTCCCCCCAGGGTTCAATCCCTACCCAAGGTACAAAGCAAAGTTCCAGGTTGAAAGGTCAATAAGTAGCAAAGCTCTCAGTTCAACTCAAAAGGATAAAGTTCTAGCTCCAACTCAAACACTATTCCTTGTTGCCCATCAAAACTCTTCACAATTGGGTTCCTGGCGAATGCCTCCCTTCTCCAGGTATCTTGATCTCCGTACTTTCACACTGACAGGTGAATGACTCCCTTCCCCTGGACTCTTTTTGCTTGGCCTCACATTTTCACAGGACCAGGGAAGTGACTCCCTTCCCATTGGTCTTCCTTGGGGTTATTATCACCCTCTCTGGGATTTTACTCTCACAGTTCACCACACCAGGGGGAATGTCTGAGTTCCCCTGGCCTTTCTATATGATTCACAACAGCTGGGGGAATACCTTCATACACCTGGCCCTTTTCAGGTTTCTTGTAACAGTTCACAAACTTCGAGGCAATGTCTGCCCAAGCTTTTCTCAGGCTTCTTATTACAACTGACAGGACCAGAGGGTATCTCTCTCTCCCTCTGGGCTTTCCCATCTTTCCGGGCCTTGGGGTATTTTCCTTCTCCCCAAACGTTACCAACTTGGTTTACTCGCCTGTCAAGTATGGTTAGCCCTGAATTAATGTTTCTCATCAAATTATGAGGGCCTCCCTCATATGACACAGTTCGCATAACCTAAGGGAATGTTTACTTCCTTCTGCCTTCCCTTTTCTCCTCACGATCTTGGAGTATTTCTCCTTCTCCAGGTTCCACCAACTTAGTTTACTCCACTGCCAAGTATGGTTGGTTTCTCGGCAGCTTTTCACTGGGATGACCTCTCACCAAGTGTAATTAGTTCTTCAGGAGTTGGTTTGTCCCACTGGGATGAAGATGATCGCTCCACTCTTCCTCCCTCGGTTGACCATAGCCCTCGGGCTTCCCCAGCGCCTTCTCAGGAACCCTGTGCGTAATTTGTTACTTGGTCTGTAGAGTTTCCTGTCACCTCTGGCATCTCTGGTTCGCCTCGGCTTCCCTCTGTCTCTCACGGTCGGTTCTCGTGCTGTGCCGGCTTTGCCAAGTTGGTCTCTCCCTGTACATCGGGTCTCCGGCAAACAGCTCAATACCCAGCTCCTCTGGAACCAGACATCTGGTTCTCCAACCCTCAAGTAAGTCTCTCTTTCTTCTTCTGACACTGAGTGCCTGTCGCATGTGTCCTGGTCTGCAGCACCTCCCATCAACGCTGCTCCACTCCCCTGGTTGTCCGTTCTTGCTTTTTACCTTGTGATTTGCGCTGGCTTTCTCTGAGCAAGTCTAGTTTCTAGACACTATGGAGTGTCTAGTGGACACAAAAAAAGAATACCTACTTGATAAACCCAATATTGGGGTAGCTCTAGAACAAATTCAAACGATATGACATCAGGTATGTTATCAGAAAAAAACAGAGCATTACAGATGGTGGGAGGTATAGAATAACAAAACCCTTTAAATTCAGTGTAAAAACTGTAGTTAAGTGACGTTAAGTTGCCGATTTAATGCCACAAACCCTCTGAAATTCGTCAGGTGCTGGAAGCTATGCCACCTTAAGTATGTTGCCCCTAAGCACACTGATGACATTACAAATTATATATATATTTCTGGAGCTTGTGGATCTGCTTAGATCACATGCTCTGCATAGTCCGACATCTAGTGGTAGTCGTGAAGTATTAAAAGATATGTTTTCAAAACTCAAACGGATTTCGGCAGGGCGTGTTAGTAATGCTATCTCTAGTGTGACGTGTACTGTACCCATGGTCCTTCACGCGTAGAGGTCCCTCAGAATGTTTTTCCCCAACATTGAAGTATGTTGTAAATGCAGAGTTCTCTTCTAGGCTGATGCCTTTAGTTAGTTGAGAGTTTATTAGTAGACTCTTCTTCCTTTCCTTATTTGCTTTTATAGACTGCTCGACGGCTTTTGACGGACAACCTCATTGTCTACTACTTGACTGATCGATGACCAGACGCGGCCTACACAGGCCTCTTCGAGCTTCAGCCCTTACAGTAGGGTGAGAGGGGGGAGGGTTCTTCAACCGACCTCCTTAGAGAATGCATATTCTGCTATCCCCTTTCCCTTTTTCTAGACAATCTGCCCTTCTAAATAATGGCCAAAACTCCCTTTAAATTTTGCCCTACCTGCCACTGAAAATTCCTGTGGAAGGACACGCACCGGGTGTGCAATTACTGTCGCCCGAGGGATCACCCAGAAAAAGGTTGCAAATCTTGCAAACTTTTTCGATCGAAAACTCTAAAGGATCGGTGCACCAAACGCTGGGCCGCTCATGCAATGCAGGCCGAGGCTTCCATCGGCGTGATGGAAGACTCCAGCGAGGGCAGTATAGGGGTCCTTAGGGATGCCGAAGGCGAGCAGGGTTTGTCGGACCCCATGTGCTGGATCCAGTGAGCAGGCTGGCTGCTCTGTGATGGAGAAGACACCCGGCGGCCAGAGCACACATAAGCCCAAGAACACTAAACGCATAGCCCACGGTCGTTGAGTGTTGAAGCCCACGCGGTGTCCACTGAGAAAGCCTCAGCTTCGTTCTTGTCCTCTGGGCCATTGCGTACGCTTTCGCCTCATGACAGGCCTCCGAAACCCGACCCCAGGGTTGGTTCGGACACCGCACACAAAAAGGCCCTCCTTTCGTGCGCCGAAGAACAGGCGGCAAAAGGCGCAATGGTGTCCCCCAAGCAAACACTGAAGATGCAAGAGCTCATCAAAAAACATGTCGGTGCTATCCTACTTAATGCTAGGTCACTGAAAAAAGCAAACATTTCCTACCCCCTGCACCCAAGCAAACTCCCTTTCAGGCCAACCCTATTGTGTCATGCTTCCCACCTTCAAGTGATTATACTCCTGAACAGTTTCATAACATTTTAAGGAAGCTGTAAGTTTTATGGACTTTATGGACAGACACCCAGATCAACTATCGTCCCTTAGAGAAGCCTCAAAGCCAGGGGCCTCCGCACACAAGCCCCCTGCCAAAAAGCCTTGTCTTGAGCCACAGCCTAGCACCTCTGCTCTAGGCACTACGGCCTCGATCTACCAAGACCCCTCTCAGGACATGTACTATGACAATCCCTCAGGATCACAAGACCCGGGTTCTCAAGGTGACCTATATAGTCGGGACCAATTCTATGATGACTTGACGACGATATGTATGTAATCCAGTCGCCAGACCACCACCTTGATAACCAACTACAATACAATGAACTGCTATTAAAGGCTGCACAACACTTTAACATTGACACTCAGGATGCACAAGTCAACAAAGACATGGTCGACGACATTTTTTGAGACAAAAGATCTGCCACCCAGTTTATTCCGCCCCTGCACCCTGTGCAAAGATGCATCCAGCCCCCCCCCCCACCTACTTGCGCCTCGTCTCACAAGGGCAGTCAACCCCAGAAAAGAAAAACTATTCAGGCTGGCACCCTCTGTATATTAGGGGTCAGCTTAAACCTGATTTATTAGTGGTCACCACTACCAGAAAGAGGGCAGGCCCTCCACTGGCATCGGCCGAGGCCCCGCCAGACAAAGAAAGCAAGAACGTCTATACGTTCGGGAGAAAAGTCACTCTTCAGCGGCATACTAAACCAGAATCGCCAACAACACTAAGCTGCCCTGGAACCCCTGAAGTCTCAATTGTTAAATACTACTGCAGAGGGCAAGTAGAGATCAAACTGCATCATGAAAAATAACCTTGATGCAGATAATTCAGGACGCATCATAGCAGAGGGCACGCTCATCGAGCACCTCGCATGTCTCAGACAATCTGGGTTTAAGTTAGAAACTCAGACCACACTCCTAAACATGCCGGTGGAGTATACTGTGCGGGAAGGCTGCCGAAGACTCCCTTAAGAGTGCTAAGGAGAAATAGGGCACTCTCAAATCCCTTGGCCAGTTAACAGACAAGCCCTATGTTCAACGGGGCTACTCAAACTCTAGAAGGTTTCGGGGTCAGGGTGCTCAACATTCCTCGGGCTATACTCTGGGCAGACAATCCTCATCATGGGGCCCATCCCAAGGACAAACTTCCTCTTCCAGATTTCAAAGAGGAAATAAAAGGGCCAGAGGAAGAGGCAGAACCTAACCTGGGAGAGGCTCCACCCCTCCCAACAATGACGCATCGCAACAGGCCCCCTTGAATGCCACTCCAGTAGGAGGCAGAATTTCACACTTCACCCACGCCTGATATGATATGATATATGTTATTTTATAACGTGCTTAATACCCAGAGGTTTCTAAGCGTGGACTCTTGGATCGAACCTGTGGTGCTCCGTGTGATCTTGCAGCCAATGTGAGCACGTTGTCCCTGAGCTATCCTCCAGAGACAAGGGGATAACGTCGGACAAGTGGGTCTTGTCCACCGTGGCAGGCGGGTATTGTATCAAGCTGTTACAAAAAACACCATAACTGCCGCCAAGACAGAGGAAAATGTCAACATAAGAAAAACGCATATTGTTAGAAGAAGTAAAGTCACTGCTGAAAAAGGGCACCATACAGATCGTCCCAGAAAATCAGGTAAATAAGGGTATTTATTCAATGTACTTCCTTGTGCCAAAGTAAGACCTTTCTGTGCGCCCAGTACTAGATCTGCAAACAAATACGTCAAACTCCCAAATGTTTTGCATGACCACGCTTCAAGAAGTAATCCCACTCCTAAAACGGGGGGTGGGGAGGGCTACATGGCAACATTGGATATGAAAGATGCATACTTTCATATTTCAGTGCTCCCTCCGCACAGAAAATGTGTTTCAAGATAGCAAGAGTTTACTACCAGTTCAAGGTACTCCCCTTCGGCATCGCCTCAGCACCAAGAGTATTCACAAAGGTACCTGCAGTAGTGGAAGCACACCTGTGCAGAAAGTCCATCCCACTATACCCTCTTATGGATGACAGGCTAATTACAAGGGAATCTCCTTGTTTGTTTTTTTTTATTCATTTATATTGCGCACCAGACCCGGGGGTATCAGGGCGCAGCAGTTTACAGAAAATGCAAGGCTTAAGTTAACAGGTTACAGAGACATGATACAGATTGTGATACAGTCAATAAGTACATAGAGGAGAGAGAACTGCTATGATACAAGGAAGCGAGTATATGTACAACATATAGTGTAACAGTGAGAATTGCATCTGAATGGACCTAGATATCGGTAGACTTGAGCCAATTGATGTAGTTAAGTCTAAAATTCAAATAAGGTTGCTCTTCTCTGACAGGAAGTGGTAGGGAGTTCCAGAGTTGGGCCGCTTTGACGGGGAAGCTGCATCCACCAACCTTTGAGAGCTTAAATCTGGGGATGGTAAGGCAGTTGGTATTGATTAGTCTCATAGGTCTGGTAGAGGTTCTCCTCTGGAATCTGTCTGTGAGATAACTGGGGGCTGCATTATTCAGCGCTTTATGTGTAAGGGATGCAGTTTTTAGCTGGATTTTGTTATGTGTTGAGAACCAGTTATTTTGGCGCCTTATCACAGATATAAAATTAAATTTGCAAACTAAATACTCCAGAAACAATAGACCTTTTCAATATGGGCTTCTCCATCGACGAAAAGAAATCAACCTTGCCCCCAGCCAATTAAAACAATTCCTCGGGGCTATTCTAAAAACAGAGGACGAGCTGGCTTTCCCCTCAAAAGAGAGTGTACAAAATATGGTGTTGCAAGTACCTCACTACAAGGTCGGTCGCCAGATAACTGTAAGCAAAGCAATGCGCTTGCTCGGGTTGATGGCCTCATGCATTCACTTGGTTCGACAAGTGTGCCTGCGTATGCGCCCAATCAGGCCTCCAGATATGGTGCGTACTAGGCCTTTTTACGCATGAAAATCTTGTAAATACGACAGCTTTATTATTTTCCTGTGTACATTTACACACAAGTTTAGAGCAGAGGGCAGGTTACTTCACACAAACCAGAACGCTTCTATTTGCATCTACATGGATGCAATTGCAAGCCATGGATAAAAGCCTCTGAAACAGAATGCATTTCTCCGAAGCCTTTCAAAAAAAACAAACTGCACACTGTGATTAAAGGACTGGTTTATTTCCATTCAGCTTCTGCTGTGTTAATGCTCATGACGGAGCAAACAGAAGCACTGTGCATATTTATTTTCCCAGCATTTTAGGATTCTATAATTAATAAGATTGAAAACTAAGTTGCAATTGAGAATTCTTTTTTAACAAATAATGCTTTTCTTTCATTATAAGCAAACCAGTATTTCACAATTGTATTTTTCAGAGTGTCTGTGCTGTGTGCATAATCATGCAGAGGCAGATCATTTTTACACTTCTAATTTAATGTTCACTCTAATTTATCAAAACAGTGTGTAAAATGACTATGCACGGTCTAGTTTACATCCATTCAACCTTGCAGTCAATGGGGCACATTACTATATGGTCAGTGACAGCAGAGTCTTTGCTCAAGGGTGAGTGATTGTCATTACACCAATCACAGGTGTTCTAGCCTCTCAAATCTTCAAGACTACAATGAAAACATCCAAAACCCGACTCTTCAGGAAGCGCAAGCGCTGTTCAAAAACAAACAAATGAAAGTTACATTTGTAATTGAAATAGAAACTCAGCAAAACCTGTTCCTTTGATAATCCAGATAGATATTTTACTTTGTATAGCGCTTCATAGATGGTTCGTCCAACATCTAGGCACTGTGATTCCAATACCTCAGTTGATGCTCTGTTAACCAAACCCTGAAGGATGTTAGCCAATAAGATAGCTCAGCCAGTTGAGCACTCTTTGCTGCGATCTGTGAGTGATCTGTAGGTTGCAGGTTCGAATCCTGGCAAGGCCAACTCAACCTTTCGAGGTCAATAAAATAGTACTGACTTCGATTTGGTGATAATTGTGATAAATATGTTCTATGTGCAGCGCTTTGCCAAAAGCGCTATATAAATAACCATTTGGCCATGAGATTAGATATAGAATTTTGCATGAAGTTCTTGCCTCCCTGCACTGTTGTATCATAACATTGGCATATCATTAGGTAGTAATAGCTCCAGGAAATGGGGACTTTATTAAACATCAAAAGACAATTCTGCTATTGAACCTCAAAACACACACAATACAATTCATGTTTGCTTTACTATGTAATTAGCAAGCTTTTTGTGTTTCAACGTTTAAATATATACAGGCGGGATCAAAAGGCCAGACCTTCGAGAAATAATGAAAGGTGTATTCTGTCACAATGCAGAAAGCTGCTGCATACTAATGGTTTCCATACAGTTTCTGCACACGTCGGCTGGATGTCGCATCCATTTTAATCTCTTGCAAAGGAGAAAAGTCATTTTTACTCTCTTAAAACCACATTTACTCTCAAAGTTTAAAAATAGGCAGTAAAATACTGCCATCTCAAAAATCTTATCTGGAGCACTGCGCCCAATGCAGGAATGGTTAGCAAAACAATGGTCTCAGGCAAGCGGTCAGTGGGACGATCTAGTGGTTGTTTCGCTAACCCTGGTACAGGCTCTTCACTGGTGGTCCAGGCAAAACCTGCTAAGAGGAAAACCCTTCTGCATTGCACCAGCACAGGCGGTCCTGACTACAGACGCCTCACTCGCCGGATAGGGGGCTCACCTCTTTCACCACATAGCCCACGGCCAGGGGACACATGCTACTGCACAAAGACATATCATCTTCCTAGAACTCTTGGCAGTCTTCAAGGCTCTGCAGGCCTTTCAGCAACATCTTGCAGGTCAAACAGTGCAGGTCCTCACAGACAGCAACACCTCCATGTTCTACCTGAACAATCAAGGAGGCACACACTTTAAAAGTCTGTTCCAAGCTATCCCAAAAAATATGAAAGTGGGCTCTCAAGTGGAACAGGTTCCTATCCTCTCAACATGTTCCAGGGGAACTCCATTCTCTGGCAGACACTCTAAGCAGATACCCTCTACCAGAAGAACACGAGTGGCAACTTAACAGAGATATCCTAGACAGAATATTCTCACAATGGGGTCACCCCCATTAGACTTGTTTGCCACAAGCCTAAACGCACAATGTCCAGACTTTACGTCCAGGTTTCCCCAAACAGGGTGTAAGTGGAACGCCCTGTGGATGAACTGGTCAGGGAAATTTGCTTACACTTTCCCCCCTGACGCCACTCCTGAGCAAAACAGTGCACAAGATGCACCAGGAGCAAGTAACTCTAATCCTGGTTGCTCGTATGTGGGCGAGACAACCCTGGTTTCCACATCTGCTCAAACTGGCGATATGCGACCCAACCAAGCTCCCATGCCCGTACAACATGCTAACACAACACAAGGGAACATCCCACCACCCACGCCCTCAATCTATGGACTTGGCAGCCTGGCTCCTGAAGTCCTAGATTTTGGCCACTTGAATCTTGCACAAAGGTGTATGGCTATCCTAATATAGGGACAAAAACCGAACACCAGACACTGCTATTTCAATAAGTGTAAGATATTTGTGATCTGATGCACGTCACAAACACTAAACCCAACAGAATGTTCCCCAGCTAACATTCTACATTACATGCTTTACCTACTAGACTCTGGCCTAGTATTCAACTCCATCAAAGTGCATCTGGCGGCTTTGTCGGCTTACACCACTTCACAATACAAGGTGTCCTGGTGGAAAGTTCCTGTCATTAAAGCATTCATGGAAGGGATAAAGAGGCTATACCCCCCAATTTCCAACCCATCTCCGGGTTGGTATCTTAATGTTGTGCTCTCCAAGCTCATGGGTCCACCCTTTAAGCCTATGCACAAGGCCAGCCTAAAACATCTGACTTAGAAAACTGTATTCCTAGTAGCTATCACCTCCTATAAGACTAGTCGGTGAACTACAGTCTTTGTCCTTACAAGACCCTTCATAATATACAAGGAAAAGGTCATCCTCGGAACTAATCCTAGGTTCTCGCCTAAATTAATTTCAAAGTTCCATGTTAATCAATCCATAGAACTTCCTACCTTCTTTCAAAATCCATCTAACTCAGCAGAAAGAAGCCTCCCTATGCTTGATGTACTGTGGGCGGTCTTGTACTATGTGAACAAAACTAAGGAAAACAGACCAACTCTTTGTTTCCATAGCACCTGGAAGGGAAGGTGATCACATATCAACAAACGCCATCTCCAAATTGATAGCCAAGTGCATACAGCTCTGCTATTCCCTATCCAAAAGAGCTTTACCTTTCACTTCCAGGGCTCACTCTACCAGAGGTACCAGAGCTAGCTTAGCCTTCATTGCAAACATGTCATGATGCCTACCTCTAAGGAGCCAGGCCGGGCCCAGCAACCCCAGAGGCAGACATCATTTTCCCCAGGGAAGTCTTAGCGGGCCCAAGTCGGGGCCCTTTGGACTCAGTCCTGGCGCCTTAGGCGCCAGGCTCATAGCGGACCCCAGTCCTGGCGCCTTAGGCGCCAGGCTCATAGAAGAGGATATGTGTTTAAGTGCTTGGGTGCACACTTACCTGATGCAGACCTTGCTGCTTCATCCAGGCCCTCTTGAGGCCTGAATGGGACTACTTAACCTGTAGGACTACTTCACCACCCGGGTGTGGTCGGGGAAGGATACATACCTGATTGGTGGAAGGATACATACCAGGAACTTCTTCCAAGGCTATTTAAACCCCACCCGAACAGCCACACATGCTTCGCGTTGTTCTGCACCTAGCAGCTGGACGCTCACCGTGTCAGCTCCTGCATCCTGACTTCAGCCACGCCTGCCAGCACCCTGGAACACCTGCAAGGGGAGAAAGGAAGAGAATAGGAGAAGAAAAGCCCTTACCTGCTAAATCTGCATCCCGGAGTCATTTCCCCAACGGCCCTGAAAAGGAAGACATAATTTTAAAGGCATTTCGTTTCGATCGCTGCAGCGCTGCATTTTACTCACCTTTGCAAGGCGCTTCCATCTTCAGCACCGATCTTCCGGATTCAGCTACGCCCCGGCGCCTAGAGGAAAAAAGACAAGAACAAAGGTGAGAGGGAGAAAAGGAATAAGGAAAGCTCAGTTTCCTTTTAAGTCTTACCTGTTGGATTATTCCCACTGCATTTCGGGTCCTGCCGCTTCCTGGCATCTCTGGACCCCGGCCCCTATGGGGAAAAAAGACAAAGACATTGAATGAGCGAATGCAAAGACATTACCTGAGCGCTCATCCAGAACTGTTTCACTTCGGGTCGGCGCCATATCTCCGGCACTCCGAACCCCGGCCCCTAAGGGGAAAAAGACATAAGCATTAGCGCTTGCTGCAATTAGACAACGAACATTATTATTAAGCTTGAACTTTTGAACAGAACTTTTACAGCGCCTTACCTGAACAGTCAAGCTTACCCGAACTCCCATCAATCCTCAATCCAGTGAAGTAACTGGGTTTCAACGCGCCCCTGCACCAGAAGCAGGATGGAGAGCTCATCCTTCCAAACCCTAAGGTGAGGCTTCACAGGGAATCGTGGAGGAGGTATCGTGGAGGGTTGGAAGGGAGTGGGAGGCTTGAGCATTGTTCCACAGTTGGTAATACTCCCTTTTCACGCACAGGAGGGTATCCAACGAGCCAGGGAAGCCAGAATAGAGGGGCCCTTCCTGTCCATCTTCAGAGTTCTGCGCCTTCGACACCGCGCCTCCGTGGGAACCAGGTGAGCGTTACAAAACATCCCTCTAGACGCCATTCATGGTTTCACACAGCATTATTGCATTGACACTCCCTCTAAAGCAGATTCACAAGTGGGACAAGCGGTTCTAAAACATCTATTTGCCGCGATACCTTCTCACTTCCCACCTCCTTCTCCAGATACTGCTCGCTAATCTTTGCAGAGCATGTGATCTAGCCTAGCCCTTCTCCAACCACCTTGTGTTCCAGAGCCTGCTAAGGTTCTGGAACACATATTAGAACATAAGCAAAGTATAGAAGACCAAGTATAAAACACAAAATTACCCCCCCCCCCCCCTTATAATGAATGACACAATGACATTCAGTCACAAATAACATCTTTAAATCTGACAGGAACTTTCCAGATCCTTCCCGTGACTTGTCCACTTACACTTGACTCACCTCTTCCCACACAACTCTGGCACCAACAGGTGTCTTACCATCAGCCATCACTACCTCCTTTTCCTGCCCTTGCACTTGCACTGCTTAACACCAACCTTCCTTTTGACCAAACCTCACCTCCCTCAACAACCACCACACTCGCCTCTTACAGCCGTAATCCTTTTTGGACCCAGGAATTTTCTCTCTAAACACTTAAGCCCATACCTGGGATTTTTAATAAGTACCACAATCTCCAACTTCCCATTCTTGTTCCTTAACTCTAGAAACGTCGTCATACACATTATTGTACTGGCATTGGACCTCTTCTATTAATTTCATTATCTGTTTGCGATTCACATGTACACTGCCAGCTAATCCCACCCAACCTGAACATAACTTGGTGCCCGATTGGCACCCCTTCAATGACACAAACGGGGAAACCTTGATAACTGAATGAGGCGTGGTATAATAGATCACACCATTTCCCTGAGCACCTCAGCCCATGACAATCCTGATCCCATGGCCAATTGAATGCCACCTTTCAAGAACCTATTCGCTCGCTCCACCAACCCGTTCGCCCTGGAGTGGTACAGTGCAGTACGAGTGTGCACTATCCCAAAGCGCAACAAACAAATCTTCATGTTTTCAGAACGAAATGTACGCCATTGTCCGTTACAATTTCTGAAGGGAAACCTTCCCTAAAAAACACTTTATCAAAAAAATGCCAGCAATTCCACTATGGTAGCCTCTCTCAAACCCTTCCACTCTATCCACCTCGAGTGGTAATCAACCAACACCACAATGAATCTAAAACCATCACCCAACCCTTGAATGGGACCCATCAAATCTACCGCCACTTTGTCAGGGCTCACCCGGTACACTCACCGGTAGGAGTGGCGTCTCTCTTACCACCTTGTTCTTGTCACACGCCACGCATACCCCATGTTCTCTTATCTTCCTGGCCACTCCACTGTCCATGGCTGGCCACCAATAACTCTGCCTTAACAACCTCTTAGTCCCACTCATTCTGCAGGGCCCTTGATGGACAATATCAATCAGCTTCTCTCTGACTCCTTCAGGAGGAACCACCTTACTACTTCTCCAAAGTCTTCCTCCAGCTCCTGTCAAGCACAACTCATCTTTAACCTCGTAAAAACAATTGCATTTCCTTTCAATTTCCTTTTCACCAGGCTAACCTACCATAGTCCATTCCTTCACTTTACTAAGCACACCATCCTCCTTCTCTGCCACCATCCACTCTCGCTTCTCCACCGCCCCAAGTTCCATGCTGGCAACAATCATTTCGTCTTCTTGCAACTTTTCTCCAGCCTCCTCATGATCCTAAACAGGAAGCCGCGAAAGACAATCCGCAACAACATTTTCTCTACCAGATACATAACGCATGTGAAAATTGTACCCTTGCAGCCCTAACATCCACCTCGAGATTCTGGGCGACGCTTTTGCCCACCCGTCGCCAGCCAGCATTTGTACCAAAGGCCTATGGCCAGTTTTAATCATGAACCTCTGACCCCACAAGAAAAACTTAAAATGTAAAACTACCCAAAGCACAGCCAAAGCCTCTCTCTCTCTACAGCCGAATAGTTATTTTCCGCACCCCTCAATGGTCTGGACGCAAATGCGATTACATGCTCCTCTTTCCCACTGTCCACTTGTGAAAGAGATGCTCCCAAACCTAATAAACTGGCCTCCACCGTCAGAACCCTTTTCCTGCCACTCTCAAACCCTCCCAATGAGGGAGCTCCAGCAATTCCCTCCTTCATTTTTTGAAACGCATCCTGACATTCATCTGACCACAAAAACCCAACACCCTTCTTCAGAAAAGCTCTCAGAGGCGTTGAAATGGCAGCAAAATGATTAACAAATTTGTGGTAGAGCTCTGCCATTCCCATAAATGACCTTAGCTGATCTTGTCTCGTGGGGCTGGAGCTTTACCAATGCTTTCTAAAAGACTAAGCTTGGGGGCAATCCCTTGGGATGATATTTTGTGCCCCAAATATTGTACCTCACGCACACCTATCCTGCATTTGCTCCGCTGCACAGTTAAACCAGCTTCTCTCAATTTCTCCAAAACACACAGCAAAATGGTGTCATGTTGCACCATACACTCAGCAAACACTAGAATGTCATCCTGAAATACGATCTCATTGGAAACTCCTTCTAGCACTTTCTTCGTCACTCGTTGAAACTCTGCCGCAGCCGATGCCAACCCAAACGGAATTCTTAAATATTTAAAAGTTCCTTCTGGTGTAATAAATGGCGTGACATCTTGACACTCCTTGGAAAACGGCACTTGATGGTATGCTGCCAATAAATCACTGTGAACCAACTGGAGTCTCCTAAAACAGAGCTTCTGAGATGATCGGTAAGGGGTGTCTCTCCACCAGAATGTTCTTGTTAAGTTCTTTTCAGGTTGACGCAAAGTCACATCTTCCCATTGCTTTTAGCCACCAGAACCACCGGAGATAGCCATTCTGTGCCCTGTAGCCGCTCTTATCACCCCACGTTGTAACAGACTATTTAACTCTTCATGTAGCTGCTGTTTCTTGTTGTGCGGGACTGGTCTCACTTTGTGTACCACAGGACGAGAGTTAGGTCTCATTTTAATGTAGTGTTTGAAATCTCTTTCCCAAGGCTTTCCAAAAACACCTCTGGAACTCTGCAGCCCATTTGTCTTTCACTTCAGCTACCGGAATTGGTGTTGGAGCATTCGCTTGGATCCGAACTCCCAGACTTTTTTGTTCCTCCCATCCTAGTAAGGACGATCCTTTCTTCGCCACTAGTATGTTTGCGGCACATTCTCTGCCTTTGTAGCTTACTCGTCCTCGAAATTTTCCTAGCAGATCTATCTCTCTCCCAATACCCACATGGTTGCACGTGGGACGGCATTATTTCTTGCGCATCTCTTAGCTGGGTCTACGTGAAAATGTCTTCTGACACAATTGTCCATGGAGAAGCCAAATTCACCTTCATTGACAACTTAGGCCCATCAATTTGGAATTCATCCACTGGGCCATTCACCCCTTCAGATATTGCAGAAATCTCAAATATGTGTCGAGGCTTGCTATCAACACTTTGGACAGATGAGACGGTCTCCTGTTCGTTATGACCTTGTTTCTGCTCCACCACACTGATGGTCGACTCCCTGCACATGCGTGCAAAATGTCCTCTCCGCCTGCACCTAATGCATTCTGCGTTCTTCGCCGGACACAATACATTGTTCGCTGCATGTCTGGGATTTCCACATCTAAGACATTTGTGCCCCCATCATTCCTTCTTCGGCACGGGTGGTCTCCTTTGGCCCATCGCACATACCTCTTGCCCCCCATGTTTCTCCACTTTCATTTCCTCCGTACACTGAGTCGTTTGTTCAATGCTTTTAGTGAGCTCCACTGGCTAAGGTCATATCCTTTGCTAATAGCTTGTCCTGCACCCTGGGGTTGTTTGTGCACCTTACCAATTGATCTCGAATCAGGGATTTCGTTAAAGCCCCAAATTCGCAAGTGTGGCTCAGTGTCCTTGGCACAGCCACATACTCTTCCACCGACTCTGAAGATTCTTGACTTCTTTGAAAAAATGTGTGCCTTTCGAAGGTTACATTCTTTTTTGGTTCATAATGTTCTTCAATTTTCCTTACAGCTACAGAGGACTCATCCAGGTCCCCTGCTCCTCCCTCCAGGAGTTCAGGAAGGCCATAGAAAACACTGCGCCCTTCTGAGCCTAAATTGTGGAGTAATAGTGCTTGTTTTCTGCAGGGGTTAAATTTGTTCTCCTCAACCCCCCACCATGGCCACCAAATACGTTTCGAACATTTTTCTCCACCTTTCCCACCTAATCAGTTGGTTGCCTGGTTCTGCCAAACATGGGGGGGTGGAGGAGGTACAGCTAATGCCATGGTTTCAGTTCCCAACTGTGTAGTTCCACTCAATTGTATAATATGTTTTGTCCCTTGCTAGTGGTAGCGTGAATGCAGTTCCTCTGAATCTTGCATTAACTGGGTTCTATTCCATCAAAAGGCTTTTGTATTTGCCGCGCCGGCAATTGTAAAGTGTAAAAAATGTCTCTCGTCCCTCCCTGATGGCAAATATCTTCATTTAATGGCAACTATTTTCAGTTTTGCAAGGTGCAAGAGAAGCAGCTTCTTGGAAATCAGTTCAATTGTTTGTTAGCATTTTATTTTGTAATATAATATTGCATTTTCTTAAAGTACAGATCTTGCTGTTTCCCACATAACAATATGTTCTCTTGAAACTAATCATCAATTGAGCAATATGTTATCTTGAAATTAATCAATTGAAGAACGATCTAGCTTGTGTACTTTTGGGGGGTGGCAGAAGACTAAATGGTCTCTGTGAATGTAGACATTTTAGAGTATTACTGATGTTTTCCTTGGTTCTCTCTAGGTTCATTGGCTCAGGACACAGTTCCCCTCTTTGGATATCGAAGTTGACGGTGGTGTGGGGCCAGACAATATTCACAAGTGTGTAGAGGTGAGGATAAAGTTTGTTCATTCAATGTAATATGTAATTATTCGGCCACCTAGAAAGGGGCTTCAGTATGATCTGTTTGTGTATTGGCATGTGCTACTGTGAATCGTCGGCATCTACTACTATGAACGTAGGAGATGAAAGCCAAGGCTACCTAAAGGACTGACTTCGACAAGCAATCTGCAAGCAGAGAAATGTGGTCATTGGTAACACTGCTAGACAAACTGTACAAGTGATTGACTTTCTATTATTATTTCTGACTCTCCCTTAGCACAGACAAGGTTGGTCTGTTGTACTCCTACTTACTATTCCCTTTCCTCCATACTTGTGGCATGTCCATGATATGCGTGCGGGCGGGACCAGTCATTTTCACACACCAAAATTCAAATTCTTAAGCCAAGCCAGTACAGATTCCAGGGACCACACCAAGCATGCACCATGCCCCTCTGCCACCATTTCTCTCCCATCAGTCCTTTTTTCTGCGCTCACCTGGACTGGACACTTGTTAGCACAATGGTGGTCTTTTTTTTTTCCTGTTGGCAACTTTTTAAAGCTTTTCATGCTATTAGGATTTGAAGACTTTTTTTCTTCTTCTGTTTCTACACACATCTGTTTTTCCGGTTTACAGATTCTGTGCGAGGAAGTACCTATCGTCCAATTAGTATAAATTACAAAATATATGCAGATAGTGCTTGGAGCTCTCAATGTGATTCTCGTGCAGTTTAGGCATTAGGTGACCACCTGCAATGCTAGACATTATAATTTTTTTTAAAACATCTTTTTTTACAAGTTTTTTATAACCGTACAGGTGAAAATGTTCTGCATACATCTTATTTGCACAGTGTAACTGTTGATGCAATTCATTCAACTGCGTTCTGAAGTTTGATTTAACCCTTCCCAACATTTGCCCCCTCTTCTCTCCCCCCCCTCCAAACCCCAATTCAACTATCCCCCCATAACAGTGAGTGTGCTCCTCTAATAACGAAGTCATTATGGACTAGTGCATGGTGTGCTTATTGTCACTACCAGCGATTTTGCTTGCCTCCTTGTTTAGTAGCGTAACATTCCATTGGGCGATCCTTCACTATATCTATATGTATATTTTCAAAAGAACTGGCTGAACGTCAGTTATGCGAGTAGCACTCTCCTTCATTCCTTCATACCAGACTTAAGTAATCAATAATCAGTCCGTGACCAGCAAATCCATAATGGCTTCTTTATTAGTTAAAATACAGCATTGTAGCTTCCCAGAAAAGTCATATATGTATATAATATAGCTCCGGTCAGGTTATGCGTCGACTATCTCGTAAATGCCGCTCCTTCAAATCGGCATGTTTTAGAGAGGAGTGCGGCCTGCTCGATAGCCAAAGGTGGAGCTTTAGCTTTCCAGTGGATGACCAGGAGTTTCCTAGCCGTGAACAGAATAAGGCCAACGAGTGTGCGGACTATAGTGTCTGTGTGCCATTCGTCAACCCCCATTAGCATATCCTCGGGTGTGCATGCAACATCAGCCCAAGTAATGCCTCCTTTTTGTTTGGGCACACTCCTCCACTAGGAAGTGATATCAGCGCATCGCCACAATATGTGCCCCATTGTGCCTGTAGCACCGCAGCCCCTCCAGCACTTGTCAGATTGGGCAATCCCCATTTTATGTAGTTTAGTTGGGGTGTAGTATAGTTGTTGCATGATTTTATATTGAATTTCTCTATTTTTGATATTCGTAGAGGTTAACGGTATAGCTGTGTAATATTCAAGGATGTCAGGTATGCCAATTTGGACCCCTAGTTCCTCAGACCATGTCATAGCTAGTGTGAGGTTCATGCCTAGGTTACTGGGAATCGCCTATTGGTAGAAGGTGTGAAGGTGCGGGAAAGACTCTAGGTGTTGTTCCATCTCCTTCTCGCACAGGCCGGGGTCTGGAGACGGGAATCCAGCGACGTGTGGGAGTGTATCGTGGCTTGTATCGTATCATAAGTGAGACAGTCCCATTGATCGAGTCCCAGCTTTGTGCGTGCAGCTTGGAATTTCAGAAGAGTCCCCTCCTCGCTAATGTCCCATCAGCCGTCTATTTGCCCAGTCCTGATCTTGTTTATGATGTATTTTCTGTGTTAGCCCGTAAAAAAGTATTGCCCGAAGGCTGGACCATAGTGGTGCGTTCTGAGTTGGGACCCCCTGTACGGCCCTCAGTTTGTGCCATTGAGAGATCGTAGGCCCTAAAATCTGATGTCTTTAATGTTTGGCGGGTGCTTATTTGGGGGTATGACCATGATTTCGTTTGGAGTCATTGGTTTCAGAAGAGCTACTTCCATTGCCCTCCAGCGTCAGTTCTGTCTAGCCATCGTTTCATCCAGCAGACCTGGGCCGCTTGATGATAGGCTCTCAGGGATGGTGCCGCCAGTCCGCCATTATTCTTGCTCGCCTGTAGTACTGAGAGGCGGATTCTCACCTTCTTCCCTTTCCAAATAAACATTGCGATTGCTACGTCTAGGTCTTTCATTGACTTGAGTGTCGGGCTAACAGGTATCATCATTGCAATATAGATTAATTTGGGAAACAAGTTAATTTTCAACCCGTTTATCCTCCCTGTCAGGGAGAGGGCTACATAGAGTATCCCATCTGCCTAGATCTTGGGAGATGTTCTTCATAGTCTGTGGGTAATTTAGGTCCTGGAGCTTGTCTAGTGCGGCGCTTAAATTTATGCCTAGATACTTAATGTGGCGCGTTTGCTATGTGAATGGGGGAACCCCCCACCCCCCCCACGGGGGAGTCCCACGGGATATCTTGTTGTAGTGCCATGGCCTCAGACTTATTCCTATTGATCTTATATCCGCCCATCGGCCCGATCTCTGGCAATATTGCTCGAATGTGCAGGAGAGAGGTGGGACCATTACTTATGTACAGCAGCATGTCTGCATAGAGGGATATGCAGTGCTCCTCTCCCTCCACCCTGTTGTATGCCCGCCCAGCCATCGTCCGCTTAGAGTTTGATCGCTATCGGCTCTATGGAGAGGGCATAGAGCAGGGGCGACAACGGGCACCCTTGGCATGTGCGTGATTGTAGGTCGAATGCAGGGGAGGTAATGGCGTTAGTGGCCACCAAGGCGCTCTGGCCCGCGTAAAGCAGTTTAATCAGTTGGACAAGATGAGGGGGAAAGCTGTATAAATTCCCACTGCACCTTGTCGAAAGCCTTTTCTGCACCTAATGCTAGTATAATATCTTCTGGATCTCTATCCCCTGCGATCAGATGCAGCAGTCGCCTGATGTTGTCGCTCGAATGTCTGTTGCAGATAAATCCCGTTTGTTCTTTATGGATTATGAGTGGGAGACTATTTTCACTACGCTGGGCCAGACACTTCCCATCAAGGCCAGATGCTTTCCCTGCGGACAGTGCGGCTATAGCGCTTGCTTTTTATGTCGCTGTAATGCAGACGTCTAGGGCTGCCCTGTGATACTGTGGAATCTTTGGTATCACTATGGAGTCTAAAAAAAGACTCGATATCCTGAGCTGTACAAGCTTCTGATGCCGTATATAGGTCTTGATAGAATTCTGCGAATCGAGCATTGATTCGGTTATCGCCAACCATTAGGTTGCCTGCCTTATCCCTTATTAAGGCTATGGTTTGGGCGGCTTGTCTCTGCTCTAGGGCCAGGGCCATCAGCCTCAGCGGCTTGTCGCTCTCTGAGTAGTATGTTTGCGACCAGCTAATATACGTCTTCTGGGCCCTGTCAGCGGTTACCTGTCAAATTTTTGCCCTCAGTTTGTTTAGTTGTGGCCTTAACTGCTTATTTTTTTATTCTTTGTGGCACCTCTCCACCCTTTTGAGTTCTGCTGTTAGCCGGGCTACTACTTCCCCCACGAGTTACGCTTGTGTGCCCAGCGCAATGTGCATTGTCCCCGAACAAAGGCTTTAATGGCGTATCAGCACGCGTATGCTGTGTAGTCCTGCACTAGGTTGAGTTCCGATAACGCTTCTGCATCGTCTGCGAGTTGCTCTCTGAGGTCTGGGTATTGGAGCATGCGATCAGAGGCGATTGAGCAGGATGGCATGGGTGACCATGTCAAAAGCAGAGGATAGATCGAGGAGAATGAGGACAGAAGGGGGATTAGAGTCAAGATTGGAGAGCAAGTCTTCACGGGTCTTAAGAAGAGCAGTTACTGTGCTTCTGGCGGCTCGGAACACAGACTGGTGGTCATGGAGACAACCAACAGATTCAGTGTGTAGATTAAGCTGGGAGATGGCCTGTCTTTCCAAGAGTTTGCCAAGGAAAGGAGTGATGGAGATCGGGCGATAGTTAGCCGGAGAGGAAGGATTGGCCTAGGGCTTCTTAAGAAGGGGGTGCACACAGGAGTGCTTGAGGGGGGAGGGAAAAGTTATGGTGGCAAAGGAGTGATCGCAGAAATCGGAGCAAAGGTGTTGATGTGGTCCTTGATGGTTCTGGAACAGCAGGGGAGGACCTGCTTTGATAAGACTTTCATACATCGGACTTGTCTAGAAACATATGGGCGACCAGTGGAATTTCTTTGCGCCGGAATCTGGAAAGACGAAAAATCATCAATACAAAAGTTGCTCATCATCCAGGTTTCCTGCAAAAGAAAAATATCCAAACCTAGAAGGTAATTTGAACTATTTGGGGGGATGGCACAGATATGCATCAACAGATGGCAGTAGCTGCACTAGACGCTGAAAAGGCATTCAATACGGTCTCCTGGGTGTATCTATTTTAGGTGCTTGAATGCTTTGGCCTGGGTTCGTACACCAACCCAGGTGCGAGAGTCCTCCCGAATCATACTTTCTCCAGCATGGGGTCTGGCATGGATTCACATGCTCATGAATATTCCCCGTCGTCAGGCTGGGAATCCTCGGTAAAGAAAAAACCAGTATCAGTTTCGTTTCTGATCTGTCTTTCGTAGTAATAACCAATCACTGGTCTCTGCGTCATACTGACCACAGCCAATGACTGCCCTCTACCTAAGCACCGCCTCTGGCAGCCATCTTCAGATTTTTACCGCACGTTCATGTGTTGGGATCCTCGTGCTATTGCTCTCGAGCGTTAGTGCTAATTTTTCGCGCTTTTTCACAAAAACTTCGATTCTTTCGGTCAAAAGAGCCTCAAGCTCCACCGATCCTACATCCGATCAACGGGGACCCGTGTCGGATTCATCTGTGCCCCTCAAGGGTGAAGATTTCGTCGAGCTACACTTCGGAGGACTCCAGAAGCTTCGCAGGCCCGGTCTCGGAGATGGCCCAGGAGAAGGGAAGCTCGACGCCCGGAAAGCTGTTCAGGGCCTGCCCTGGATGCCAGCTGCAGAACGTCTTCAAGGAGGACGAACACTCTTTCTGCCTTTACTGCCTTCATGGGGACAAGACGCACGTGGAGAAGGACTGTGCGTTTTGCGGCAACATGTCGGAACGGACCATGAAGGACCGCCATCAACGTCTCGCCAGCTGGCTGGAGGGTAAGAGCCCGTCTGGCGAGAAGAAGAAGAAATCTGAGCGGTCTTCTAAGACCTTTGAGGGCGCCCCGGCGACGGGGGCCCAACATAAGGCCAAGCACCGCGAGTCCGCTGGCACCGGGAGCGCCGAACGGTCGGGCTCTACGGGCGCCAGGCAGGGCGCACCCTCCCCGGCACCATCAACCACGAGCCAACGCTCTGGGTCGGGTAAGAGGAAGGCCGAGCACCCGGCGAAGCTCCTGGAGAGACCCCGGTCGAGCTCTAAGGCAGAGGAGGAGCGTGGCAGTGCCCCCTCCCTCAAGGATAAGGCGGTGAGCGCACCTAAGGTGGTGAAGGCCTTGATCCATTCGACCAAGCCCTCTATCGAAACGGTCGCGGCGGCCCTGGCCCAGCCTGTGGAGGCTGCACCAGTGGTGGCGGCCTCGGGGCCCAGAATCTCCCTGCCTCCTCGGAGGGAGTCTTCTTTCGTGCCCATCGATAGGACCCCCGTGAAACCCTCCGTGGGGAAGAAGGGGGGGCAGGGCGTCGTCGTAGATTCGGCCTCAACCTCAGAAGAGGAACTGATCGAGGTCTTAAGCCACGGCCTAGGCGTGGAACAAGACCAGCCCGTCGGAATGGGCCCCGACGCAGGTGACGACGACGACATCGTCGAGGATACCGACGGGGCCCCTGCTCGCCCGTCGGATTCCCCTCTGCCAGCGCCGCAAGACAACTCAGCGGCCATTTTGTTGGCTATACAGTCCTTATGCTCCGAGATAAGGACGAGACTACCGTTACCGACGGAGGAACCTCTCCCGTCGGGGGATCCAGAACCGGGACCTTCTGGTGTTCCCCCTACCAAGAAAAGAAGGATTCATCCACCGCCTCCTTTTCAACCGTCGCGCCCCGTCCAGCCCTCCTCCCCGTCCACCCGAGGGGATGATACGGGGACTGACACGGCAGCGACGGGTACGGACGACGAGGCATACGACGAGGATTTTCCGTCGTCGCCTCCCACCAGGGCTTCTCCGCCCGACGAGATTGGATCGTTCCACTCAATGATCGCCAGGGCATCCGAGCTTTTCCAACTCTGCCCTGAGGAGAAGAAAAAGGAAGGCTTCCTTTACCAACGGCGCGAGACCAAGAGGAAGACGGTCCTCGCAGTGCCTCTGTTGGACGACATTTGGGATGAGGGCCTTTCCCTCCTCAAGAACCCTTCCACGACGCCAGCGAGAAGAGACCGGTACGAGAAAAAGTACCGGGTCCCGGACTCGGCCCCCCTATGCCTCCGGGCGCAGCCTACCCCGGACTCCGTCGTCTCCGCGGCAGCCAGGAAGAAAGCGGGGGGGGGTGCGGCCTCCACGTCAACTTCCCCGCCGGACGGCGAGGGAAAGAAATTGGATGCCATGGGACGCAGAGTCATCTCGTCGGCGGCGACGACGATTAAAGCGGCCAACGCCTTGGCTATCGTGGCCCGCTACGACAGGGAACTCTGGTACAAGATAGCTCCCCTGCTGGATTTTCTGCCGGACGACAAGAGGGCGGAGGCCCTTGAGATCCTGCAGGAAGGTGAGGTGGCCTCGGACCACGCCATCACCGTGGCGACGGACATCGCCGACACTGGGTTCCGCCAGATGGGCAACGGCGTTTGCCTTCGACGTCGCGGATGGCTCAAGGCTACGGACTTTCGGCAGGACGTCCAGACCAGGGTCCTGGACATGCCCTTCGACGGGAACAACCTGTTTGGGAAGACAGTGGACGATTCCCTTCAGGCCATCAAGGCGGATACTGAGACGGCCCGGGCCCTTGGAGTACTGCAGCAACGGCGGACGCCCTTTCGGAGCGGCGGAGGCAAGGGCGCCTCCAAAGGTTCCGGCGGCGGTTTCGCTTCCTACCGTCAAGCGGCCCGCTCGTCGTCGCAAGAGGCCTACAGAGGACGAGGCAAGTCTGGCGGACCCCGCCGTCGTCGCCAAGGAGGCCAAGGCGGCAAGGCCGCGTCCAAGCAGGATTGAACCGGCCGTGGGGTCGGGCCCCCACCGAAGCACCCCGGTGGGAGGCCGGCTGGCGGGCTTCGTCAGCGTGTGGGAGTCCATCTCCACCGACCGTTGGGTGCTGGACGCCCTGGCCCGGGGCCACGCGCTCGAGTTTCAAAGAAGGTGCCCGCGCGTCCCCCCCGTGGCCAGGAAAGAACTTCACGTCCCTCAACTTCTCCTGGAGGTAAAGGCGATGCTCAGAAAGGGCGCCATCGAACGCGTCCCAAAGGGGCTTCGGGGCTCCGGAGTCTACTCGCGTTACTTCCTCGTGAAGAAGAAGACGGGAGGATGGCGCCCCATCCTGGACCTGCGACGCCTGAACAAGTTCATCAAGGCGCAGAAGTTCCGGATGGTCACCCTCCAGCACGTCCTGGGTCAGCTGGAGGAAGGAGACTTCCTATCGTCGTTGGATTTGGAGGATGCCTACTTCCACATTCCCATCCTAAAGGGGCACCGAAAATTCCTCAGATTCGTGGTCCAAGGGCGTCATTACCAGTTCAAAGCCCTTCCCTTCGGACTGCGGTCGGCACCCAGGGTTTTCACCAAGTGCCTCGCACCGGTGGCGGCGCAGCTGCGCCGCGAGGGGATTCACGTCTACCCCTACCTGGACGACTGGCTCATCCGCGCCAAGACGAGGGAGCTCGCCGTGGTCCACACGGCAAGGACCGTCCAACTCCTCACGGACCTGGGATTCTCCGTGAACTACGCCAAATCCCACCTGGTGCCCGCGCAAGTCGCACTGTTTCTGGGAGCGAGGCTCGACACAGTGTCCCTTCTGGCCTCCCCGTCGGAGGAGAGGACCAGGACCATCCTGGGCAAGGTGCAACGGATGTTGGTGGCCGACGCGGCCAAGGTGAGGTCCATCAAGTCCCTCCTCGGGATGATGTCTTCCTGCATCTACCTCATTCCCATGTGCAGGCTCCGGATGCGCCCGTTGCAAGAGTTCCTGGATGCGCGCTGGATCCAGACGACGGGCAGCTTCGAGGAAAGGATCAAGCTCGACGAGAGTTTCCGACGAGCGATACGGTGGTGGGGCACCCGCGCGCATCTGACGGCGGGCATGGACTTCCAGACCCCAGCCCACCAGGTGACTGTGACCACGGATGCCTCCCTAGAAGGGTGGGGAGCGCACACCGAAAATCTGCACGCAAGGGGACTCTAGCTCCCGACGGAGAAGTCCCTGCATATCAACGTCCTGGAGCTCCGTGCAGTGTTTTGGGCCCTCAGGTCCTTCCTTCCGTCCCTCAAGGGCAAGGTGGTGAGGATCTTCACCGACAACACCACCACCATGTTTTACATCAGGAAACAGGGCGGAACCAGGTCCCCAGCGCTGTCCAAGGAGGCGCAGGACCTGTGGCATTGGGCCGTCGCCCAAGGGATTCTTCTGGTGCCGTTTCATCTGGCAGGGATAAAAAAACACCATCGCCGACTCACTCAGCAGGGAGCTGCGCTCGTGCCACGAGTGGGAAATACGGCAGGATCTGGTGGATCGCCTCTTCCGACGGTGGGGCACACCCCAGATCGACCTGTTCGCGACGGCGACGAACACCAAGTGCCGGAGGTTCGCCAGCAGGTTTCCCCAGACGAGGAGCATGGGCGATGCTTTCTCGTTCCCCTGGGAGGGCCTGTTCCTCTACGCGTTCCCTCCCTTGCCTCTGCTAATCCGGCTCGTCAACCAGCTCAAGAGGTCACGGTGCAGGATGATCCTCGTCGCACCTGCGTGGCCGAGGCAGATATGGTTCCCGGACCTTCTGGACTTGTCGGCGTCCCCGCCAATCAAGCTGCCGGCGGACGCGGATCTACTCTCCAGGGAAGGAGGCGCCATCCTCCACCACGACCCGAAGTCGCTGAACTTGCAGGCCTGGCTCCTGCAGCGCTAGAGTTTGGAGGATACGACATACCGGCCGATTGCAGAGAGGTTCTTGCAAAGGCCAGGGCGTCCTCGACTCTTAAATGCTACGGACACAAATGGAAGAGGTTTTCTGTCTGGTGCCACGCACAGAAGATTAACCCTCTACGGATTACGGCTCCCCAAGTGCTGCCGTACCTGCTGACGCTGGCCAAAGCTGGACTGGCACACGCGTCCATCAAGATTCATCTTGCTGCGATCTCCCGATACACCAGAACCACGGGCCGGACGTCCTTGTGGTCTCATCGTCTGGTGAAAGAGTTCATGAAGGGACTGTTCAGATCGTTCCCGCCGGTGAAGGCTCCGGCCCCGGCGTGGGAGCTCAACGTGGTGCTGACCAAACTCATGGGACCTCCGTTCGAGCCTCTACACTCGGCCCCGTTGAAGTTTCTATCGTGGAAAACAGCTTTTCTCGTGGCCATCACCTCCGCACGACGAGTGGGAGAGATCCAGGCCCTTTCCTGCAAGGCCCCGTACTTGACTTTCCACGACACGAGGGTAGTGCTCAGGACGCACCCCTCCTTCATGCCCAAGGTACCGTCGGACTTTCATCTCAACGAACCCTTGGTGTTACCTGTGTTCTTCCCGTCGCCTTCGTCGCCGGCTGAGAGGACTTTGCACTCGCTGGATGTAGCTAGAGCGCTGAAGTTCTACGTGGACCGCACGAAAGGTTTTCGGAAGACGTCACAACTCTTTGTGAACTTTGGACCTGTCAATCAGGGGAAGGCTCTCTCGAAGGCTTCCATCTCCAGATGGCTCTCCGGCTGTATCATGTACTGTCACCGGTTGGCAAACCGACCGCTGCCTGGCCGTCCGAGAGCCCATTCCACCAGAGCGATCGCAGCTACCACGGCGTTCCTATCTGGTGTGCCCCTGCTGGACATATGCAGGGCTGCTACGTGGAGGTCGACGCACACCTTCACGAAATTCTACTGCGTCGACCGGGATTCCAGGGAGGAGTCCAGGGTCGGCCAAGCAGTGCTGCGCAACCTGTTCGCCTGAGGTGAGCCTGGTGAGGAGGTAAGATGCTTAATGTTGAGTTGATGTGATGCTTAATGTTGAGCCTTTGCCACCTCCCGTGGTTGTGCATGTGTGTACTGCTATGTATTCTTTATTCATGAGCATGTGAATCCATGCCAGACCCCATGCTGGAGAAGGAACAAGTTACTTACCTGTAACTGTTGTTCTCCAGCATGGGTCTGGCATGGATTCACATGCGAACCCTCCCGCCTACCCCTCTGCGGCTCTTCACTTGGTCATACTGCCACTTCACGTGCTTCCAAATCTGAAGATGGCTGCCAGAGGCGGTGCTTAGGTAGAGGGCAGTCATTGGCTGTGGTCAGTATGACGCAGAGACCAGTGATTGGTTATTACTACGAAAGACAGATCAGAAACGAAACTGATACTGGTTTTTTCTTTACCGAGGATTCCCAGCCTGACGACGGGGAATATTCATGAGCATGTGAATCCATGCCAGACCCATGCTGGAGAACAACAGTTACAGGTAAGTAACTTGTTCCTTATCTGCACTATTTCCCCTGGGAAGGGGTACTAGACAGGGTTGTCCCGTCTCTCCCATACTGTTCGCCCTTAAAATTGAACTGATGACTTTGTTCGTCTGTAAAAACCATGGGCATATGGGGCATCAGAATGACTGGCCCGCCCCAAATAATATCACTTTACGCGGAAGACACTCTACTCTATATCCGGGACCCTGAGGTAAACCTGGAGCCCGTCATGAAGGACATACACGAGTTTGCACATTGTTCTGGGTATATAATCAATCATTCCAAATCAGAATTGTTTCCTCTCACACAAGCTATCGAATACTCATCAAATATCAGCGGCTTCAAGTGGACGCCTATTCGAGTTCGCTATCTGGGTATAATTGTGTCCAGAGAAAAACAAACGCTGTACGCGGATGACCACAATGCTTTCCTACAACTGTTAACAGTGAAACTCCAATTGTGGGCCAAACTTCCCATCTCTTTGTATGGTCAGGTGACACTCCTGAAAATGGTGGTTCTTCCTAAACTACTATACTATTTTGGCTATGTTCCCCTTTGGCCAGGCAGAGTATTTTTTTACAAAACTGCAATCCCTGGCTACCTGGTTCATGTGGCGTAAGGGAGCTGCGAGGATGAAATGGGACAAACTGGTGGAACCATAATCGAGCAGTGGCATTGCGGCACCGGACTTTGAGCTTTACGGCACAAGCCTAATTCATCAAACACTGGTACGATCCGGACGATACCGCCACGCATATACCCATAGAGAAATATGCAGCACCCCCCACTGATCTTCATTCTGTCATTTTCAGTGTTTGCCACAAAGTCCTCTGTAGATTTGACCCTGTCAGTGTCACCATCCATGCATGGTCCAAGATATATAGGAGAATTGACGTAGAGGTACCTTATGACCCTGAGGCCCAGCTATGGCGCTTCCATTGAATCTCCCTCACATTTGACGAGGCATTACAGAGAACATGGGACTCAGATAAACAACTGCAGATGCGGGATATGTACCCGAAGGGTAAATATGTGAGCCTGTGTGACTTCGGGAATACTATCTGGGAGGGAAGCTTCAATTGCTCCAGTAACACCGCATGAGGGCCGCGTTCGGTGCGAGACGGCCAACGTTTCCAGAAGAGCCTATCACGTATGAGTGTTTACGTGCTACAACATCCGGTGGTGGTGTAAAGGCAGGGGTTTCCAGTATGTATGCCCTGATACAAGCACATTCCAAATCCCTGAACACTATAAAAATAACATGGGAGTCAGACTTGGGAATGACATTGGGTGAGGAACAATGGCACAAATACTGCCAATTGAACAAAACCGTGTCTCTAAACGCAGACTTACGCCTGATCCAGTTCAAAATCCTCAATCAACTCCATTACACCCCTTTCAAGATGGCCAAGTTTACAGAGACCTGTTCAGGGGAGTGTTTGAAATGCGATGAACCACATGTGAACGCCTTTCATATTTATTGGGCATGTCCTTTGATTGCTATGTTTTGGGGCAATGTTAATGAGAGCCTTGAAAAAATAACATCAATCCCGGTCTCTCTCTCTCCCCTGAAGAATTCGTTTGGAGGCATTGGTAAAGTGGCTGAAACCACTAGACGCCTTTTCAATGTGGCATGTGTTGTTGCAAAATGATTTATTTCTCCAGCATGGGGTCTGGCATGGATTCACATGCTCATGAATATTCCCCGTCGTCAGGCTGGGAATCCTCGGTAAA
The DNA here is from genome assembly GCF_040938575.1 of Ambystoma mexicanum. NCBI lineage: Eukaryota > Metazoa > Chordata > Amphibia > Caudata > Ambystomatidae > Ambystoma > Ambystoma mexicanum. Next base: position 837,465,976 of record NC_090931.1, read on the forward strand.
GAAAAAAACAGTATCAGTTTCGTTTCTGATCTGTCTTTCGTAGTAGTAACCAATCACTGATCTCTGCGTCATACTGACCACAGCCAATGACTGCCCTCTACCTAAGCCCCACCTCTGGCAGCCATCTTCAGATTTTTACCACACGTTCAAGTGTTGGGATCCTCGTGCTATTGCTCTCGAGCGTTAGTGCTATTTTTTCATGTTTTTTCTCAAAACTTCGATTTTTTTCGGTCAAAAAGAGCCTCAAGCTCCGCCGATTCTTCATCCGATCAACAGGGACCCGTGTCGGATTCGTCTACGCCCCTCAAGGGTGAAGATTTCGTCGAGCTACGCTTTTGGAGGACTCCAGAAGTTTCTCAGGCCCATCTCGGACATGGCCCAGGAGAAGGGAAGCTCGACGCCCGGAAAGCTGTTCAGGGTCTGCCCTGGATGCCAGCTTCAGAATGTCTTTAAGGAGGACGAACACTCCTTTTGTCTTTACTGCCTACATGAGGACAAGACGCACGTGGAGAAGGACTGTGCGTTTTGCGGCAACATGTCGGAGCGGACCATGAAGGACCGCCATCAACGTCTCGCCAACTGGCTGGAAGGGAAGAGCCCGTCAGGCAGGAAGAAGAGGAAGAAATCCGAGCGGTCTTCTAAGACCTTTGAGGACGCCCCGGCGACGGGGGTCCAACACAAGGCCAAGCACCGCGAGTCCGCTGGCACCGGGAGCGCCGACCGGTCGGGTTCTATGGGCACCAGACAGGGCGCATCCTTCCCGGCACCATCAACCACGAGCCAACGCTCTGGTTCGAGTAAGAGGAAGGCCGAGCACCCGGCGAAGCTCCTGGAGAGGCCCCAGTCGAGCTTGAAGGCCCCATCGGATGGAGAGCGAGGCAGTCTCCCCCTCTCCCCCAAGGAGAAGGCGGTGAACGCATCTAAGGTGGTGAAAGCCTTAATCCATCCGGCCAAGGCCTCTATCAAGACAGTCGCAGCGGCCCTGGCTCAGCCTGTGGAGGCTACACCAGTGGTGGCGACCTCGGGGCTCAGTCTCCCTGCCACCGCGGAGGGAGTCCTCTTTTATGCCCATCGACAGGACCCCCGTGAAACCTCCGACGGAGAAGAAAAAGGGGGGGGCAGGAGGTCGTCGTGGATTCGGCCTCAACCTCTGAGGAAGAGCTGATCGAGGTCTTAAGCCACGGCGTTGGCGTGGAAGAAGACCAACCCGTCGGGAGGGATCCCGACGTAGGGGACGACGATATCGTCGAGGGTGCCGACGGGGCCCCTGACCGCCCGTCGGACTCCCCTCAACCAGCGCCGCAAGACAACTCGGCGGCCATTTTGTTGGCTATACAGTCCTTATGCTCGGAGATAAGGACGAGACTGCCGTTACCACCAGCGGAGGAACCGCTCCCAACGGGGGACTCGGAGCCAGGCCCTTCTGGGAGCCCTCCCCCTAAGAGAAGAAGGATTCACCCCCCACCTCCTTTTCAGCCATCGCGCCCTATTCAGCCCTCCTCCCCGTCCACGACTCGTGGGGATGATACGGGGACTGACACGGCCGCGACGGGTACGGACGACGAGGTTTATGACGAGGATCTGCCGTCGTCACCTCCCACCCGGGCTTCCCCGCCCGACGAGATTGGATCGTTTCACTCCATGATCGCCAGGGCATCCGAGCTCTTCCAGCTCTGCCCGGAGGAGAAGAAGAAGGAAGGTTTCCTTTTATCAATGGCGCGAGGCCAAGAGGAAGACGGTCCTCTCCGTGCCTCTACTGGATGATATTTGGGATGAGGGCCTCGCCCTCCTCAAGAACCCATCCACGACGCCGGCTAGAAGGGATCGGTACGAGAAGAAGTACCGGGTCCCGGACCGCGGCCCCCTTGTGCCTCCGGGCACAGCCGACCCGGACTCCGTCGTCTCCGCGGTGGCCAGGAAGAAAGCGGGGGGGGGGTGCGGCCTCCACGTCGACTTCCCCGCCGGACTGCGAGGGAAAGATATTGGATACGATGGGACGCAGGGTCATATCGTCTGCAGCGACGACGATTAAGGCGGCCAACGCCTTGGCTATCGTAGCCCGCTACGACAGGGAGCTGTGGTACAAACTGGCCCCCCTGCTGGACTTCCTACCGGACGACAAGAGGGCGGATGCCCTAGAGATCTTGCAGGAAGGTGAGGTGGCGTCGGACCACGCCATTACGATTGCGACGGACATCGCCGACACTGGATTTCGCCAGTTGGGCAACGGCATGTGCCTTAGGCGGCGTGGATGGCTCAAGGCTACTGACTTCCGTCAAGACGTGCAGACCAGAGTCTTGGACATGCCGTTCGATGGAAACAACCTGTTTGGGAAAACAGTGGACGATTCCCTTCAAGCCATCAAAGCAGACACGGAGACGGCCCGGGCTCTTGTTCTCCAGCAACGGCGGCCGCCCTTTCGGAGCGGCGGAGGCAAGGGTGCCTCCAAAGCTTCCGGCGGCGGATTTTCCACCTACCGTCAAGCGGCCCGTTCGTCGTCGCAGGAAGCTTACAGGGGACGAGGGAAGTCAGGCGGACCCCGCCGTTGTCGCCAAGGAGGTCAAGGCGGCAAAGCCTCGTCGAAGCAGGACTGAACCGGCCGTGGGGTCGGGCCCCCACCGAAGCACCCCGGTGGGAGGCCGGCTGGCGAGCTTTGTCAGCGTGTGGGAGTCCATCTCCACCGACCGTTGGGTGCTGGACGCCCTAGCCAAGGGTCACGCGCTCGAGTTTCAAAGAAGGTGCCCGCGCGTCCCCCCTGTGGCCAGAAAAGAACTTCACGTCCCTCAACTTCTCTTGGAGGTAAAGGCGATGCTCAGGAAGGGCGCCATCGAGCTCGTCCCAAAGAGGCTGCGGGGCTCCGGAGTTTACTCAAGATACTTCCTTGTGAAGAAGAAGACGGGAGGATGGGGTCCCATCCTGGACCTACGACGACTGAACAAATTCATCAAGGCACAGAAGTTCCAGATGGTCACCCTCCAACACGTCCTGGGTCAGCTGGAGGAGGGCGATTTCCTGTCGTCGTTGGATTTGGAGGATGCCTACTTCCATATTCCCATCCTAAAGGGACACCGAAAGTTTCTCAGGTTCGTGGTCCAAGGGCGTCACTATCAGTTCAGAGCCCTTCCCTTCGGACTAAGGTCGGCACCCAGGGTGTTCACCAAGTGCCTCGCACCGGTGGCGGCGCAGCTGCGCCGAGAGGGGATCCACGTCTACCCCTACCTGGACGACTGGCTCATCCGAGCGAAGACGAAGAAGCTCGCCGTGGAGCACACGGCAAGGACCGTCCGACTTCTCACGGACCTGGGATTCTCCATAAACTACGCCAAGTCCCACCTGGTGCCCACGCAAGACGCACTGTTTCTGGGAGCGAAGCTCGACACAGTGTCGCTCCTGGCCTATCTGTCGGAGGAAAGGACGAGGGCCATCCTGGGCAAGGTGCAGCGGATGCTGGTTGCGGACGCGGCCAGAGTGAGGTCCATCAAGTCCCTCCTCGGAATGATGACGTCTTGCATTTACCTCATCCCCCCCTGTGCAGGCTCCGGATGCGCCCGTTGCAGGAGTTCCTGGACGCGCGCTGGATCCAGACTATGGGCAGCTTCAATGAGGGGATCACACTCGACGAGAGTTTCCGACGAGCGATTCGGTGGTGGGGCACCCACGCGCATCTGACGGCGGGCATGGACTTCCAGACCCCCGGCCACCAGGAGACAGTGACCACGGATGCCTCCCTGGAAGGGTGGGGAGTGCACACCGAAAATCTGCACGCGAGAGGCCTTTGGCTCCCGACAGAGAAGTCCCTCCATATCAGCGTCCTGGAGCTCTGTGCAGTGTTTTGGGCCCTCAGGTCCTTCCTTCCGTCCCTCAAGGGCAAGGTGGTGAGGATCTTCACCGACAACACCACCACCATGTTCTACATCAGGAAACAGGGCGGAACCAGGTCCCCAGCCCTGTCCAGGGAGGCGCAGGATCTGTGGCATTGGGCCGTCGCCCAAGGGATTTTACTGGTGCCGTTTCATCTGGCAGGGATAAAAAACACCATCGGCGACTCACTCAGCAGGGAGCTGCGCTTGTGCCACGAGTGGGAACTATGGCAGGATCTAGTGGACCGCCTCTTCCGACGGTGGGGCACACCCCAGATCGATTTCGCGACGGCGACGAACTCCAAGTGCCGGAGGTTCGCCAGCAGGTTTCCCCAGCCGAGGAGCATGGGCGATGCTTTCTCGTTCCCCTGGGAGGGCCTGTTTCTATACGCGTTCCCTCCATTGCCATTGCTGATCCGGCTCATCAACCAGCTCAAGAGGTCACGGTGCAGGATGATCCTCGTCGCACCTGCGTGGCCGAGACAGATATGGTTCCCGGACCTTCTGGACTTGTCAGCGTCCCCGTCAATCAAGCTGCCAGGGTACGCGGATCTTCTCTCCAGGGAAGGAGGCGCCATCCTCCATCACGACCCGAAGTCGCTGAACTTGCAGGCCTGGCTCCTGCAGCGTTAGAGTTTGGAGGATACGACATACCGGCCGACTGCAGAGAGGTTCTTGCAAAGGCCAGGGCGTCCTCAACTCTTAAATGCTACGGACACAAATGGAAGAGGTTCTGTGTCTGGTGCCACGCACAGAAGATTAACCCTCTACGGATTTCGGCTCCCTAAGTACTGCCGTACCTACTGACGCTGGCCAAAGCTGGACTGGCACATGCGTCCATCAAGATCCATCTTGCTGCGATCTCCCGATACACCAGAACCACGGGGCGGACGTCCTTGTGGTCTCATCGTCTGGTGAAAGAGTTCATGAAGGGACTGTTCAGATCGTTCCCGCCGGTGAAGGCTCCGGCCCCGGCGTGGGAGCTCAACGTGGTGCTGACCAAGCTCATGGGACCTCCGTTCAAGCCTCTGCACTCGGCTCCGTTGAAGTTCTTGTCGTGGAAAACAGCGTTTCTTGTGGCCATCACCTCCGCACGACGGGTGGGAGAGATCCAGGCCCTTTCCTGCAAGGCCCCGTACTTGACTTTTCACGACACAAGGGTAGTGCTCAGGACGCACCCCTCCTTCATGCCCAAGGTGCCGTCGGACTTCCACCTCAACAAACCCTTGGTGTTGCCTGTTTTCTTCCCGTCGCCTTCGTCGCCGGCTGAAAGGACTTTGCGCTCGCTGGATGTGGCTAGAGCGCTGAAGTTCTACGTGGAACGCACAGTGTTTTCGGAAGACGTCACAACTCTTTGTGAACTTTGGACCCGTCAATCAGGGGAAGGCTCTCTCGAAGGCTTCCATTTCCAGATGGCTCTCTGGCTGTATCATGTACTGTCATCGGTTGGCAAACCGACCGCTACCTGGCCGTCCGAGAGCCCATTCCGCCAGAGCGATCGCAGCTACCACGGCGTTCCTATCTGGTGTGCCCTTGCTGGACATCTGCAGGGCTGCTACGTGGAGGTCGACGCACACCTTCACGAAATTCTACTGCGTCGATCGGGATTCCAGGGAGGAGTCCAGGGTCGGCCAAGCAGTGCTGCGCAACCTGTTCGCCTAAGGTGAGCCTGGTGAGGAGGTAAGATTTGCTTAATGTTGCGTTTGATGTAATGCTTAATGTTGAGCCTTTGCCACCTCCCGTGGTTGTGCATGTGTGTACTGCTATGTATTCTTTATTCATGAGCATGTGAATCCATGCCAGACCCCATGCTGGAGAAGGAACAAGTTACTTACCTGTAACTGTTGTTCACCAGCATGGGTCTGGCATGGATTCACATGCGAACCCTCCCGCCTACCCCTCTGCGGCTCTTCACTTGGTCATACTGCCACTTCACGTGCTACCAAATCTGAAGATGGCTGCCAGAGGCGGGGCTTAGGTAGAGGGCAGTCATTGGCTGTGGTCAGTATGACGCAGAGATCAGTGATTGGTTACTACTACGAAAGACAGATCAGAAACGAAACTGATACTGGTTTTTTCTTTACCGAGGATTCCCAGCCTGACGACGGGGAATATTTATGAGCATGTGAATCCATGCCAGACCCATGCTGGAGAACAACAGTTACAGGTAAGTAACTTGTTCCCTATTTTTTGGATTTGTAAAGCGCACTGCAGCCCTCTAGGCAATGAGGCGCTATAAGTACACTTAAGGAGGCTTGCTTGTGGGTTACAATAAGCGACCCAGTGTGTGAATCTTAACAACATACAGTTACTTGTAAAGTTGAATTACAGAGTACAATGTTCTACAGTACAGAGTGTATCGAGTACAGATTATGGCAGTGGTAGAGGCATAAAGTAGAGAGCAGAAAGGCCTTGCGGAAGGCAGCATGGGACTCGATGGATCTAATCTGGTCTGGGAGTTTGTTCCAGAGAGTGGCGGCCATAGTTGGGAAGCTAGATCCTCCAGCACGCACTCTGCTTGAATGGGGTACTGTGATGCGGTTAGCATATGCCGTTCTTGCAGGCCTGGAGGCTGTTTGTCTGGAGATCCTTTTGCGTAAGGTATCTGGGGGCGAGGACGCGAATACATTTGTGGGTCAGGGCTAGTGTTTTGAAGACGACCCTTTCCTTAATAGGTAGCCAGTGTGCCTGTCTTCTGATCGTGGAGATGTTTTCCCTGCGTGAAAGGCCAGTGGCTGCCCTATCTGAAGTTTGGCCAAGTTCTTTTGAGATGTGCCAATGAAGAGGGCATTGCAGTAATCAAGTCTAGAGCCGATGAGGGCTCTAGCTATGGTGATACAGTTCTGTTGGGTAAGGAATGGTCCGACAGCGTTGATCAGTTTGGCGTGGTAAGCTGCCGAGGACGCGATGGCGTTGACCTGCCTGTCCATGGTGAGGTTTGGTTCAAGGTACACGCCTAGTGTTTTGATCGTTTGTGATACTGCAATATGGATATTGTCGATTGTGAAAGTATGGTATTCCTTGGCAAGTTTATTTAGAGTCAGGGGGGATCCTATAAGCAGGAGTTCCGTTTTGTCGCTGTTTAAACAAAGCCAATTGTCTGCCATCCAAGATTGTATGGTGGAGTAGATGAGGTTGAGGGTGTTAGAGTCAACTAGATAGTCTCCTGTGAGAGGTAGGAGCACCTGGGTGTCATCTGCATAATTAGTATATGAGATGCCCAGTGAGTCTAAATTTTTGAATAGGGGTCTAGTGAAAAGGTTATACAGCGTAGGGGCTATGCATGAGCCCTGTGGGACCCCACATTTGATAGGACTCGGGGTGGCATTGGCCGATTGTGAAAATACCTTCATTACTCTCTCCTGAAGGAAGGAGTTAATCCAGTCACAGGCCTTAGGAAAGAAGTTTGCCATGGAGGTGAGATGGTGACATAGGGTTTTGTGCTCAACGAGGTCGAAGGCAGCGGGGAGGTCAAGTAGCAGGAGGAGAGCAGGTTTGCCTGCATCTCTAAGGTCATCTATTTGGTTTTTCAAGTCTAGTAGTGCCGTTTCTGTGCCATGGCGAGGACGAAAGCCAGACTGGCGAAGTCCAAGAAGGTGGTTGTCCTCAGTGTATTTTTGAACTTGCAGGTAGGCTGCTTTGTCCAGAATTTTCAATAGAAACGGAACCGTGGTGATGGGTCTATAGTTCCCTGGTGTCATTGGATCTAGAGAAGGTTTCTTTAGTAGAAGTCTCACCCAGGCTTCTTTAAGGGAAGTAGGCACATGAGCTGTTCGGAAGGACGAGTTGATGAAAGCAGTAACAAATGGCGCAAATGCTGGTGCACATTCTTTGATTATGTGAGCCGGGCATGCGTCCCCTTTGCAATTGGAAGGCTTAATCGATTTTATAAGGGCAGTGACCTCTATCTCGTTCATGGCAGTGAATTCAAATTTGGGTGTCCGGTTGTCAGAATCGCACGTAGGGTGTGCTGTGTGGGAGGGTATGAGGGAGGCGAGGGCTTCTTGATGGGAAAGGATTTAGGTGTGCAGGGTGTCAAGGTTGTCCAGCATGGCAGATTGGATTTGGTTGCACCATGATTGATCTTTAACAATTGTGGTGGGTGGAGATGAGGGTGTTTCCAGTTCCCTAAAAATCGCAAAGATTTCCTTGGTCCCTGATTTTGCATTGTTGATCCTAGTATTGTAGGAATCGGCTTTGGCATGAGTGATGGCTGTTTTATATTCTCTCGCAATCGTCTTGAATGCGGTTTTGTTCAGTTCAGTGGGGTTTCTTTTCCATGTGGAGAGTGATACCCTTTTTTTGGCTCGGAGATCCATGAGTGCTTGGGAGAACCAGGCATTAGAGTGCTTGGTTTTCTTGGCTTTTTTGGCTGTAAGGGGGGCGATGATGTCTACTGCAGTGGTGATCACCTGGTTGAAGGTGTTGGCTAGGATAACAGGATCGTTTAGAAAGGGAGGGTGCAGAGCTGGAACTAGAAGGTGCGGTAGGAGAGTGTCTTTCGTCAACTTCTTGGAGCTTCTAGAAAGAGTGGCAGGGAGAAGGATAGAGGGTCTGGCGGGCGCTGAGGATGTGTCAATGTGAAAGTTGATATAGAAATGGTCTGACCAAGGTAAGGGGGTGATGGTGGAGAAAGGGATGGGACAGTTGTGATGTGCAACCCAGTCCATTGTACGTCCTTTGATGTGAGTGGGCTTGGAGATGCTTTGGAGAAATCCAAGGGTGGCTAGTCCTTTTTGAAGTGCAGATGCATTGGAGTCATGGGGATCGCCTAGGCCGAGATTGAAGTCGCCGAGTAATACTACCTTGGATGTAGTTTTCAGATTGTGGGAGAGGGAGTGGATGATGGATTCTTGGAAGTCACCTAATGGGCCAGGTGGGCGATATACAAGGTGGAAGGCAATGGAGGAGTTGGGGGAAATTTTGAGTTTAATGAGGAGGTATTCTGCATTATGACCAAAATCACACTGAATTCTTTTAATGTCAAGGGTGTCCTTTGCTATGATGGCCACCCCTCCACCCCTTTGAAGTATATTGCAATGTTGGAAAGCCACATATGCACCCCAAACGAATGATTTGCTCTGGGAATTGACATTTGGTAACGAATGTGAAGAGCAATATGTGTTGACCATGCCTGTAACAAATCGCCCTAAGGATTTATGGGCTCCTTTTAGAAGTTATCTATGTGAAATGATATCCGAGAATGACTTTTCCCCAGCTTCCACGCCATGATCTACCAATTTCTTTCTATATGTATATTGTTGGTATTCATACATGACTGTGAATACCAACAGGACTATCTATTTGAAGAAAAAAAGAAGGTCATTTGAACCCGCCACATTCTTTGAAAGAACCAAAACCTTGCGTGTTCCATGAGCGTATGGTTAAGTGGTGTATTTCTTCTCTATCACTCTACCTCTTCAATATCCGAATGTGCTATGGAGACGTTGGTAGCTTTAGTCAAAGTATCTGTTTTGGCACACAAGGATTCGCAGATCTTTGAATAATGGTCCTAGTTTTTCTTCAGATAATGAGTCAACAACAGGTTTTTGTAAGGCATTGTGTAAGACTTTGACTTGGGAACTTGTTCAACACATTTAGTACATTCATATCCCAATTGGTAGAAGTAAGGGGCTTGAGCCATAATTAATTCTGTTATAATAGGAGATACCAGATAGATCACTCCACCAAGGCCAAGATCCTGTGAAGAGATAAAGCCCAATGCACGATTTTGATGCAATAATTCAACCGCGTTTTGGCAATTTTAAGAAGGGACTTACAGAGGTGGCATATAAATCCAGATAATTTACAGTATCAACTACATCAGATTTGGTTTCTGGCTGAGTGGTAGTTGCATGAGTATGTGAAATGTTAGTTGTTTTTAAATTACCTGGCTCATTTTTAGAATAATTGACCTCAGCAAACAGCTGTTCTGGATATTTTCCAGAAGTGAGTGGGTCACCAGACAAACTGTTGCCGACTATTAGTAATCTTTTTTGGACCCTTCTGCCAATCGATTGAGATGTTCACCTGCTTTGTACTGGATCTATCAGCAGTGGTGTTAATTTGGACGATGTCGAATCCTTCACTAGTCTTTTGGCAGCACAGATGATTTGGGAAAGTCGAGCTCAAATCTTGCGTAGCCACTGAGTTTTTATTAAATTTATCCTTGCGCTTCTGCAAATGTCCTGTTTTACGTTTCCGACTATATTTAGTTTGCCGTTTATTTGGCCTCGATGTAAGCATACATGGGTTAATTATGTTAGGCGGGTTCTCTTCAGCAACCTGGGTGTCAGGTATCATTACAACAGATGAAGAGGAATTCTCAACTGACATACCCACATTTATTTCATTTTCCAGCGACCTTTGGTTGGAAGGGGATAATACAACATCAGTCAATTTCATCAAACCGTCTGAGATAATTTGCTGGTCACTGTATAGCTAATTAGATAATGCAAACAATGCTTTTAGGATAGTTAGAGATTCATATTCAGTGCTAGGATCGACATATGACACCTCAGGGGAAAATATAGTAGAAATAAGTCTTGAAGATTAATTGTGCACATTAGCAGATATCTGCGTTAGTTCAGGTGATTTAGATAGTCTCATAGATGGTACGGCGATAGAATCAGAAGGAACAGAAAGCCCAGCATCTGTTATGTTGACCGCATTTTGCAAATCAAGTACTAGATTTAACAGAGAATTGTTATCAATGGGATTCTCACTCGATAAATCAAGACATGTTTCCAGAGCTGCTTTCAGTAGGCTTATTTTTAGATGTGGAGGGAGCAGCACATGAGGTCTTCCTAGTGGATTTCATTGTTGTGGCTTTCAAAAAGGCAGTAATTGTGCCTCTAACAGAACTGTCAGTGCAATTACCCTCACAAATCAAGTACACCACCCCGTTGAGCATCGCTTCAGTCATTAGTCGGTTTTCAGTATACAAGAGACCCCAGGGGCACGTGGACGAGAAAGCCGATCATTGCTTTTCAATGGGTGTCTTTGGGTAATTGCGGGATTCCTTATTCTCCTTATGGGTAACGTGTACTAAAGCTACAAAACTTCATTTAGTTGTGCGTCAGGTATGACCAGGAAGCAGAGGGCGATGAGGAGTGGAGAGCGACTTGAACCATTTCTATCAACACAACCTCACTCTCATGGATTGATCATTCTCTTCTCGCTTGAAGTTCTGGTCTCCTTTAGGAATGGCATACGCTACACCACCTCCTGCCTTCAAGGTCATCCGACCCAGTGGCTGCCTTTGCCTCCACCTACTCTCCTCCTCCTGCCGACGACTCCCAGCCTGATACAGCCCTCTCTAATTTTCACCGTTCCATCTCCAGCACTCTTGACATTCTTGCCCCTGTCATGAAGGTCTTACTGAAGCCTACCAAAAAGTGCAACTCTTGGTACGACTCCGATCTGGCTGCCCTTAAACGCGAGTGCAGATCAGCAGAATAGAAATGGGGATCTTAAGGTGCACCATCTGACAAAATGGCCTGCCGCCGCCTTCAAAGGCAATATAGACTCTATTCTGCTCCAAGAAAAGAGTCTACATTCAATCCCGCATCTCCGCGGCATTTAACGACACAGCCAAACTTTTTAAAGTCTGCCAGGAGCTGGCCAACCCTACTGCAGCCGCATCCTCTACTGCACTGCAGAACTGGGCGCACATTTCACCATCAAAACACAGGACATCCTGTCCTCACTCTATTCTGCTCCCCCTCCTGCACCAACATCTCTTGGACCCCCCTACGGCGGCCCCCAACCTTCCCCCTCTTCTCTCCTCACTCTACCATCGCACCTGATGAGGTCTCTAAACTAGTCCGGTCTATGAAAGCTGGGTGGAGCCTGCCCCTCGCAAACCATCAAGGACAATATTGATACTCTCGCTCTAGCCTTGGCCGACCTCTGCAACCTCATTTGCCACTGGAGGGTTCACCTCTCCTCTCAAGCACTCTTGTGCACCCTCTGCTCAAAAAACCCTCCACTGACCCCTCCATTCCGGCAAACTATCGTCTGATCTCCAACACCCCCTTCCTGGGAAAACTCCCAAAGAAGCTGGCTATCACCCAACTTACCCTCCACACTGAATCTGTTGGTAGTCTCCATGACCATCAGTCTGGCTTTAGAGCATCCAGAGGCACGGAAACTGTTCTTCTGAACACCCGTGAAGAGCTGCTCTCAAATCTTGACTCTCTCCCTCTGTCCTCATTCTTCTTGACCTCATTCTGCTTTCCATATGGTAAATCACAACATCCTGATTACCTGTCTCTGTGATACCCTGGGCATCACAGATCAGGCCCTGGCGTGGCTCACCTCCTTTCTCTCTAACTGGCCCTCCCAAGTGGAACTTGGGTCCTTTCTCTCCTCTATCACTCTCTCTACTTGTGGTGTCCCCAAGGGGTCTAACTTGTACCCTTGCCTGGTTCTTCAATATCTACATGGCCCCTTGGCCCACAGGACCTCTACCTTTACCTCTAACTTTCAGAGTTATGCAGATTTCACACGTCTCTCTTTCAGGCTACCCTCAGCCTCCTCCTCCTCGCTCATCCCTGACTGTTCGCAATTCAGTCCTGGTGTGTGGCTAACGATCTCTGCCTGAATGCCAGTAAGACAGAGATTGTCCTCATTGGGACCCCTGCTCCCGCTTTCACACTGGCCGGCCTCCATTAGTCCTGCGCCCTCACCTACCAATGAGGCAAAAAAACTTGGTCAGCTTCGACTCCACTCTCTCCTTCTGTTCACACATTTAAGACATCTCCAAAAAGTCCCAACTACCAACTGCACCTCCTAAGAGGTATTCTAACTTTTCTCACTTTCCCCCAGAGGCTCACCGCCTCGAGAGCCCTAGTTCTGTCTAGGCTGGACTATTGCAACAGCCTCTTCCTCAACACTCCTACTTCTACTCTCCGCCCTCTACAACTCATCTTGAACAGAACCGCAAGATTTATCCTTGGCCTCAAGCCCAGGGGCTGCATCTCTCTGGCACTGAAATCCCTCCACTGGCTCCCTGTGGCTGCAAGGATCAAGTTCAAGACTCTCTGCATAATCCACAAGGCCTTCTGGAGCCAGGCCTGCACTAGCTACAACGCTCTCTTCCTAAATACTCTCCCTCTAGAGTCCTCCACTTGTCCTCCAACTCTCTGCGGGTGAGCCGCTTTAACAAACAGAGATTTGGGGGTAGATCTTTATCCTCTGCAGGTGCCTCCCTCTGGAACAGCCTGCCTGCCTCTCTCCGTCTTGAGCCGGAGCACCTTAAGTTCTGGAAACTCCTCAAGACTTTCCTCTTCTCTTCCTGCATCTCTCTCCCTCTACCGTGATAACCTTAATCTTTTTCTCCATCCTCCTTCTCCTCCCTAACTCTGATCACTTTTTGCTGACTGGTTGCCTGATTAACCTCCAGAGCCTTACAGGTCCGAGCCCCCCCCCCCCCCTCTTTTCACTTACCTCCTGGCCACTGCACTATGTTCAGCATTACTGTTCTTTCATCTTACACTAACACTCCATGAGCAAGGCAACCTCGCTGCACTTACCCAGGGTCCTGTTGGACTGGAAGTGTTTGTTCCTCCCCACCCCCTCTTCCTTGCACCTCCGTCTGTATGCATGCATTACCTAAATGCATTAGGACTAGTAAGTTTGTCTGATCTGTCCTCCGCCCCCACCCACCTTTTTCTGTCCCCCCACTCCTAAGCTGGGTCAAAAATGTAACACTTCATGCACTTGCACTAGGAGAAATGCTGTCAGACCTTCTATGCTAGTTTTCTGTTTAGATCATTCGGAAACTTCAAGGCCTAAGAATGATTACTGTATTCCCTTGTTTCCTTCCCGCCTTGGAGCGCTTTGAAGCACCCCACCCGTGTATAAATGCTGTATAAATAATTACAACTAAAGACATGCAAGAGTAAGTCACACAGCTGTGCTCCAAAAAGTGAGAAATTGTGCTAACGCGCAACCTAACAGGTTGCTTAAAAGTAAAACCTTGGGTAGCAATGCGCCGGGCTCAAAGTGCTATGGCCCTGCAGTTACCCCAGTTAACAAACTACCACTAAAAACTTCATCAAGCAAAGTTTGCGGCTCAAAGGGCTGTACGCCCAACAGTCACCTCAGTAAAAGGAGTACATACTGGTAGGCAGTGCCCCTTAATCTTTAGTGGTGGTTGCAGGTAAAATCAGCTGACCAGCAATTGCTTTAGGAGCAAAGACGTTTCCAAGAGAGAGCACTTGATTGAATATTCAGTCAGTGTATCAAGTTAATAATAGATGAGCAATATCGGTATACACCTCCTTGCTGTTCAGAGGAGAATGAGAGAACTGCACCAAAAGCAGCGGATTAGTCAGCGCTGCAAGCTTCACAGGGAGCACAAGGAGCACAAAAACACTGAACACGAAGCACTCCTCCTCACTCCGCCACGCTCCGCTGTGGTCGGGGTGTAAGAGTGTGTATAAGGCTCCTCCTTCAATGGTAATGGCAAAGAGACTCTCCGACAAGCAGCAGCGTGGAACAGCCTGCAACACAAAACATTCCTCCTCACTTAGAAGACCTCTGATTAGGAGGCAGAGAAGAGGTGTGAGGGAGGAATAGAGGGGGGGGGGGCAACTGAGAAGAGATCTCGTGGGATAGGCAAGAGAGGAGAGGGGAAGTTGTAGTAGTCGGTGGGATAAAGGAGAAACCCAAATACAGAAGGTGTAGAAAAGCAAGAAAGGGTGAAAAATGTGAGCGAAAAAGTAATTAAAGTGAAAAATACAGGTGACCAGACAACGGTGGAACGGCAGATAAGAGGGGACATCTAATCTAGCCCCATCTTGACAGCAGCCTCATTACAGACAGGCTCCCACACAGCAGTCCAATTCTCATCTCTAGTTTGTGTCTGCCAATGCTCATTGAAACTATGTGCTATTGGGGTATGGCTTGCTGCATGCCTCTGAGACTGCCTCTGGGTTTCCTCTCTGTAAGCCCTGTGTCCTGTCCTGTAGCTTGATGTACAAAATAACAAATGTGCTCAGTTCTGAAATTGCAACATGAGTTGATTGTTGAAAAGCAATTAATCATTATTGCATCATGCCTTGAGTAAGCCCCCTTCGATACTGTCGAGGGAGGAATTAGGAGTTTGCCTCATCCATCAAGTGGTATGTCTATTGCCCCTGCACCTTTGATTTGGAGTCTGGGATAGGCTTTGCCTTGGTGTATAAAATGCATCTGGAAAAAGTGAGAATAATGGGGGGCTACATGATAGCTGCCTTCCATAATTAGAAGTTGAAGGTCTAGGTGGAGTCCGTTTTGACGTAGCCATGCACTGAAGGCCAGTTGGCTCAATCCAGTAATTTTCATAAACATTATTTAAATTGCACCCCCACAATTCATTAACGTACATAATACATTTAAAAATACATAGTACATTAAAAAGAACAATGAAAAGATAAAAGAACAAATGCAATATCCATCAGGGTACAACACAGGCACAGATACCATGGGCTCATCATATCATAGATTTCAGTGTATCTGACCTTACCCTTAGTGCCTTTCTTAAATAGGTGTTCAGAGATTAGTTTACCGACAGTTCACTCCCTGAAAGCAGGTAGTTATAGGAGGCATTTCCTGTGTAAATGTACTTCAGAATTGGGATATTTCAAGTACAATAAAACTAAATGCAAGCTAGTTTCAACCTGGTAAATGTAAAAAGGACATCCTCTATTTGCTATACATGCTTGATTAGTCCCTGTGACAAGCCATGAGTTAAGCAGCAACAAATTGAAGCAGAGCCTAGTCAAAGCACCACATTCATATATGTGCATTGTGGAATTAAGGTATGGTTCAATACCAATAGTCGAAATGGCTTGATACTCCATGCATTTTTCATCATCAAGCAATCCTGCTTCGAAACCCCAAACCTCTGCGCCATATATTCCAGTAGCCTTGGGGCGTGCTGCATAGATTCTTATTATAATCAGCACTGGCTGACACCTAAAAACAGAACCAAACTTAACGAGAGCGCCAGTACTTTGAGCCATTTTTCTAGTGGCAATATTCAAGTGCGTTTGGCCCCTTACATTTCTATTAATGGTAATGCCCAGGTATGTAGCATGGTCTTTCTTTGGGATATTTTCCTCCGGCCCAGTGGTATAAAGCACCTTTTAGGGTGCCTGTTAGCTAAACAACAAACAAACACTGATATTGCCACATTAGCTTTCAAGTCCAGAGTGGCCATGTGTGGAATCCAACTATTCACATGGTGGGCGTGTACTTGCCTGGGCCTTTTGAAATTTTGTATTAAATGGAACAACGGTAGACCAACCACAGGAAAATGTGTCTGGCTAATCCACACACTCTGGGTGGACACAGCCTACAGGCACAGTCTGCCCTGTCATATTTAGTTGGAATGTGACAGCCAGAAGTACACTGTCATCATCTCCAGGAAGGGGGGAGACCAAGCTTCTGCCTGCCATGGCCAGCCTGAAGGCTCCATGGATCCGCCCTCTTTTGTTTGGCCGTGCAGCTGGTGGTGGCGATTAACATGACAGGGGGTACTTTAAACTGGCCCACATGGGGCCTGGTTGTAGAGGGTAACGAAGGAGAAAGGAAACCCCAAAAACCTTCATATTTAACTGTCAACCTGAAGCCAGCTCTTGCTCTGAGGTTCAATGACAGTGAGCTGTCATGTCTGGGACTGCTGTTTACAGAAGGCCACCCCGCTGGGGGACCCCATTCATAAGGTACGAAAAATGTGTTTTTTAGGAGCCAGAGTCTGGTCTCGCTGCAGCTTCAATGGAGACCTGCCGCTTCATTTGGTCCATAGAGAAGACCATTAACCAGAGACTCTTTGAACACAACAGATAGGAAGATGAGTGGGACTTGGTGTCACAATGGAGTGTGTCCAGAGCTTTCTGTTGTGAGAAGGTTTTTACCATTTTATTTCTGGGGCACACCTTGTTCCTGTTTTCACTCCGTTACCTTTCCTATTGCAAAGCACTCTGGTTATGACCTCACACATACAGGAGATTGTTGGTAGGAACCCGAGGATTGGTTCAATAAGGTAGGCTTAGCCTACACCAATCACTGTGGCACATGCAGCTTTAAAAGAGGGCTGTAGGCCCTCTTTTTGTGGATCATCTGACGACTTCACCTGAAGTAACAAAGAAGAACTCAACCTTGGACCCTGGCTGAAGGTACAGTCTGCCTTACATCTTTCACCAGTGAAGGAAGTCCAGGATATCCAAAGAGGGAAGCAAGATCCCTCCCCTAAACATCTCCCAGGGAACAGAGGGAGATAAAGAACTCGGAGGACCCTCCAGTGGTTCAGTGTGCCCTGCTAGGCTCTGCAGCAAGCCTCTTGGATAGGTAGTGCCAGAACGTCTGTGAACCTACAAACAAGGACAAGGCAGCTGCCTGCAACACTCCACAGCTATGGGCTGTCCTCCTCAAAGGATGACACAAGCCCATTGAAGAATCTGGGGGAAGTGCCTTGACAAGCATGTACTAGTCCGTCTTAAAGGACATTTATGAGCCAGTCGAGTGCCTCGATCTGCAACTGACGGCAACGCTGACCGTTGTCAAGCCACTGTCTCTTAAAGACACCCGAGATATCTCGACCAGTGCTTCAGAACCTCTGATCAGCACTGAGACAATGATTCCTAACCCGTTAGTCCAGCATCGCTCGCCGAAACGTCTTCCCGCCTGATACCCACAGCTGACTCCCGTATGGAACTGTCACAGAAGCCTTCAAAGCGCCCTGAAACCGACTCGGCCCTGTCGAGCACCAAGAACACCTACAGCAGAAGTTACATTGTGGTTCTGCCTCCCGGTCCTTCCCAGAAGGCCCCTTGAGACATATGAAGACCCATTGTTCCCTTTGTGCTGTAGCCAAGTCAACTTAAACTGTTGTTGTTATTAACCATACCGACTACCCTCCTGTCGGTATCCAGAGTGCATCTCTTTTGTTTCTTTGAAACTTTCTGTCCTCTACATTCCCTTACAGGGTGGGTTGTATTTCGTAGTGTTGTTAGACAGTTTGTTGTGATATAAATAAAGTAGATCTTTTTTAACCCCTTAAGTGCCAAGGACGAGATATATCATCCTTTTTGGCACTCTGTTTTGAGCGATCCCTGCAAAGCAGGGATCTCTCAAAACTGTATTACAACCCCATGGCTATGTGAGGGGGAGGTCCCCTCTCACTGCCAGGGGGCTGGATTACCTTCAATTTCACGTCGGCATGTGTAATGCACGCCGGCGTGAAACTGAAAGTAAATTCACTGCGGCAGCCATTTTTCGGCTGCTGCGGTGAAGAGAAGAAGGTGAGTGCCCTTCTCCCTCTGCCTCGATCTCCGGCTGTATTTCAAGCCGGAGATCGAGGCAGGTGTCGTTGGAAAGGGGAGAATCTCGTCCAAAGCCTTGCGGGAGTGCAAGGGGAATCGTTCTCGTCATGCCCGGTCCTCGATGCGCTCGAGACCGTGTGAACCTGTGGTGTCTTCGCGGAAGACGTCGACGCTGGTGGCGCCAAGGTCGTCGACGACGGACTCTTTCGAGGCCCTGCCTCTGAAGAAGACGTCGGCGCCATCAGCGCCCAGGCTGTCGAGTGACACGTTCGGGGCTCCGGCCTCGAGGCCTGTGTCGACCCCATCAATGCTGTCTGCACTGAGTTCGGCGTCAACGCCGATTCCCTCGATGCCCTCAACGCCTTTCGAGGCTGTGTCGACGGGGGTACCCTGGGGCTCGGTAGAACCCCCTAGAAAGGCTGTGGCCAAGGTCAAGCATGGCTTTGGTTCACATTCTGTGCCTTCTTACCGCCATCTTGAGTTTATTTCAGAGGTGGGTGAGGGCTCTGATGATGGCATGGTTCCTCATGCGGTGCCAGACGATATTCTCTCGGGCCATTGCCAATTTGAGGACCTGAGGCAGTCCCTGCACGATGCTAGTGGGCTGGACACCTCTCTGGAGGTGGAGTTTTGTAGGCCTGAGCCTGGCACTCATGCCGACTCCTCGTACCAGCGCCTTATGTCTAGGGTCACCGAGTACTTGGGATGGTCTGCTCCCCCAGGGGAGTTTCTTCAGGATGACCTTACAGATATCCTCGACCTTGGTCCACCAACTGACCCGGTACTGCCGTTTCATATGGCTCTACAGAGGAGGGTGGCGACAGCTTGGACTGCTCCGCAGCGTCTCCCGGCAGTGGGCAAGTCTTTGCCGCGAAAATACCGCCCAGCCAGTAGTGACCCCTGCTACCTGTCCAAGCACCCCACTCCGGAGAGTTTGGTGGTGCAAGCGGCTACGGCCCCGGCAAAGCAGGCGTTGTATCCTACCATCCCTCCTGATAGGGACGACAAGCGTTTTGATAGCTGGACGAAGAAAGTGTTTTCTTCGGGGGTATGGCGCTTCAGGCGGCCAACTCCGAATGTGCCTTGTCACGTTTCACGCACACTCGGGGGAACTGTGTTTCCTTAGCGGCTGAAAATATTCCCGAAGGGGATGAATGGGATGGTTTCCTTGCCATGGTTAAGAATGGTAAGGACGCCATGTGTGAGGCCGTTTAGTCGGGTTTGGTCATGGCAGATTGCGTCAGCCTGTCCATGGCGGCGAGCACCGTGATACGCAGGTTTGCGTGGTTGCAGAAGTCGGGGTTTGCTCCTGATGTGCAGGCCCGGCTCCTCAACATGCCCTTTGACGGGGAACATCTTTTTGGCAGCGAGGCTGACAAGAGCCTTGAGAGGTTGCAGACCTCAAAAGCTGCAGCGAAGTCGTTGGGCGCTGCAGTTGGTCAACCTCTGCCTTTTCATCCTAGGGGACAGCAATGGAGGGGAGGTTCCTTTCGTTGTTACTTGTCCTTTGGTAAAGCGAGAGGAGTTGCTAGTCAAAGGGGCCACCGTAGGAGTGCCAGAGGTGGAAAGCAAGGTACTTGAGGTGACAAGGCCGCTCGGGCTGTTGCCTCTTTGCCTTCAGGCAACGCCGCAGTTGCTTCAGCTCAGTCATGAGGCCATGTCCCATGGTTCGCCGGTTGGGGGAAGGCTGGCGCAGCATCTTGCAGAGTGGCGTACCATTACTTCAGATGTGTGGGTTCTGGAGATTATAACCCATGGCTACTGTCTTCCTTTCCGGCAGAGGCCTCGAGACCTCTCTTTGAAGAGTCTGGATCCGCTCCTTGCGCAGGAAATTCAATCCCTGCTGGAGAAAGGCGCCATAGAGCTGGTGCCTGTAGCGGAGAGGAACAAGGGATGGTGTTCCCCTTATTTTTTTATTTCCAAGAAAGACGGGGGTTTGTCTTTCTTGGAAACCGCATGGTCCATACAAGAGCAAATAATTGACATCCGGCAAACAGGTTTTACAAAAGGCGTAGGCGTGGAGGTAAACCTGCTGCTAATAAACATACTAAAACTCGAATGCCTAAAAGCAAAGTCGAGATTATACTTGGCATTCATCGACCTGAAGGGTGCCTTTGATAGTGTAAACCGCAGTAAACTGTGGCAAAAATTAACAAATTGGAAATGTCCAATTGAACTGGTTGCACCAATAAGAGCCTTATACTCAGAAACCACCATCAAAATAAGATTGAATAATCAAGGCTTACTATCCAAGCCGATTGCAACAAATTCTGGTGTGAAACAGGGATGCCCTCTAGCAGCTGAACTTTTTAAATTATTCATTTCTGACCTCCCATCATATCGTAAAGATGTTCGCTGTTTTCCACCGAAGCTGAACAACAACGAAATAGGATGTATAATCTATGCTGACGACGTGGTCTTGTTGGACCAAACACAGATAGGCCTGCAACGCCAGCTAACAAATCTTCATAATTATCTAAAAAAAAACGACCTGGAACTAAACATCGAAAAATCCAAGATTGTCATCATTGGTCAACGATGTACCAACAAACAAAAAGCCTTTGTGTGGAAAATTGAAGATAATCGACTTGACGTAGTCAATTCGATTAGATACCTGGGAATAACATTCAATAACTCAGTGCACGAACATCACTGGAAGGTTGAGATGGTCAACAGAATGATTCAATATAGCATTCAAGCCCAGCTGCTGAACAAAAACTTTGGAAAATTCAGTCTAGCACCAGTCCTGACCTTTTATAATCAAAAGGTGATCCCTGCAATTACCTTTGGCTCGGAGTCTGGTTGGAACATCGACGCCTTGTATTGGCAAAAACTTGAAGGCATCTACTGGCGGCGTGTGCTGAAGCTTCCTTCATACATCTCGATGATCCACATAAGACATGAACTCTCCCTAAATTCC
The DNA here is from genome assembly GCF_040938575.1 of Ambystoma mexicanum. NCBI lineage: Eukaryota > Metazoa > Chordata > Amphibia > Caudata > Ambystomatidae > Ambystoma > Ambystoma mexicanum. Next base: position 837,487,068 of record NC_090931.1, read on the forward strand.
CTACATACCCATGTAATGTGGAAATCACTAACGGCACTACGCAAAATGAATTTGATACCTATAGCGCCAGCATTTGAAATTTTTACTGGGGAAAAAATTCCAGGAAGCTTGAAACTGTTAGACGAATGGAAACTATTAATGATATCTACTTTAACGAATGCCGATCTGACCTTGCATGACCTGCTGACGAGACCACAATCCACAAAAACAAAATTTGAACAATGGTGCTGGACAAAGAATAACGAGCGACGTCTGCAGTTGAAAACCACCTTAGACTCTGGAATCGGAGAACACAAACTAAATGTAACAAGTAGATACCTAACGCATTGTCCATCCCGTCATCACCGTGAGCAGTTTCTAAGATTACGACTAAATGCAATCAAAACAAAGGAAATGATGTGGGGTCGCCATTTCAAAGAAGCTACGGATAATCTGTGTCGCTTCTGTAACAGCGAAATAGAATCCTTAGAGCATCTCATCACCAAATGCACAAAGACCACCTCAAAGAGGACTCAGCATCTGGGAGAATTTACCCCAGCAGACTGTAACACCCGAGACTGGTGGTCCTACGTAGCAGCCGGTCACAGCATAAAATTAAGCTGTGCGGTAATAAACTATATAGATGCTCTAAAGCTTGATGTCCTGTGACTGACCTCACGAAACTGAATCCTTCACATTATCCTATGTAATCCCATGTAATACCGTGAACTGGTTTTTGGTTAGATGAATTCTGACGAATTTTGACGAATTTTTAATGAATGTTGTTACATTGTTGCAAAAGTCTGATGCCACGTTGTTCACAATGTGGTATGTTAGGCTGACGCTTCAATAAAAAAAAAAAAAAAAAAAATTTCCAAGAAAGACGGGGGTTTGAGACCCATCGTGGACTTGCACGGTTTGAATAAACTCCTCAGGAAGGACAAGTTCAAGATGGTTTTTCTCTCTCAAGTTCTCCAGGCCCTTCAACTTCAGGACTGGTTGGTGTCTCTCGACCTCAAGGACGCTTATTTTCATGTGCCGATACATCCAAAGCACAAGAAGTACCTGAGGTTCACGGTTGGCCACTCGCACTTTAAGTTTTGGGTCTTGCCGGTCGGATTGACCTCCGCCTCGAAGGTCTTCACTAAGCTGATGGTAGTGGTGGCAGCATACCTCAGGAAAGGGGGGATTCACGTCCACCCCTATCTGGACGATTGGTTGATCAGGGCGTGCTCTCCCGAGCAAGTCCTGGATCATCTGTCAGTCACCTGCCACTCCCTCCACAAGCTGGGCTTCTACCTCAACTTAAAGAAGTCCCATTTGACACCACCTCAGAGGCTCCAGTACATCGGAGCAGTGCTCGACACGTCCCTGGGGCAGTGTTTTCCTCCCCAGGCGAGGGCTCATCACATTCAGCAGATGGTGCACAAGTTTCAGCTTGCCCATAGTCTCCCTGCGTTCGAGTTCGTGAGATTGCTCGGCCTCATGGCATCCTGCATTCTTCTGGTGCCAGAGGCCAGGTTGCGGATGAGATCTTTGCAATGGGTGCTCAAGCTCCAGTGGTCTCAGTCCTCCGGCAGGATGTCGGACCCTGTTCAGGTGCCGTCCTCGGTCGCCCAGGACCTTCTGTGGTGGGGCGTCAAAGACAGTCTGATGAAGGGGGCTCCATTTTGGCTACCCTGGTGGGAGGTGACGATCGTGACGGACCCATCCCTCACGGGATGGGGAGCTCATGCCAACAAGTTGAGTCAGCGGTCGTTGGTCTCCGTCGGAGTCCAGACTCCATATCAATCTGTTGGAGCTGAGGGCCGTCAGGCTAGCCCTGAAGGCTTTTGTGCCGACTGTGCGAGGGAAGAATGTCCTGATCCTGATGGACAACACAGTGGCCATGCACTACCTCAACAAAAAGGGGGGGCAGGGTCACTTCCTCTGTGCAGGGAGGCGATGCAGCTCTGGTTCTGGGCAATCCAGCAGGAAGTTTTCGATCTCGGCAGTTCATCTGGCTGGAAACGAAAATGAGACAGCAGACGCTCTGAGCAGGCAGAGCGCGATCTCTCACGAGTAGGAGTTGGCTCAGGAGATTCTCCTGGAGATCTCCGCCCTTTGGGGGACCCCTCAAGTGGATCTCTTCGCCTCCAGTGTCAACCGGAAGTGCGAGAGGTTCTGCTTGCGGGAATTTCCTCCAAAAGGAGCCTTAGGAGACGCGTTCGTGGTGGAGTGGTCATTCCCACTGCTGTACGCGTTTCCTCCAGTCCCCGTCATCCCGCAAGTACTGCGGAGGTTAGGTTCCTCATTGCTCTGGCGTGGGCCCGGAGGACGTGGTACCCGGACCTTCTCGACTTGTCCATCTGTCCTCCATGTCGTCTTCCCTACCGAGACCATCTGCTCTCACGGGAGGGGGGTCAGGTTCTCCATCCAGAGGTCAGATCCCTCAACCTTCACACTTGGTTTCTGAAAGGTTAAGGTATAAGGATTGAGACCTCCCTGAAGACGTGATGGAGGTGTTGCTCTCGGCCAGACGGCCCGCAACAAAGTCCCTGTACCGTTGACGTAAGTTCTGCGACTGGTGCAGGGTTCAGAATGTGGATCCTTTTGCATGTGACATTCCCATGGTTCTGTCTTTTTTGCTTTCTTTGGCCCACAGGGGCCTTCAAGTGGGTACCATTAAAGGTTACCTGGTGGCGCTGTCCATATTTAAGCGCTCGTCTGAAGAGTGTTCTATTTTAAAATTCCTTTAATTTCTCAGTTTCTGAAAGGTCTCACTAATGTGTTCCCTCCGTCACCTTTCCAGGTTCCCGGTTGGGATTTGAACCTTGTTCTCAAGTTTCTGATGGGTGCTCCGTTTGAGCCTTTGCATTCATGCCCTTTGAGACTGTTAACTCTTAAAACTGTATTTTTAGTTGCGGTCACTTCCGCTCGCAGAGTGAGCGAGTCACAGGCACTTTCAGTTAAGCCACCCTTCACTGTGTTTCATAAGGACAGGGTTGTCCTTAGAGTTCGTCCGTCCTTTCTTCCGAAGGTGGTGTCGGAATTTCATTTAGGCCAGAAAGCTGTTCTTCTGGCATTTTATCCTACTCCACATCCTGGTAAGGAAGAGGAGAGGCTGCATTGGCTTGATCCTAGGAGAGCGTTAAGCTTTTATATGTCGCGCATGTACGGGTCAGAGTGGACGATCAACTCTTCATTGGTTAGGCTGGAAAGCATTTGGGACAAGCTGTGACGAAACAGACTTTGTCTTGCTGGATTATTTTGGCTATCTCTTAATGTTACCGCTTGGCGGGTAAGGACCCACCGGTCGGCTTGCGGGCCCATTTTACCAGGGGTATGGCTGCCTCTACTGCCCTAGAGAGGGGTGTTCCTATTCGTAACATCTGTGATGCAGCCTCCTGGGCTTCGGTACATACTTTTATTCGTCACTACTCCCTTGATTCCATCCGTGGGCAGGATCTGGCCTTTGGTAAGGCAGTCCTTTACCCCGCAATTTGATTGGGCATTCTAAATTTCTGTTTTCTAAATTCTTTTCCCACCTCCTTGCATTGGTACTGCTTTGGGAGTCTTTCATAGAAACGGAATACGTCGGAGGACCCAATCCCCTCAAAGAACAAGTTACTCCCTTACCTGGTAACTATCTTTCGATGGGATGGTCCGACGACGTATTCCATATCGCTCCCTCCCTGCCTTCCCCGCTACAGACTTTCTTATGCGATTGCAGCTTAGGTTTCCGCAAGGCTTTGTGTGTCAGACTGGCAGAAGACTGGTACCACACGTTCTGGGGAAAAAACTACAACTGAGGCTACGGGGCGATGTGTGTCCAACTTATAACATCTGGTGACGTCGGAGGAGGTCCTCGAGGACGGTGTATCGACGTCATCGACGCAGGACGCAGACGCCAAAAGATTTTCCAAAACAGCACAGCTGTGGTGATTACTGTCATAGATATGAAATACGTCGTCGGACCATCCCATCGAAAGAACGTTACCAGGTAATAGAGTAACTTGTTCTTCTCAGACATTTCGCTCTGGGCACCCACCGAAACACGTCACCAACAACAGATGTCATACCTTCCCGCATTCCCACAGGTGTCCCGACAAAAACGGTACCTCACATGTGTGGGTGCACCTACCGGAGTGCAAAAGGAAAAGGGTAACCCACTGGTAACCCGAAGCCTTTCGGCACAGCACATTTTGTTCATGTGGGCAACCTACAGATTTGGGCCTAGGGTGTCGAAGCCAGCAAGGAAAACGGGGAACCCCATGCATTTCCGGAAAAAGGACACCCGTGGGAATGCACAGAGGTCAGACTTGCGCAAAGCGGCCCAGAATGTATTACCCAGAACCCCCGACAAAGTGAACATTGTGTTTTTTCCCTACCAAATATCACACTTTGTCAGGGATTATGGGCAATAAATTCTGGGCCGTGTTGGCGGCGTGCTTCGGTGGGTGAGCCGAGTGAAATGTGCGGAAAATTTGGGTTTTTTTGCCACGTTTCGGACTTTGCCGGGGTTTCTGGGTAATAAATTCAGGGCTGATTTGCTCAAGTCAGACCTCTGCAGATTCCCACATCTCCTCTTTTCGGAAATGCATGGGGTTCCCTGTTTTCCTTGGTGGCTTGGACACCTTAGGCCCAAATCTCGAGGATGTGCGCATGAGCAGAACTCCTGAGATGATGCTGTGCCGAAAGACTTGGGGTTACCCGTGTTTTAGGCTTTCCCCTTGGCGCCCAGGTAGGTGCACCCACACATGTGAGGCACTGTTTTCATCGGGACACCTGTGGGAACGCAGGACGGTAGGCCATGTGTTGTTGGCGGCGTGTTTCGGTGGGTGAGCCGAGTGAAATGTGCAGAAAATGGGGGGGTTTTGCCACATTTCAGACTTTGCAGGGATTTCTTAGTAATACATTCGGGCCCGATTTGCGCAAGTCAGACCTCTGCGGATTCCGACGGGTGTCCTCTTTTCGGAAATGCATGGGGTGCCCTGTTTTCCTTGGTGGCTTGGACACCCGAGGCCCATATCTGCATGGTGTGCCCGTCTGGAAAAATAGTGAAATTCAGCTGTCTGAAAAGACTTGGGGTTGGGGGCGTTTTCGGCTTTCCCCTTGTCGCCCAGGTAGGTGCACCCACACGTGAGGTACCGTTTTCATCGGGACACATGTGGGAACGCGGGAAGGTATGACATTTGTTGTTTGTGTGCTTTTCATAACGTTTTGACCCATTTGCTGCTGCCCTTTGTCACACAACCCTTTCATTTCCCAAATGTGCCCTACATTTAGTCGCTGCTTTAGGCACCATACACTTTTGTAACCTGCACAAGTCACCTACCATTGAAAAGGTCTGCCTGTGCTCTTTCGAAAAATGTATGCTTGCCGTTCCTCACCACATTGGTTTTCATGATTTACACATGCTAAGTACATCTGTTCAGGCCGTAAGCATGAAACTCCTGTGTACCATGGCTCAGTATTTGGCTTGTGGTATTGCTTGTTTTATGAAACACTACAAAAAATGTGTGATTTCCTTACTGCAATAGTTGGGGGGAATGTAGCGAAGCATTGTTTTTCTCAAAATTCATAGAAGCCATTGCCGTACCAAGCCAACCATGTCCACCACATAACTTTTTTTCGGTAATTTTCCCGCTTTTTCCCCAATGTATGGCATTTTCCCCTACCTAGTTGTTGCCCGACCTGTGCAAATCACCCCTTCCTAAACTTGGAATTTTGTCTACTTTTCAGAAATGTATGCCTTTCTGTCTTCCAATTCAGATTTCCTACCCTTTTCTTGCATTCTGTCCATGCATGTCCTACCTCTCTCAAAACGGTTGATAACCACACCAAATAATTTTAGTTTCCACTAAACCTGTTCTTGAAAGCCAGGAAATTGGGGAATTCAGCACAGCAAACTTTGTTCCTAGCTCTTACAAGGAAAAAACCACAGGCTTCTTTGTACATCATTTTATTGGCATTTTTTGAAAAAACACATTTTTACCATTTTTGGTTATTTTCTCTCACCCCCCTACAACAACCTAGGATTCCTGGGTGGCGTTACGATCACCTACAAGTGGGAAAAAAAGGGGCTACATTTGGTAGAGATATCTCATGTAACAAAAAAGTTACAAGGCATTGAATGGCGGCCTACCGAAATCACCAAAAAAGGCCATGGCACTGGGGGGGAAAAACCCATGGCACTTAAAGGGTTAACCAACCCTGACTGGAAAGTCCCTTTTATCACTGGGTAATCATTGTAATTTCACTGTGTTGCAACTAAGCAACGATCCATCACATTTCGGAGATAAGCCTGCTGTTCTGTCCATGTTACCAAAATTGGACAAGGAGGTTTATTGATTGTTATTCCAATCTGTTTGGACCCCTTCTGGTGTATTAGAGCTGTGGGGCAGATTGATGGTTTAGAAACCGGTATTCACCACTGGTACTCCAGAAGTTGATTCGTCACATGCCAATTAGTTCCCCTATCTTGTGATTCATTTTTGGAGCAAACAGTGTCCCTCTGTCCTTCAAAAAGAACCACGTCGCCTGCATACACCAGAACATGTGTGTGTGTTTTTTTTTTTGTTTTTTTTTTTATAAACCAAAATATGGAACTTACATATGGCCATCAAGCAATGCGCTTTCGAGGTTATTAGTATATAGGGAGAAAAACATGGGTGCCAAAAGGCACCCCTGCCGTACACCTCTATGAAACGTAAACCATGTGGTACAGTCCCCCAAGCATCCTACTCTCACTACAGATCTGTTACCTCTAGGAAGTTAAAATAGAACCCTAACCATGTTTTCTGGCGTGCCCTGTTCACAAAGGGACCACCACAGCTTTGCTCTATTGACTGAATCGAAAGCTGTGGAAAGATCCATAAAGGCAACATATATGGCTTCTTTTTTAATATGCACCGCAGTGGTAAGAATCAGATGAAGGTTAAAGCATGTTTCTTAGTGCCAAGATGATCACATAATCCTAGCTGTCAGCCGGCAAGCATATTATGTGATTCCACCCAGTTGCTAAAATAGTACTGAAAAGCGTGTGAGAGGAATTGAACCATACTATCCAATAGAGATATAAGGCGATATGATGACGGTAATGTTTTTTACCTTTCTTATAGATTGTACACAGAATCGCATCTTTCCAAGAGTTTGGGAAGACATTTGTTGCAAACATGAAGTGCAATACCACCATTTGCGCAGTCTATGTAGTCTTGGGTAAGATAAATACATAACCATCCATTCGAACTGCGTCTAATGACTCGTAAAGCTGAAGCTGTCAATTGTATCTCAGCCCTGGAGGATCCTGCGATAAGGAGTATGTTGTTTACCTGTAACTCCTGTTCTCCAGCATTGGTATCTTTCATGGATTCACATGCTTTGAATAATCCCGGCTGACAGGCAACTGCAGTTTTATACTATATAATAGCACTTTTAAGCTCCGTTTAGTAGACCATTACTGTCCTTTTGGGTATATTGTGCCCCAGCCAATGGGACGTTGAGTATCTAATTCCACCAAAGAGGCCTTCTTCAGATTCTAACCCCGGAGAGATGTGAGCCACAACTTTACAACCTTGCTCCCCGTGAGGTGGATGGCGGGCGCATGTGAATCCATGAAAGATGCCAATGCTGGAGTTACAATGTAAGCAACATACTCCTTCTCCAGCATTGCAACTTTCATGGATTCACATGCTTTGAATAGAGTACACTGCAGTCATCAGCAAAAGAACAGCAGGTGGCAGGAGAGAAAGGCATACCTTTTTGAAATAGGAATTGCAGCACTGCTCTCCCGACACTTGCCTCCAATTCACCTTGCCCTTCCATGCAGTAGTGCTTCACGAAGGTGTGCAGTACTACCCAAATAGCTGCTCGGCAGATGTCAGGCAGTAGGAGCCCTGCTCATAATGCTGCTTATGATCCTATTGCTCTTGTAGAATGCTCTCTTACAGGAAGACCCTGAAGGGGCCTGCTCGCCTGTGTATGTGCATTGGTGATCACCAAAGTCACTCATCAGGCGATGCCTTGTTTGAAAATGGGGTGGCCCCTGTTAGGGGGCCCAAAGGCTACGACGGCTGTGAAGTTAATTGAAAACAAATTTTAGAGCTCTTCGTAGGTCCAACAAGTGCAGAGTTTGTTCTGCCGTAGTAGATGTTTTTGCAAAATAAACTGGTAAGATTATCTCTGATTGGAGGTGGAACTCGGAGAATACCTTTACTGAAGCTTGAATTTGCCTTTAAAACTACTCTGTTTCAAATGGAGGTATGGAAACTTGATGGACAACACGTGGATCTCTGACAGGCGCCTGAACGATGTGACTGCCATCAGGAACACTGTCTTCCAAGATACATATTTGATTTCCGTGGGAGGCATAGGCTCGAATGGAGCTTTCATCAGTGCCGTGAGGACCGTATTCAGGCTCCACTTTGGAGGCATTTTCTTCTGCGTAGGGTAGGTATGAAAAAGACCTCTCATAAAATGTTTCACTATCCGTGCCCCGTAGAGAGGGGCTGTCCTCCTCTCTTCTATTAAATCTTGAAATTGCCACTAGGTATACCTTGATGGCCGAGTGCGACATCCCATCTTTGGCTAGTCTCAGCAAATATGGAAGAAGGACATGATAGATAATGTTGAGGGGGGTCCTGTTGTTGGTCACATCACTTGTAAAAACGGTCCCATTTATACCAGTATGACCTGTTTGTAGAATCTGCCCTGGCTGCTGCCACAATGTCTCTGCATTCTTGTGAAATCGGGGCGTGGCTCAATTATACAAAGTCAGGAGCCAGGCCTTTAAATTGAGGGACCCTGGATCGTGGTGCAGAACTTGCTTGTTGCATATCAAGAGCAAGTTTGGATGCTTCCCTTAGAGAATTCGTTGGTCTTGAGACAGATGAATGAGGTCTGAGAACTGGGGCTGTCTCGGCCATGCAGGCGCTATTAGGATAACCCAATTGGGAGTCTCTCTGCCAGACATTAGTCCTGGTTACGAGAGACTTACCCAGAGTCTTTAGCTCACTATCTTTCACAGAGAAGAAATATCCCAAACATATCAGTCTTTGTCCTGCTCTGGGGCAGTCCAGCACTGAAATGCTAGGCAATTCTCCTCTGAACAAGAGTACCAACAGCATCCCCAGACACGTGTTTCGGTCTGGTTGGACCTCATCAGTAGGGAGGAGCTGTGCCTCGTTAAGAGTAGTGAGCAAGGGGTCCACGTCTGGATTCCCCTAGTAACTTAGGGTGAGACCCAAAGTTACTTGAATATGCAAATTGACAAGGGGGGTCCTGGGAGTCTCTCTGCCAGACATAAGTCCTGGTTACGAGAGACTTACCCAGAGTCTTTAGCTCACTATCTTTCACAGAGAAGAAATATCCCAAACATATCAGTCCTTTGTCCTGCTCTGGGGCAGTCCAGCACTGAAATGCTAGGCAATTCTCCTCTGAACAAGAGTACCAACAGCATCCCCAGACACGTGTTTCGGTCTGGTTGGACCTGATCAGTAGGGGGTAGCTGTGCCTCTCTAAGAGTAGTGAGCAAGGGGTCCACGTCTGGATTCCCCTAGTAACTTAGGGTGAGACCCAAAGTTACTTGAATATGCAAATTGACAAGGGGGGTCCTGGGAGTCTCTCTGCCAGACATTAGTCCTGGTTACGAGAGACTTACCCAGAGTCTTTAGCTTAAGTAACTTACTAGGGGAATCCAGAGGTGGACCTCGCTAAGAATAGTGAGCAAGGGGTCCACGTCTGGATTCCCCTAGTAACTTAAGTAACTTACTAGGGGAATCCAGACGTGGACCCCTTGCTCACTATTCTTAGAGAGGCACAGCTCCTTCCTACTGATGAGGTCCAACCAGACCGAAAAACGTGTCTGGGAATGCTGTTGGTACTCTTGTTCAGAGGAGAATTGCCGAGCATTTCGGTGCTGGACTGCCCCAGGGCAGGACAAAGACTGATATGTTTAGGATATTTCTTCTCTGTGAAAGATAGTGAGCTAAAGACTCTGGGTAAGTCTCTCGCAACCAGGACTAATGCCTGGCAGAGGGACTCCCAGGACCCCCCTTGTTAATTTGCTATTAGGATAACCCTGCATTTGTACTTCTTGATCATTTTTAGGACTTTGCGTATCACCGGTATCGGCAGAAATGCTTAGGCAAACATTCCATCCCATGATAGTATGGAGGAGTCCCCCAGCGATCCTTTCTGTGGATACCTGCTGGCGAATTGCAGACACTTCTTTTTTTTTTTTTTTTTCCTTCCAGGTTGCGAACAGGCCGATGGGCGGTGTCTCCCACTGTTGGAATATTTTGTCAAGCTGTTGCCATTCGTGGGACTGATTGGCGGCCCTACTGAGTTGATCTGCCGTTTCGCTTTGTTTTCCCAGAATGTGGAATGCTTGGAGTTGTTTTCGGTTGCAATTCACCCAGTGCCATAATTGCTGGACTTCTTGTGATAATGTCCTTGAACTTGTGCCCCCTTTTTTTCATATAATACATGGTAGTAGTGCTGTCTGTTGACACCCTGACCACCTTGTTTTTGTACACTTGCTGGAATGAGCAGAGATCCTCAGACACCGCTTTCTGCTCTAGGACATTGACATGTAGTTTGGCCTCTTGAACATTCTATAGGCGATATACGCCTAATCCCGTGGGTGACGTGTCTGTTATTGGTACCCCGCGAGGGACAATAAGCTTGTAACAAGCGCTGTCATTGGCCCTCGTGGGTCGTTACAAGCCCAGCAGAGCCCTTCTTCGAGTCGCATTCAATGGTCTAATGGCTGCCATGGAAAGAGAGAAGGGACTATGTGTAGTCCTTTCTCCCCGTTCTCTGGCGGCCATCTTCTTTTAGTTTTTTCTTTGCTTTTGAATAGCCACCATGGAAAGGGAGAAGGGACTACCTATAAACTAAAATACTTAAACACATTAGAACTATGCTTTTTTTCAACAATGGGGCACATATTGAACACACAACTAGATTAGGACTGCCTGTAGAGGGTGTTAATCTTCTGCCCATGGGACTTGCTGACAAAAAGGCTGTTTGCGCTGCTCTTCACTGCTATTAAGACCTTGCTAGCCACTTGAAAGGCCACAGAGCGGGCGGATACCTCCTGCCGGGAAATGATTTAATTGCATTTGTCTCCCCACAAGCTTACAGACTATAGGAGGCTATGCCTTCCTGAAATGGGGAATTAATTTTGGGCAGAGTGTAAATGCTTTGTATGAACCCCATAATATACACCAGAAAAACCAGTTGTGAGGACAGAACTCCTGGGTGTCATGGATGGATGTTTTCTCTGCAATTTAGGATTTCTTAACCATGTGTTTAATGTATGAATACTCTGCTACATTGTAATAAGGTAAGCCCTAATCGAGATCAACCGTTGCCACCCTGTGAGCGGTATCTGGTCCAATGCTTTAGAGATGATTTACAAATCTGAAATGCCTTAGATTATTTGTTGTCCATTGCTAATGTAGGTTTGCTGGCTGTTCTATGATCGTGAAACCAGGTCAATAATGGAGTTGATCCTAAATGACTACGCTTCTCCAGCATTGGATCGTTTATGGATTCACATCCTTTGAGTATTCCAGCCGACAGGCTCGGATTCCTTGATAACCTCAACATTATAATAAAACTTTTAAGTTCACTTTATTAGTCCATCACTGTCCTTTGGATGTATTGTGCCCAGCCAATGGGATGTCTAGTATCTAGCTCCATAAAGAGGCCATCTTCAGATTCTAACTGCACGTTGTGCTGAGTCCTCTGAAGCCATTTCTCCTAATAGAAACTTTCTTTTAATAAAACAGCATCCTGAGAACATGCATGCCAGACATGTGGCATCAAATATTTCTATGAAGGGGCTAAGCACACAGTGCATTTAATGCCTGTACCCAAACCACAAATAGGAGGATTGTAAGATGTGTGCTGCTGAGGCTGAGTCCTCTAAAAGTGTGGTGGCTACCAAAGCTGACAAACCACACACCCCAAAAAGGGCCAGGTCTGAAGAAAAATTACCATCTTACTCTAAAAAGAGGAAAGGGGAAAGATCAAACAAGTCCGACTGTCATCAATGGCGTCCCTGACAAAGAAACAACCGTCAACGAGTGACGGGAAGAAACCACTGTCGAAAGCAGTTGTCATGGCCACTATGCAGTCCACGACGATGGTTAAAACCTTGTCGGCGACTACCCCGTCGACCACAATGGGCAGGACCTTTTTGACGACAAAGCTACTGACATCGCCGTTGATGCTGGAAACGGCAACTCGTCTCCCACGGTACATGGCATTTTTCCGACGACGGATGATGGGAGTTTTCTCGTCGATGACCAAAAAGGTGATCGACAAAGAGGTCACAACAACCTAGTCGACAGTAACTGTGAAAAGAAAGATCTCCGTTAACACTATAAAGAAGGCATTTGGGCCCTGTTGACGAAACAGTCAGAATGTAAAAAATCAAAGAAAATTCCCAGATATCAGCCACTGACAACAGCTCTAGGTGAGGGAGCTTCTGGAGGGCGAGAAAAAACAAAGGAGACCACTCATAGTAATCTAAATCCTTCTGAAATCTTTCTAGCCTACCAAGACTGGTAAGGACTGAAATAAATACATTTGTGTCTTTTGGTTATTATGACCCCCTCCAGCAATCAAAAGACCCAAAGCTGCTAGGCGAGATGGGGATAGGTAAATGCGCGGTACTATCTTGTACTGGTTGATATAATTAGTGAACTGCGCCAATTTACAATAATAAATCAACCAGTTGAGTTATCAATAGTACGGTTAATTCTAGGGAACAATTCCAGAACTTAATGTAAATTGCAATTGCAATGACAGCCTTGCAATTTACATTAAGTTCTGGAATTGTTCCCTAGAATTAACCGTACTATTGATTATTCGCCTTCGACAAGCCTCAACGCCTTTGAAGAAGAGCTCTGCTCGACACGTGTCAGGCCTTGGAATGGAATTAAAAATATAACTCAACTGGTTGATTTATTATTGGAAATTGGCGCAGTTCACTGATTATATTCACCTTGTTTCTTACTGAGGGCACTTGGTCTAGGTACCCTCATAAATTCATGTTGAACGCTGCCTTTTACATTCATAACTATTGGCATTAGCGCTGGTCGTTCTTAGTGGCCTTCTGGACCACATTGTTCTACTGCTATCTTGTACTGGATCTCTTTATTTCTTAAGCTAAATGAGACATGGTCCCAGAGAGGTGGCAAGAGTCTCAGACAGCAGGCTTCCAGAAGGGGCGGCTTTTCAAAAACTTGATGACCCTGATCTCCATGTATCTGCCCAATGACAAACAGGGAGAATACTATGGCAGCCTTCATAGATGGTGAGGTCTTCATAGGTGGGGACTTTAACTTCTTCCCTGAACAAGACCCGCCCCACACTGGCGCAGATTTGAGGAACGCTCTTGCTCTAGCAAGGACCCTGCGCAAGCTGGGACTAGTTGAAGCCTGGGTACTTTATCCATGAGAAAGATAGATAATATACTATCTAATGGATTTTTTTCTCCCACATATTGCTCATCTTTGATATACTCTGATATCCTGCTTCCAGCTTCGGAAACCTTTTCCCAGCAGAGGACGCTGTGTTTCGCTGCTGACCTTGTGTCCTTCAACAGACTCCGTCTGTCCTCAACCCTGACGTTGACGTCTGTATGAATAGCATGCACTTCGCCTGTTGCCTCAGTTTGTTTTTCCGCACAGCTGCTTCGAAGTGGTAAAAGAAAGGCTGTTTCTGCTACAAATAAAACATCAACTGTATTATTCGTGTGCCTTATTGCTGTAGTGTCTAGCGCGTCTCCACCTCACCCTTTCTTTTACCGGTTTTCAGTTCCAGCCAGGGTGGTCTGGCTGCCGTGGGTGGTAATGCTGCTGGCACCCAACAATTTTTGATAGAATCCTCAACACAATCAGTGATTACTAGCACACAGACTTTCACTTGCGAACCCACAGTTTTTTACTAAGTATATCTTGTCTGCTTCGAAGTGGTTCACTCAAATCAGCATTTTTTCTACCTGCGTATTCAAGTTTACTGGGCAATGTCTACCCCGAAAACTGGATTTAAAAGATGTTCTGATTGCGGTTCCAAGATGTCTATTACAGACCTGCATCGGATGTGTGTTTGGGTATGGGCCACAAAGTCGATGACTGTGGCTCCTGTCAGTCTGACAGTGAAGGCCTTAAAAGAGATGAAGTGAAACGCGTCCTGGGTAGGCCTTCTTCCAAGTCTGCTTCGACCTCCCCATCGAAGTTAAGATCTTCAGAGGACAAGAGTTTGGGAGAAGTTTCTCCTCGCCGGACCAAGAAGCACAGCAAGCACGCAAAGCACTCCAGGTTGAGGTCTCATCACTCTTCATCCTCCTCCTCTAGGAAATCCCCAAAGAGGCACAATCGGTCTTGCTCGCCTTCTTCGGACTCGTCGCCCGATGGAAAATGGGGAAGCTTCCCACGCAAGACCGTGTCCCAAGCTGAGTTGGAAGAATTCCGACAAAAAATGTTGAAGGTATTTACGAAGGCGGCAACACCAACCCCTTCAGATAACTCTAAGAAGGCTTCCGACCCCATCGCGCTGCGTCAGGCCGACAGGGCGTCAATGAAATCCTCTGTTTGCGTGCCCAAGAGCAAGAAGGGTCTTGGAAGGTTCCTTGAGCGCCACTTATGGACACTCCACTTCTTCCTGCTCCATCAAAGCTTTCGACGTTGGGGCCCTCAATGTCGAAGTCGATGAAGCCATCAGCATCTTCATCGAGCCCATCTAAGTAAAGCTGCATGCGAAAAAAGATAAATGAGCTCCATTTATGAAGAGGAGGAGGAGCAGAGTGCACTTTTTGTTTTTGGGCTTGATTATGGCACACCTGTTGTCCCAGTAGAGCTCATCTCAGAAGAGTCGAGACTGAGAGACCTGGTTGACACCCTTAAAGATGCTAGTGGTCTGGACACATCTCCAGAGGTGGACTTTGTTCTCTTGAAGGTTCTGGCATGCTGATGCATTTTACAGATCAGTGATGTCAAAGGTCATTGAATATTGTGGCTGGGGTAGAGGTGCTGTGGCATTTGATTAAGATGATTTAACAGACATCCTTGATAAAGGTCCTGCAAAGGATCCCATCCTTCCATTCCATACAACATTAAAGAATAGAGTTCTGGATAATTGGAAAAAAAACAGATTCTACCTCTGCTGTGAATGAAGACATCACCAAGAAGTACAGACCCTCCTCTATTGATCCAGAATTTCTATCCAGACATCCATGTCCGGAGAGCTTGATGGTACAAGCAGCCACTTCATCTTCCAAGGGTGCAGCATATCCCACGATTCCTCCAGACAGGGACAAGACAGTTGATGCCCTGGGGAAGAGGGTGTTCTTGCAGGCAGCGTGGCATTAAAGGCAGTAAATGCCACTTGAGCCTTGGCCAAGTTTCTTAACCTCTGTGGGAGGTTAATGCAGTGGCTTCTGAGCACATCTCTGAAGGGGAGAGGAGAGAGGGTTTCCACAATATAAATACAGGATGGGAAAGACGCCATGTGCCAGTCTCTACAATCTGGGTTAGACACAGCAGACTGTAAGTCGCTCCATGGTAGCAAACACTGTTTTAAGGAGGTTTGCTTGGCTGTGGAAGTTGGGTTTTGCACCTGACGTGCAAGCTAGGCTTTTGGGATATGCCCTGTGAGGGTTCTCAGCTTTTTGGCTCTAGGGAGGATGAGAATTTAGAAAAGCTGCAGTCTGCCGCTAAAACTTTCAGTGCTGCAATTCGTCAGCCTCCGCAGAACCAACCGACTTCTCAAGGTTGGAGGGGTCAGTCCTTTCGGTTTTAGCCTTCCATTGGAAAATCGAGAGGCCAGTTCTCTGAGAGGGCACAGGAGACAGCCTTGTGGTCCACAAGGACGTGGAGGCAGGATTGCTGCAACACCCTCTGCCATCCGCAGTCTCTGCAACTCCAAAACCACTTTGAGGCCTTAACCCACATGACTGTGGTAGGAGGCAGGTTATTTCATTGTCTGGAAGAGTGGCAAAGTCTTACTTCTGATGCTTTGGCACTGCAAATAGTTGCTCGTTACTGCCTTCCTTTTCTAAAAAGACCTCCAGACTGTCCCCCAAGAGACCAGTCCTTGAAGGCTCCAGATCCGCTCCTCTTACAAGAAGTGGTAACCCTGTTAGAGAAAGGTGCAATTGAATTGGTGCCTGTGGCGGAGATGAATCAAGGCTGGTACTTGCCTTATTTTCTGATCCCCAAGATGGACGGAGAATTGCGTGGGAAGGAGAAGTTCACTCTTTGGCAGACCCTCCAGGCCCTTCAGCTCCAGTATTGGATGGTGTCATTGGTTCTCCAGGAGGCTTACTTCCATGTGTCAATACATCACAAGCATAGGAAGTACCTGAGATTTGCCATTGGCAGTTCTCACTATCGTTTTCAGGTTCTGCCTTTCGGACTCACCTACGCCCTAACAGTATTCACAAAGTCGATGGCGGTGGTGGCAGCAAATCTGAGGAGAGGGATACAGATCTACCCCTACCTGGATGATTGGCTGATCAGAGCCCGTTCACCCAAACAGGAACTCCAATATCTAGACAGCACTTGCCACTCTCTCTACAGACTGTGCGTTTCCCTCAACTTAAAGAAGTCCCACATGACACATTCTAGAAAATTGCAATTCATTGGAGCAGTCCTGGACTCTTACTCTGTGAAAACTTTGCCACCCAATGTAAGGTTTCAACACATTTCACAGATGGTAAACACGTTTCAGAGTGTCCGTCTTGCAGCCTTCGATTTTTTGAAGACGCTCGGTCTCATGGTAAACTGCATTCTCCTGGTGCCACAGGCCCATCTGAGGATGAGATAGCTTCAGTGGGCCCTCAAATCCCAATGGTCACAGTTCTCCAGCAGGATGATGGACATTATTCAGGTTATGTGCAAGGTCGCTCAGGATCTCCTGTGGTGGGCCTTCAAGGAGAATGTGATGAAGGGGGAACCTTTGGGCAACCGTGGCCGAAGGTAGCGGTAGTTACATACTCCTCCTTCACAGTTTGGGGGGCACATATCGACAATCTGACAATCGGCGGTCGCTGGTCTCTGTCCAAACTACACATCAACCTTTTGGAGCAGAGGGCAATCAGACTAGCGCTGATGGCGTTTTTGCCGTCTGTACGGGGAAGGACTGTCCTGATAATGACAAACTACACAGTGGCCATTCATTACCTCAACAAGAAAGGTGGTGTAGGGTCACTATCACTGTGCAGAGACGCAATGCAGCTCTGGTTTTGGGCACTACGAGAAGGAATTTCTCTGTTGGTTAACCTAGCCGCCGGAGACAAAAACACAGCAGCGGACGCTCTGAGCAGGCAGAGCACAGTCTCCCATGAGTGGGAGTTAGCTCAGGAAGTCCTTCAAAATATCTTCGCCCTTTGGGGAGCCCCTTAGATGGATCTGTTCGCATGCAGTGGCAACAGGAAGTGCGGCCTGTTCTGCTCCAGGGAATTTCCTCAGAGGAGCTCTGGCAGGCACGTTTGTAGTGGATTGGGAATTTCCACTGCTATATACATTCCCCCCGGTCCCTGTCATTTCTCATGTTCTCAGGAGGTTGAAATAGTTATTTTATTTTTTTAAACATTTTTTTATTTTATAACACACCAAACATTACAATAATTGGACTTCCATATCCATGTCCAACAAAATACCATTACAAACTGTCCTTCAGTCCCACTCCCTCCCGCCCCCCCCACCCCAACTTGAGCCATAATGTCCATATGAGGTTGAAATAGTTATGGAAATAAATGATCCCGATTGCTCCTGATTGGGCCCAGAATTTCTAGATGTGTCCATCTGTCCTCCAATTAGTCTTCCCCAAAGAGATGATCTGCTCTCACAAGAGGGAGGTCGCGTTCTTAACCCAGAAATTGTAACCCTGAACCTTCACGTCTGGTTTCTGGGAGGTTAAAATACAGAGATTGGGACCTTCCGGAAGACGTTATGGAGGTTTTGCTTTCAGCCAGAAGGCCAGCGAAAAAAGCTCTATACCGCTGTCATTGGAACAAGTTTTGCAGCTGGTGTAGAGATAAGGAAATTGATCTGTTTACTTGTGGCACACCATCGGTTGAAAACTGTATTTCGAAGGGATTGTGTCCTCCGACGTATTCCCCATCTTAGATATCTCCTTCCAGCTCTGCTGGCCTCGGAAATTTTTTTCTCCAGAGGGCGCTGCGCGTCGACGTCCCTCGAGTCGATGTCCCTCGACAGCCGCCGTATCGACGCTCGACGTCATCCTGCCTATAAAGGCCGCGCGCAGCGTCCGTTGCTCAGTTCCGTTTTTCCGCGCTACTCGGTGCCTCGGAATACCGTTGCTCAGTTCTTAGTCAGATAATAACCTATTTACCTCGAGTTATTCGATCCGTACTCGATGGCTTCCTCGTCGGAACCGACAACTCCTCGATCCGGCTTCAAAAAATGTCGAGATTGTGGGGAAAAGATGTCGTTGACCGATCCTCACAGAAATTGTCTGTGGTGCTTGGGAGCCGAACACCATTGTTCGGAGTGCGAGGACTGTATGTCCATGACCGCTAAGGCCCTGAAGGAGGGTAGGGGGAAGCTGGAGAAAGGTAAGACTTTTAAAGCTTCTTCTTCGTCGACGAAGTCGAGACATTCGTCTCCTCGTCACCATTCGCGCTCCAGGTCTCGGAGTGGGTCTCATCACTCCTCGAGATCGAAGCACTCGAAGAGGAGACGTCGAAGATCCCCTTCCCCTTCTCCGTCTTCCTCTTCCTCTGTTTCACCAAAAAGAATCCCTTGCCCCACGAAACATAGTTCCCGGGCTGAATGGGAGGAATTCAGAAAAAATATGATGAGCGTCTTCGAGAAAGCGGCCTCGACCCCCTCGAAGACTGCCGAGAGCGATGCTCTGGTCGAAAGACCCGAAGGTCAAAAACGCCGCGAGTCGCAGTACCCGGCGAAAGAAACCTCTCGAGCGCGTCTCGAACCCTCGAGTAGGACTATGACCTCCAAACCTTCCTCGAAGGTTCCGTCGACGAAAGTTCCGTCGACGTCGAGGTCGATGTCTTCGACGCCGTTGTCGAAGGGACCTTCGACACACGGGTCTGTCGACTCGACGCCGGCCTCGACACCGGCGTCGACGCCGAGAAAAGTCACGGTGACCACACATCCAGTGACGATCCCCAGGCCCTCGACGTCGATGGCGTCGATATTGTCGAGTAGAATTCCAATTCTGTCGAGGTCCTCGAGGCCTCCACCTCTGTTTTCGACGCCACGCTCGAAGCCTTCGACATCGACGACATCGACGTTTTCGAGGCCAATAATGACAAGTTCGGCACCCTCTGCCTTGGAAATGGGATTTACTCCCTTTATGAGTTCAGAACAATTGAGAACTATATCCTCAATTTTAGAAGAGGGTGATTTGTCTGAACAAGACACATTTGAGTTACAGGGACCTGTAACCCCAGTTAGAGAGGAATTTTCCTCTGAAGAGCGCAGATTAAAGGATCTTCATGATTCTTTACATGAGGCAAGTGGGTTAGACACTTCCCCTGAGGTGGATTTTGCTAAGCCAGACCCGGGGGAGCATGCTGAAACCCCCTACAGAGCCTTAATGGCCAGGATTACAGAGTTCATGGGGTGGTCTACACCTTCACAATCTTTCCAGCAAGATGACCTCACGGATATTCTTGACAAAGGCCCACAAGAGGATCCAGTGGTGCCCTTTCTTAAAACTCTTCAGAGAAAGATCATGACAAACTGGGAAACCCCAGATGTAATACCAGCAGTAAATAAAAAACTGTCTGCAAAGTACAGGGTATCTTCCACAGACCCAGAGTTCTTGTCTAAACATCCATCCCCAGAAAGTCTGGTGGTACAAGCAGCATCCTCTACCGATGTCAAGACGGCTTATCCTACAGTCCCACAGGACAGGGACGATAAAAAATATGATGCTATGGCAAAGAAAGTCTTTTCAGCATGTAGCATGGCGTTAAAGTCTGTTAATGCTACTTGCACCCTTGCTAGGTTCAGCCATACACTTTGGGAGTGTGCTTCTACAGCGGCTGACTGCATCCCGGAGGGAGAAGAAAGGGATGCGTTCCTGAATATTATACAGGACGGTAAAGACGCTATGTGCGAATCCCTCCAGACGGGCATTGATTCGGCTGACAGTATCAGCAGAGCAATGGCGGCAAGTACATCAACCAGGAGGTTCGCTTGGTTGAGAAAGTCGGGTTTTGCCCCAGATGTGCAAGCCAGGCTCTTGAACATGCCATTTGATGGCTCTTCTTTGTTCGGGAAAAAGGCGGATGACAGTTTAGAGAAACTGCAAACTTCAAAAGCAGCAGCAAAATCCCTAGGAGCTGCAATCCGTCAGACTCCTTTTCGTCCCACAGGAACCTCTGCGAGGGGCAAGTCCTTTCGCTTCTACTCCGCATTCGGAAGAGGTAGAGGACGACCGGCTCAAAGGGGTCAAAGAAGAACTACCCGAGGTGGACGGGGTAGATATTCTAAAGCCGCAGCAACAGCAGGTGCCTCTTTACCATCGGCATCTGCATCAGCCGCCCCAAAACCACTCTGAGGACTCCCCTCACAGGACACCTGTAGGAGGCAGGTTGACTCAACATCTGACGGTATGGCAGGCTATCACGTCAGATGCTTGGGCATTGGAAACAGTCGCCCAAGGTTACTGCCTGCCTTTCCTACGTATACCTCAGAGTCATCCACCGGGGATCAGCTCTCAGAAAGCTCCAGATCCGCTCCTCTTGCAGGAAATTTTGGACCTGCTAGAGAAAGGTGCCATAGAACCGGTACCTGTAGCGGAGAGGAACAAGGGCTGGTACTCCCCTTACTTTCTCATTCCAAAGAAAGACGGAGGACTGAGACCCATCTTGGACTTGCGAGAATTTAACAAATTCCTCAGGAAAGACAAATTCAAGATGGTCACTCTTTCTCAGATCCTCCAGGCCCTTCAGTTTCAGGACTGGTTGGTATCTCTGGACCTTCAGGACGCTTATTTCCATGTGCCTATCCATCTCAAACACAGGAAATACCTGAGGTTCGCAATTGGCAACTCTCACTATCAATTTCGAGTACTGCCTTTTGGGCTGACCTCCGCCCGAGGGTCTTCACCAAGTTAATGTCGGTAGTGGCTGCAAGTCTAAGGAGGGAAGGGATTCACGTCTACCCCTACCTGGACGATTGGCTGATCAGGGCTGTTTCTCCGGAGCAAGCTCAGATCCAGCTAAATCACGTGTGCTACTCCCTTCACAAGCTGGGCTTCTCCCTCAATTTAAAGAAGTCTCAAATGATACCATCGCAGAGACTCCAGTTCATAGGAGCGATCCTGGATACTTCTCTGGGAAAAGCCTCGCCACCAGAGGTGAGGGCTCAAGATATTCTACAGATGGTTGCCAAGTTCCAACATGCCCAACGTCTCCCAGCCTTCGACTTTTTGAGGTTGCTAGGCCTCATGGCATCCTGCATTTTCCTTGTGCCAGAGGCTCGCCTGAGAATGAGATCCCTTCAGTGGGCACTGAGGACTCAGTGGTCACAATTCTCAGGGAGAATGACAGATTCTCTTCAGGTTCCGGGCAGGGTGGCTCGAGACCAGGTGGGCCTGTCAGGAGAACATTCTGAAAGGAGAACAGTTTTGGCAACCCTGGCCGGAGATAACAGTAGTCACGGATGCCTCACTGACGGGGTGGGGAGCCCACGCCAACGACTTGACCATCAGCGGTCGTTGGTCTCCATCGGAGTCCAGACTACACATCAACCTGTTAGAGCTGAGAGCCATCAGACTTGCGTTGAAGGCTTTCCTGCCAGCTGTACAAGGGAAGAACGTCCTGATAATGACGGACAACACGGTGGCCATGCATTACCTCAACAAAAGAGGAGGCGTAGGATCACTACCCCTGTGCAGAGAGGCGATGCAGCTCTGGTTTTGGGCAATCCAAGAAGGAATCTCTCTATCGGCAGTTCACCTAGCCGGAGAGAAGAACTTGACAGCGGACGCTCTGAGCAGGCAGAACACAGTCTCCCACGAGTGGGAGCTAGCTCAGGAAGTCTTTCAAGAGATCTTCACCTTTTGGGGAACCCCTCAGGTAGATCTGTTCGCCACCAGCCTAAACAGGAAATGCGACCTGTTCTGCTCAAGGGAATTTCCTCCGAGAGGAGCTCTGGGAGACGCGTTCATAGTGGACTGGGAGTTTCCGCTTCTGTACGCGTTCCCACCGGTCCCTGTCATTCCTCAAATGATCAGGAGGTTGAGAAGATTCCGGCGAACCATGATCCTAATTGCCCCGGATTGGGCCAGGAGAATGTGGTACCCGGACCTTCTAGACTTGTCCATCTGCCCTCCAATTCGACTTCCTCTCAGAGAGAACCTACTCTCACAGAAGGGAGGTCAGGTTCTCCATCCAGACATCAAAACCCTCAACCTTCACGCTTGGCTTCTGAACGGCTGAGGTACAAGGATTGGGACCTCCCTGATGATGTTATGGAGGTGTTGCTTTCGGCAAGGAGGCCAGCAACAAAATCTTTATACCGCTGCCGTTGGAACAGATTTTGCAGCTGGTGTAGAGAACAGAATATCGACCCATTTTCATGTGGTACACCAATGGTTTTGTCCTTCCTACTATATTTGGCAAATTCAGGCCTTCAAGTTGGCACCATTAAGGGCTATCTCGCAGCGCTATCTATCTTTAAGCGTACTGCGGAGGAACCATCCTATTTCAAATTACCCTTGGTAATACAGTTTCTAAAGGGGTTAACCAATGTTTATCCCCCAAGACCATTCCAAGTTCCCCTATGGGATTTAAACTTAGTACTAACTTTCCTGATGGGTACACCTTTCGAACCTCTCCATTCTTGTTCGTTAAGATTCCTTACCCTTAAGACTGTTTTATTAATAGCACTTACATCTGCTAGAAGGGTGAGCGAATTACAAGCTCTTTCTTGTAAACCCCCTCATACAATCTTTCACAAAGACAAAGTTGTCCTGCAAGTGAAGCCTAATTTCCTCCCAAAGGTAGTTTCTGAATTCCATATCTCTCAGAAGATTACCCTACCATCTTTCTATCCTCCTCCTCACCCGGGGAAAGAGGAAGAGAGGTTACACAGACTAGACCCTAGGAGGGTTTTAAGTTTTTACATTAGTAGACTAGCCAGGATAAGACAGGCAGACCAGCTGTTTGTAGGTTACGCAGGTCACAAGCTGGGGTTACCAATAACTAAGCAGACCATTTCCAGATGGATCATTCTAGCCATTCTGAATGTTATAAACTGGCAGGGAAAGAGCCCCCTCAAAACCTTAGGGCTCATTCGACCAGAGGTATTGCAGCTTCATCGGCCCTCAAAAGAGGCGTGCCGATTAAAGACATATGTGCGGCCGCTACATGGTCGTCTGTCCATACCTTTACACGTTTTTACAATCTGGATTCCTCCTCTAGTCAAGAGACTAGGTTTGGAAGGGCTGTACTGCATTCTATTCATCAATAGAAGACAGCGTGAAGTCAGTACTCCCTCCTCCGAATATAGAATACTGCTATGGGAGCCTATCTAAGATGAGGAATACGTCGGAGGACACAATCCCTTCGAAGAACAAGTTACTTCTTACCTTGTAACGTTCTTTCGACGGGATGTTCCTCCGACGTATTCCTCATCGACCCTCCCATCCATCCCCGCAGTTCTACTTCCCTTGTTGTTGCAGCTTACGCTCCTTCAGGGTGATTAGTCTAGTCCAGACAGTAATACTGTGGGCTACTAAACGGAACTGAGCAACGGACGATGCGCGCGGCCTTTATAGGCAGGATGACGTCGAGCGTCGATACGGCGGCTGTCGAGGGACATCGACTCGAGGGACGTCGACGCGCAGTGCCCTCTGGAGAAAAAAATTTCCGAGGCCAGCAGAGCTGGAAGGAGATATCTAAGATGAGGAATACGTCGGAGGAACATCCCGTCGAAAGAACGTTACAAGGTAAGAAGTAACTTGTTCTTCTCCTCTAACCCAATCACTGTCCTCTGGGTCATACTGCCCCGATCCAATGACAGTCCTCTCCCTAAACTCCATCCCTGGTGGCCATCTTCATATTTTTACCGCACACCTCAGTGTTAGGAGTCCTCTTAGAGCTCTCTGAGCTTTTTTCCTAATATTTTGAGTTTTTTGGTAAAAATGTGAACGTTTTGACTGATTTTTTTTTTAAAGTGATCGTTCGACCAGAGGTTGACTACCGGCAGCAGAGACCTGCTGTCGGTGAAGATCATACTTCATTGAGGAGACGAAAAGGGAAGGTTTCCTTTATCAACGTCGCAAGTCCAGACGGGGGACCATCATGTCTGTTCCTTTGTTGGACAATATCTGGGATGAAGGCCTAGCACTCTTGAAGAATCGGAGTACCGCCCCGCCCAAGCTGGACAGGCTCGAGAAGAAAGAGTCCCAGACTCGACCCCCAAGTGCCTGAGGTCCCAGCCTTCACCTGACTGTGGTCTCAGCCGCGGCCAGGAAAGACGCTGCAAATCCGTCATCCTCATCCATGGTAACCCCGGACCAGGAGGGGAAGAAGCTGGAAGCTATGGGGAAAAGGATTATCTATACAGCTGCCAGCATCATTAAGGCCGCTAATGCATTGGTCATTTTGTTGCGTTACAACCGGGAGCTCTGGTATAAGCTGGGTCGTATTCTTGACTTCCTACCTGATGACAAGAAGGCAGGAGCTCTTCAACTGTTCCAGGAGGGGGGAGGTGACCTCGGACCACACCATCACAGTGGCGGTGGACATCTCAGACACTTTATTCTGAAGTTGTACAACGGATTGTCTCTTCCTCGGCAGCGATGGCTGAAAGCCACCCATTTCAGGCCGGACGTTACAGTCGAAGGTGTTAGACATGCCATTACACAGAGAAAACCTGTTTGGCAAGACGGTCGACGAATCTCTTCAAATCATCTAGAATGACCTGGAGATGGCCCGTTCGCTGGGCACTCTGCAGCAACGTCGATCGTCGTCCTTTCGTTCCTTAAGAGGGAATCCTGGCAGGTCCTCCAAGGGCCACATCACCCCTTATAGGCAGCCTTCCTGCTCCACGACGCCAGAGGCGTACAGAAGCCTCCCACAGGCATGCGGCAGTGGAGTACAGTGTCGGCAGGGCCCCGACACCTAAACGGGCCTGAACTAGCCGTGGGCTCGGGACCCCCCACTCGTGCACCCGGTTCATCAGCGTGTGGAAGACCATCACTACTGACAGATGGGTGCTGGATGCTCTCGAAGAGGGGCACACCTTGGAGTTCAAATGCAGGTGTCCTCGTATTCCCCCTGTAGCTCGACAAGAACAGCACATGGCACAGCTGCTACAGGAGGTACAAACCATGTTAAAAAACGCGGCGATAGAGCCTGTTTCCCAGTCCCTCCAGGGCTCTGGGTGTACTCCAGATACTTTCTGGTCCGAAAGAAGGCAGCAGGGTAGAGGTCAATCCTGGACCTCCGACGCCTCAACAAGTACCTGAAGTCCTAGAAGTTCAGAATGGTCAGGTTGCCGTACATGCTCAGCCATCTGGAGGAAGGCGACTTCCTGGCGTCTCTGGACCTGGAGGATGCCTACTTCCACATACCCATCCATCAGAAGCAGAGCAAGTTCCTGCGGTTCGTGGTGCAGGGGCGCCACTTCAGTTCAAGGCACTTCCCTTTGGCCTGAAATCGGCCCCAAAGGTCTTCACAAAGTGTTTAACTCCGGTGGCGGCGCATCTTCGTCTGAAGGGCATCCACATCCATCTTTACCTGGACGATTGTCTAGTTCGATCCCGCTCCCATGCTCTGGCGAGCCAACACACAGCGAGGACCGTGCATCTGCTGACGGATCTGGGATTCTCCTTAAATAATCCAAAGTCCTGCTTTGAACCATCGCAGAATGCTCTATTCCTGCATCAGCCTCGTCCTCTTGCAGCCCTAGAGTTTGGACATTATGCGTTACCTGCGGAGTGTAAAGACATCCTGGCCAGGGCCTCTTCAACATTGACATGCTACGGCCATAAGTGGAAGCATTTCTCTGTGTGGTGCTGGGCTCAGAGGATAGCCCTCTGCGTATCACAGCCCTGCAGCTCTTGCCATGCCCGCTTTCCTTGGGCAAGGCTGGACTGGCTCATGGATCTATCAAAGTGCACCTGGACATCGCATCCCATTACACCAGGGCGCCAGGTAGGTCTTCTCTCTGGTCACT